>NC_039287.1:4791934-5100267 GCF_003368295.1 Carassius auratus
CGCAGTCCGGTAATTCTGCAAACAGCAGCGTACTTGATAACATGTCAGCTCGCCTTGACTACTGCAATTTTCCTTTATGTATATTTACAATAAAATGAAAAAGGATATGAAATACCACTGCCTCTTTTCATTTTTCATTTAAACATAATAAAAGCAGCAGAAATGTTCTTAGTTCAGAGACTAAATATTATATCAATTGCCTCTTTTATTACCGTCGACTGTGAGTGACGTCACTTCCCAATGCAAAAACGGCCAATAAAATGGCCCCACCCCTGTCACTTGATTGACAGGTTTCCGTGTAGACGTTGGAAATTCAAATACAAAAGGAATTGCGATTCCATTTGAGTTTTGGCAGTTTACCTGCGCAGTGCAGAGAGAGTGAAAAGGCAAATATGGTAATTAATATTGCTATATAAATATGACAGGCTCATAGCTCGTAAGATATGGGAAACACAATTGCAAACGGACTTTGCATTTCCATTTTAAATTTAGCAGACACTGTGCGTTCGCTTAAACGAAAATGCAAACGGTAATGCGCGATTTGCATTTGCGTTTGGATTATGTCACATTTTATGCATCCACAAATTGAAAACGCAATTGCAAATACAATTTGCAATTCCTTTTGAATAAAGTCTGGAATATCATTCCATAGGAAAGGTTGTAAGGGAAATATGTCATTAAATTTAAACCATTCTTGAAAATGGTATAAAAGCATTTCAAATCAAATGTAACCAGCTTGAAGAGTACATTTCTCAGAATATTTCAATTTTTATCTTTTGTTGTATTTGTTTTGTTTTTTTTGTCAATGACCAATATACTATTCATAATAGTATCTCCCATTTTGTTAGATAAACAGAACTGGATTCTGATGTAGTTGATGAACCTGCTCTTCTGTATAAACGGCAGCCAGGGGACTGAATGATTCTGTGGCCTAAATATTGAGTTTTTTCCAGCCACTAATGTAGACGGTGGGCAGTGATTGGGGCTAAATGCTTTAAAAACTGGGTTTTGTGCTCATTCATTGTCTAGGCATCAGATCCTGTGGACATTTCAGCTCAGGCCAACAGGATTACTGTGTTTCGGGGGGTGATGGATCCCGCTTGCAGTATGTACCAAAAGCTCCCTTTAAGGAGAAGATCATGCAGCTCTACGACCTCCTCCAACTCGTCCACCTCGCCTCAGATGTTTTATTCTTCTCAAGGACGTGTAGGTTGGAATCTCGCAGCTGGACACACCAGCTGGAAATCGCGCAGCTTCACTTCCAGTCCCAGTGGACAGAGCACCAGTAACAGCAGCAGTTCATGGGCCTCTAGTTGGGATAGTATGAGCTCAGAGGCAACTACATGCCTAAAGCTTAACACCAACGGATGCCATCAAGTAGAGCAATGTTGCGACCAACCAAAAGGACCCAATACCAAAGCAGGGAGCTGCCAGCAGGGGGCAGTGTTGACCAGTGTGGAAGAAGGGAGGAGCTCCACCAAAGGTGTCAATATGACCTCTGGACAGGCCGTGTCGCATTTGGCTGTGTTACAGCATCAACTGGAACTAAAAATCGAAGCCAAATTGAAGTTCTCACAGTTCCTGGATGAAGTGAGCAGCCGAGTCCTTTGCCCTACCAACCCGTTCGTGTTGTCCAAGCAGACTGAATCCTCCAGGTCTAACTCTTCCATCTCCAGTCACAGTAGCAAGTCCAGGATCCCAGACCCTCAACAGCAGCTGTTGGACGTGGACTTTTCTCAGAGCCCAGATCAGCTGAAGAGCATCCAGTCCGTGGATGGGATGCAGGAAGAACAAGGTGCTCCAGAGACTCTAGAAAAAGCCTACCTGGAGACAGACATCGACTGTGTGCGAAGAGAGGATGAGATAAAGGAAGTGAAGACCAAGAAAGAGACGGCCATCACATTTGAGAGCAACGGGAGAAAAGAAGTTAAGACTACTACAGAATGTCTTCCAAACCCCATCCAGAGAATCAGACCTTTGAGCCCGCTGCTCTACAGAGGGGAAACCCTCACTAAATATCCTTCCCGATCTGTTTCGCTTCCCAGGGACATCAACATGGTAAGTCGTTCCTGTCACATTTTATTTTATTTTATGTTTCTTTTTACAGTCATGCACATAGAGCATGAAATAACAAATCTCATCCCTTAAATGTACCACTTGCTTCTTCATGCAGAGAAAACAGAGATTTTTGTGTAAATCTCTGGCTTCTCAGATTATTATCCTGAAGTAAAGAACTAATCATCTCATATGTGTCTCCTCTAGCCTCCCCAATGCTATAGTATATATATTTGTGGTCCCTTGAAAGTTTTCTGGGGCCCCCAGTAGACCCTTGTCCCCTGGTTGAAAACACTGATCTAAGCATCTAAGCTTTGCTATTGATATTAATTTAATAACTCTTATCATATGTCAACAATTGTCTTAAATGTTTCTAGGTTTTATTTCCTCTACAGAGTTTCAGTGCAAATATCCGAGTTGATTCCAAGTCCATAAAGTCCCCAAAGCTTTGAAAAACAACAACCTCTAAGCAGTGATTTTTTTTTTTCTTTAGGTACTGCTGCCATCCAAAACTGAAAAAAAAGAATAAAAATACATTTTAAATACTATCTCAGCACACATTTTGGTGATATAAAGGCCTGGCTGAGTAGGATGCGTTATCCTACAAACCACAGCAGTAGTAAACAATGCAGTCTGTCCCTGACTCATAACTATATCAGAAGGCATTGCTGTTGAATCAAGCTTTTAGTCTAGCTGAGCTCTGAAAAGATAAGACTGCCAGAACTCATGCAGAACAGAGCAATGGCACTTTACTGTCCATATTAGACCAAAACACATGCACATGTCATAGTGTGTGCTGCATCTTTAATGTTTCTGAAGCTCAAAATCCTCTCCTGTGCTCTCACTGTATGTTCCAGTCTGTGTGTGTGTGTTCTTTCAGCAGGAGAAACCGAATACATCAGCCAATCAGATGCTGAGAGGGGGGAGGGGGGTGCATTAGACTGTATGGATCACATACTGTATCTGGCAACTAATTGGATCAATGTAGTTTTACATAACTGTAGTGTAAATAAATGTGTTTGGTTACACCAGGTCACGCTGTATTATTGTGATCATGTACTTTTTAAGTACAAAATGCACAGGGAATACTATCCAATAAGCTTTAATACTCCAGATTTGCTAGTTGAACCTGTTAACTTTTAAGTGATTTAAATATGTTTACCCATTATATTCGTGAAGCATTCATTTGTAGAAAACACACACACACACACACACACACACACACACACACACACACACACACACACACACACACACACACAAACGTTGCCTTAATTTATTATCTGATTAAAATGCAGTCTTTGCCGTCACCTTAGCAACTGCTTGAAAAAAGGTGGGCGGTGAGGGGGCAGAGACACGAGTCTGTGTGTGCCTGAGAAGAGAGAGAGAGAGAGAGAGAGAGTGAGTGTGCCTGTCAAATGAAACTAGCAGAGCTCCCTTGCCATTTGTCGGAAAGTGAGATTTCCAGTCGTTTCCAGAAAACAAACATATGAGGTTGATCTTTATATCAGAAGATTGAGTCGATTTCCTGCTTTAATGGTCACTGAAGATGATAAGTGAACATCTGCGTCATCAACTATAGTAGTACCAAATTTTCATATAAATGTAGGCTAAACAAAATATGGATTTTGATATGTGCATTCGGTAACACTTTAGGGAACATTTACTAACTATTAAGGAGTTTTCCAAGAATAAACCCCTGATAATCTGGTTGTTGATAGTAAGGTAGTTGTTTTAGTTATGTTTAGGTATAGGGTAGGGTTAAGTGATCTAGAATATGGTCATGCAGAATAAGGCATTAATATGTGCTTCATAATTACTAATTAACAGCCAATATACTAGTAAAAGCATGCTAAATAACTGAAAAAAACATTTTTTTTGATGGAGGGAACGGAGACGTTATGTCGACCGACAAATGGGGTCTCACTTGGGAGGCCAATCATCTCTGATTTTAAGAGAAAACGCCAATGAAATTGGCAAGTGGATTAACACACCTGAGCCACTCCCCGGGTATAAATAGGGCGACAGGTGCATCCACTCATTAGGTTTTACGCTGAGGAGCCGAGAACGTGTCCCGGCAACAGCGAATGGTTCAAGGTTGTGGCATGGGGACATAACGTCTCCGTTCCCTCCATCAGGGAACGAGGGTTACGTACGTAACCGAGACGTTCCCTATCTGTCGGTCACTACGAGTTATGTCGACCGACAAATGGGGTCCTATGGAAAACGCCATAACCTGAACCTCGTCACAACCCTGAGGCGCTGCAATTGTTGACAAGCCTTGGCGTGCCACAAAAGCTACGCTTAAGGTCGTAACCTTCCCAAAGCCCCAGCGCAAATTCACTGACCTTGGTACCGAAGGGGCCAAAGGGTGAGTACATCGCTGCTGGAGAAGGCCATGCTGCTGTTCCGCCCGCATAAAGTAAATGGAAGGGATTTCAACCTTCAGTGAAAGATTGCTTCAAATCTTCCCTATTTGTTCTTTCAGCTGGCAAGACAATGGGGAAGTGAGCCTTTAGGAAAAGGTCGCTACGGAGACCACATCCTACCCGTAGGGAGGTGACATGTGGATATACCGATATGGACTGACCCAGGGGGCAGTACTACATATGGAAGGGGTCTCTGAGGCAGGTCCTACCTTGGAGTAGGGATGGAACGGCTGCCAGAAGAGACTGACAGAACGATCTGTCAAGGGAAGACACGGGTTTGCCAAGAGGGAAGAATACACATATGGGATTACCCGTAGGGAACCCAGCCATATGGACACCTAGCCCAGTACAGGGGCTGACCGGGCTCCGGGCATGCTAACGCCAGTACTGGGCCTGGCGACAGACTGCTCCGCCAAGTCTGACGCCGAGGGTGCTGGAGGATGCTCGACCAGGGTACGCCAACCGGGGAACTCTACTGGGAGAAGAAGGCGCTCACATCCCCGTGTTAGGGGGAATGGCGCAGCAAGCGAGACACCCAGCCAGCCCTTCCCGCCAATTACCTGTTACCCAACACACGGGAAGAAACTGGCTCTGCACGGAGGTTGTAAAACCTCGCAAAGGTGTTAGGTGTCGCCCAGCCCGCAGCTCGACAGATGTCTGCCAGAGAGGCGCCGTGCGCCAACGCATAGGAGGAGGCCACACTCCGTGTGGAGTGGGCCCTCACCCCCAGGGGGCACGGCTCGCCTTGGGAATGGTAAGCCAAGGCGATGGCGTCCATTATCCAGTGGGCCAACCTCTACTTAGAGACAGCCTTCCCTTTCTGCTGACCTCCAAAGCAGACCAGGAGCTGCTCAGAGCTTCTGAAGCTCTGGGTGCGGTCCACGTATATGCGAAGCGCTCTTACGGGACACAGCAACGACAAGGCTGGATCTGCCTCCTCCAGGGGCAGCGCTTGCAGGTTCACCACCTGGTCTCGGAAGGGAGTGGTGGGAACCTTGGGTGCGTATCCAGGCCGGGGTCTCAGGACAACGTGAGAGTAGGCCGGCCCGAACACAAGGCACTCTTCACTTACCGAAAATGCTTGGAGGTCCCCGGCCCTCTTGATGGAAGTGAGCGCGATCAGGAGCGCTGTCTTGAGAGACAGGAACTTCAGCTCAACCGAATCCAGCGGCTCAAAGGGACCCCTCTGAAGTCCCGCCAGGACAATAGAGAGGTCCCAGGAAGGAATCAGCGGTGTCCTAGGAGGATGTAACCTTCTGGCACCCCTCAGGAACCTAACGATCAGGTCATGCTTCCCCAGGGACCGGCCGTCCACTGCATCGTGATGGGCTGCAATGGCAGCCACATACACCTTCAGGGTGGAGGGTGACAGCCCACGCTCCAGCCTTTCTTGCAGGAAAGAAAGCACGACTCTGACCGGGCATCTCCGGGGGTCTTCTCGGTGAGAAGAACACCAATTCGTGAACAGACTCCACTTCAGAGCATAGGCCTGCCTCGTAGAAGGGGCTCCAGCCTGAGTGATAGTGTCTACCACCGCTGGGGGCAGATCACTTAGGTCTGCCACGTCCCGTCTAGAAGCCACACGTGGAGGTTCCAGAGATCTGGACGCAGGTGCCAAATGGTGCCAAGCCCCTGAGAAAGAAGGTCTCTCCACAGGGGGATGCGCCAGGGAGGGGCTGTCACGAGGAGCATGAGTTCAGAAAACCAGGTCCGGGTGGGCCAGTAAGGCGCAACCAACAGGACCTGTTCCTCGTCCTCCCTGACCTTGCACAGAGTCTATGCGAGCAGGCTCACTGGGGGAAACGCATACTTGCGTAAAGCCCGAGGCCAGCTGTGTGCCAGTGCATCTGTGCCCAGGGGGGCCTGGGACAGGGAATAGTACAGCTGGCAGTGGGAGGACTCGTGGGAAGCAAACAGGTCTACCTGGGCTTCCCCGAATCGACTCCAGATCAGCTGGACCGTCTGGGGATGGAGTCGCCATTCTAGATGCTAGATGCACTGCCAGCAACTCCAGGCAGTTGATGTGCCAAAGCAGTCGAGGTCCTGTCCAGGACCCTGAAGCTGCCTGCCCGTTGCATGTCGCGCCCCAGCCCGAGTTGGAGGCATCTGTTGTGACAACAACGTGCCGGGACACTTGTTCTAAGGGCACGCCGGCCCGTAGAAAAGCAAGGTCCGACCAGGGACTGAATAGGCGGCGACACATCAGTGTGATGGTGACACGATGTGTACCGCGGCGCCATGCAGTGGTGCAGCGATGGGGAGTCATGCCGGAAGGCCCAGAAGGCACTGCGTCCTGGGTCATCGCAACCACACTCCCCGTGTTCCCGGAGGAACTGGCCAGAGACGCGTGGAGAGGCGTTGCATCTCCAAACCGCGACCTCTTGGCCGCTGGCGAAAGGGGGCGTCGTGGGTGAGAGTGAGGAAGCTGTGCGTCGCTCATTGTCAACCCACAAGCCTTGCAACTCGGAGGAAGGAGAATTTGCTCTTTTGTTGAAAATGTGGGTGCCACTGGCCGTTCGACCAGCGGCGGAACAGAACCTGAAGATTCTCCACCCGTCCCTCCTCCGGGGGAAGGAATGGCGCTGTCTTCGCCATCTCCTGAAGAGCAGTTCTCCGCATCTCCGAGTTGCCCGTGTCAGGGCCGCTTAGTCGACTTCCTCGAGGACTTCGCAGCCGGGAGTGACATGGGGGGCGCCACTCTCCTGCGCGGGGCTCGACGCGCCGGCCTCGAAGAACTCTCAGCACGGGGCGGAGCTGGTGTGGTGGACGCAGGGGGGCGCCCTCGGCGACGAGCAGGCTGAGGCACTGCCTGCGACGGAATGGTAGCAACCGGAGGATCACGTCGTGGCGAGATGTGCTGTATGGCCTCAGTCTGCTGTTGTTCTGTCAGGAACAACTGGGCACAGCCCCTGACAGCGTCGCCACACAGGACAGCCTGGGACATGGGAGCATCGAGAAAGTGCACTTTGTCAATGTCTCTCATACAGAGATATCCTGATGCTCACAGCTGCCCGGGCAAGCACGGCTGTCAACTCTGGGTCCAATTCGGCAGTGGCGACAACACCCGAGGGGGGCAGCCCCGCCGAATCTTCATCCACAGAGGTCCACAGCCCATCCCCGATGCTGCAATCGACATCTGATCTCCGGCGGCAAACTGAATGACCCGTTGGGACTGCCATAAGACAGCCCAGCAAAATCACCCAGCAGCCGCACAGGACAAACACTGCGGAAGGGGTAAGAGGTCCGTGGGGCGTGGCCCGGTGGAGAAGCTCTCACTGTCACCTTCAAATCTCCCAGAGCACTAGCCGGCGGTCCTCTGCTCGAGACAGAGAAACCAGAACGGGTAGTGACAGAGGGGTCTGCTCCCTTCCCTTTAAGAAAGGGTTGACGCGATCACAGCGTTGCCATGGTCACACACGCAGTGCGTGCATTAACCATCCACGAACGCACCTTCAGCGTGCTGAATGCCCAGACACGGAAGAGAGCGAACGTGGCCGTTGTCAGAGAACAGGAAACGACCGCATCCAGAAGGACGTGGACGAAACGGCGTCTTGAAAAAGACGCGAATCGTCCGCGATTTGCTCTTTTAGGAAATCTGCTCTCTTAGTTGAAGCGCCCAGGGGAATCGCTGAAAGGGACACCGCTGTTTGCTCCGTACCGCCAACCAGAACAGCTTCCCGACACAGCAGATGAATGGCTTTGTGGAGTATAACAGCTTTCATACAACCACTCGGCTCCGAAGCAAAAATCTAATGAGTGGATGCACCTGTCGCCCTATTTATACCCGTTGGCACTGGGAGTGGCTCAGGTGTGTTAATCCACTTGCCAATTTCATTGGCGTTTTCTCTTAAAATCAGAGATGATTGGCCTCCCAAGTGAGACCCCATTTGTCGGTCGACATAACTCATAGTGACCGACAGATAGGGAACCAGAATTATGACTAAATTATATCACATGAAGAATTTGGTACAATTGTGGTATCCTATCCACCTCAACCAACATTTTTGCCCCTTAAAAATGGTTCCAAAAAGAGCTTTTCATATTTTTTTTATTGTTTATTTTGGACCCCAATTAATCTTTTTATTTATGAAAAGGTTCCAGGGATGTTAAAGGTTCTTCCTGGAACCCTATCAATAAATACACTTTATTTTTAAGAGTTTGGTAAGTATTCTATTATATTTATTCGACTTTTTTTAACAACAGTATCAATGAAATGCACCAGATATGAGAAAAAAACGTTAATGTGAATATGATAATATTTTAACATACAATGCCTAGACAAATCATTTCCGTTTCATTCCAAAAATGATTAAAATATAATTTCTGGCATTGCGATTTCTGTTGCATTCATGTTTGATGTGGTTGAAACGTTCACGACTCACAACACGAAAAATTACAAGTATTACAAAAGTAGGAAAAGTAATTAAACCAGTCAGTGTAACAAATTTGTATAAACATTGTAAAAGTGTTTTATGTATTTTTTACCAAAAGTGTGTGAAGAATCTTTATTCAATGATAGCCTTTTAAAAGTAGGCACACATTTTTTATTAATTTTTATTTATTTTTTTGCAAGAAATACATAAATCACACACACACTCTGCCGTTTTGAATTGAATGGGAATACTGGGAAAATTTTTGCAGTCTCCTTTCATAATACACATTTAAATTTCCAGATGACAAATCTAATAAAACGCTCTAAAAACATTGAGCTATAAATTTTGTATCGCATTGGTTATACATCCATGTGAGATTTTTGGACTGCATAAAGGATATATTGACATGTATATGCAACATAAAAATATATTATTAAGTACTTTACAAAATTAGTGTAATGTACAAACATAACATATCATTATTATTTTTTGATAGGCATTCAAACAACGAAACTAGCGTGTTATACCACATTGGCTCACACATTGCCTGCCTGGTGTTGAATTAATAGGACTGCCGGGCAGCCCTTGGTCACTGCTGCACACTAAATCTGAATGAGAATCTGAATTTCTCTTGCATTATTCATGGGGCAGCAGAGAGACAGACCGAGTGAAAGAGAAAGCTGTAGCATGCAGTGGACGTGAGAACCGGAGTGCCTCCCCATCAACAGATGAACCCACCTGTTTCTCTCCTAAACCCCTCTCTCTCTCTCTCTCACACACACACCATCTCACACTCTTTTTCTCACCCGCTCCCTCTCTCTGGTCAGCTGTCAGTCCTCACATCCCGTGGATCTCCGTGAAGCCGATGAGTGAGTATCTTTCGGGGAGGAGGAAGGCGAGGGGGCGGCGTGTATGATGTTGTGTATCTGAACTCTAGCTGCGACTGTGCTTTCCATTCGCACTTAATCTGTCAAGATTTCTCCGCTCCTCGCACATGAGACCGGTGCAGAAGTATACTGGCACTGTTAAGTAGAGAGAGAGAGAGAGAGCAAGAGAAAAGGGAGAGACAGAAGGAGAGAGAGCGGCTGTGTGTGCCTCAGACTGCGCAGTGATGCCTTGGCAGCTTCGGGAAGCAGGCACACATTCGTTTCAGTAATCTCCTCTTCTTCCTTCTTCCAGGCTCCTGATGAGGAGATGCAGACCATAAGGTAAGCGGCTTCACCTTTCTGTCATTTTCTGTTCCTCTGTCCCTCTTTTTCTTCTATGCACGGTGCCTTTTAAAGCAGGACTGCAGCATGAACTCACCTTCACAGTGATGCACGCATTCTCCACCAGAAAATGGGAGATAGCTGGTTAGAAAGCGCCTGCCTGGAAACTTGTATGTAATGTGGTGTGGATCACATCCGAGTGTTCTTGATTAGTTACATTCGCATTTCACGATGTGCATGCATCGCTTCCCTCTTTCCTGGGGATATCGATTCATCGGAGGAGACCTGTAGAGATGTTGAAAGCCACATAATGGCCATTCCCAAACTGAACGGCACCTTTCCATTGGCTGGAGGATATTCAAGCCATGTGTGTGCTGCGATGAGATCGAGGTGACATCAGAGATGGGGCTTGGGGAATGATTTATGAGCATGCTAAGCGTTCACCGCCGCTGCTGTATATTATAGTATAGGAGTCATGAGGGGGAGAAAAGATATGACTCAAGCTCTGTGCGGGAGGCTGGGCCGATTTATTGGGGGTTCCCCCTCCTTTGCATGAATTATTAATAGATTACAGGGTGAAACAGAGATGTTTCGAATCATGCTGATGGATTTCAGCAGGCTTGTCTTTGTGTTGCCGAGAGAAATGAAAAACTAAAGTAAATGTGTTGGGAAGGACCCTGCATCCATGATGGAAACCTCTTGTCACAGTGCAATCCGACATTCATTCCCTGCCTGATTAAACATGCCGACTATTTGCAAACTAAATAAACTGCAATGGAGTTGAAAAAAAAAACTGACGATATGAGGGTTAAAGTTCACAGTGCACCAAAATCTGTCATTTTAATATGAGCTGGACTGAAAAATTAACAAGTAATTTGAGTTGACTAGTTAGTTAGTGATTGTTGGTTAACTTCTGTAATAATTGCTCCAAGGGTGATGTTGTTGCATTGTGCGGAGCATGCAAGGTGCATGCAAAGGGTGCGAAGGTCTGAATCATTATGTCATCGACGATTCTGCAAAGGAGGCACGAGAGCTGATGGACAGAATATGCAAACATAAGGTGAAACACCAATTATCATCCCATTTTTGGCCAGCATAGCCTTGACCCCTCAGTGCAGCAAATCTGATGTAACACACTGAAATCGCTTCTTCTTGCTCCTTTTTCTCTTCTCCTATACTGTACAGTTGTACAAATTGACGTTTATTTCAGGTATTATATTCCAAAAGACAGGAAGTAACATTTCTACAAGTTACCATATGATGTTTTTGGGTATAAATTGGTGAAATTCCCAAGCCTGTCAAAAACCTGTCCTGTCCACCTCATTTTCACCCCAAAATAAAAAAGCATGTAGAAAATGAAGACTATATGTTTTTTTTAAGTAATTTATATTATTTATATTACATATAATAACAATTGGATAATTATATTATATTATATTATATCATTTTTGGTTGTGACATTTATTTTTATGACAATTAAGTGCAACCCCACACTTGTAATTCCTATTATTCTCACTGATGATTCTCATTAGATTACTGTTACACAGCTATGACATTCATCCTGTCTGGACACATACTTTCTTTATTATAAATTAGCATAGGTTAAAAAGAAAAACTGCCGTAATATACAAATAATTTGTCTTTATATATATCAAAAGCAAAAATAAGAACAAGTTTTACTGCACTGCAAACAAATCTGAATATAAAGTCGTTTTTCTTTTCTTCGCACAAAATAAGTATAATTTCTTTGGGGGTTAAATATGATTCAGACACATTGTGGTGAGATATACTGTACCAGGAAAATGGCTGCATGCATGGCTAACCGTTTCGAAACATGGTAATATTGTAGTTTTGTGTTTTACTTATATATATATATATATATATATATATATATATATATATATATATATATATATATATATATATATATTATATTATGTTTCAAGGTTGTTTATGAGATTTTTTTGAGTAACAAAAATTAGCTCCATGTAATCTGCGACGTAACTATGTTTTTGGAAACACTTCACATGAGTGTCTTTGAAAAGTGTAATGATTATTTTCCAGAATCTTAAAATAATGGTCACTATGCCTCACTAAAAAGTGACTTTTGATTGTACAGCAGCACAGTTAGTCTTCAAAATCTGTTGCATGTGGTCATTCTGTTGGTTTCAGTCTATCTTGCTTTGTGCATTTAGTCTATCAGCTGAACGATATCCGCAATGACGTGTCTAAAAACAATCCATGTTTTTTAGCCTTGGGCGCTGTTGTTCTCTGTCTGTTCTGAAGAAATGTTTATTAAAATGTGCTTTAAATCAATCGCTGCTGCTATTTTTAACATGTGTGAGCTCGTCTGTTCGCTCTTGAATGTGTACATATCCCCGCATGTTCAGAAATCTCTATGTACCATTCAGCCTTGCCAACATTCAGCCTTGCACGTTGAATATTTTATATACCAGCAGATCCCTGCATCCCAGGGGTATTCTCCCTCTCTCTTTGTGTGTGTGTGTGTGTGTGTCTGTGTTTATTTAATTTGTTGTATTTTACCACAAAATAAAAATTCGGGACAAATGCATTTTGCTGGAAAAATACAGGACCCTTTTTTTTGGCATTGTGTAGTTAACATAACAGAAAGCTTCCTTGGGGACGGAACAATTAATCTCATTCGGTGTCATCCCAAACTTTTCGATTCTAGTTTTCAAGCAATTACCCACAGAAAATTAACCTAAATCCCACAGCAAAAAGGACTCCCGGTTGATTTGCTGGGCACCATGACACATTTTATCACGGCCCTCGGCGCGACGTGTTGCTGCTGCTTCTTGGAATCCCATTCCCCTCATCAGATTTCCGTTGCTCATCCTCAATTCGGCCCGGATAGATTGTCCCGATTCTTCTCCTCTTCGTTTATCTGCCATCTGCAGGCCGCATAATCCACTTAAGCCTTAATTATTCCTCGCTGTTCGCAAGTGGGTGGCTGGTGGAAGGAGGGATGATGTGAGATTGAAAGTGAGAGTGAAAGATAGAGGGCAAAAGAGACGGAGAGGGTAACAACAAATCAAGTCAGAGCAGAGAAAGAAAAGAAAAGCCCCCAAATTCACACACGGCACAATCCATTCCTGATGTGTGAATTTTGGGGCTTTTCTTTTTTTATAGTCAGAATGAAATGGCATTCCCAAATCATTGATCTTCCATAATTTTCTGTATTTCAGATTAAAACAAATTAGTCAATAAGAAAAACAAATGTAGGGCAGGACTTGTTTTTATCCATTGGGAATTGAGTGCATTGTATAAAGTAGGCGTTTCATGCCAGAAAGGAGCCTGACCTGAATGTGAGACTGAAGGGTAGTTTTGGCTACGACGGCATCCTGAAGTAATGTGTAAATATCTATTTACTCAGGCTGCTCCTGTTGACTATCGGTTAATGTTAATAAAGTCATAACGTTAACACAAAGAAGACTGGACTTACTGTAGTAATAATAATAAAGTATGTATAATTACAGTAACTTATTCATATTATTCCATACGTAAATGTATAATTACACTGTAACAAGGCTACTGTAAAATGAAGTGCAACCAAACTTTATTTTTCTTTGAAATAAAGTTTCCATTTGGGGAAACTGTGAGTGTGTTTAGATGTGGCAGGGCATGAACAAACGACAATATTCTGACACAACGATATTAAGCGGTGCAACAGTTTTCATGACCATGTGTCACCGAAGACTGGAATAATGATGCTGAAAACTCAGCTTTGCTTTATAGGAAAGAAATTACACTTTAAAATATTTTAAATGGAAAACAGTAATGATATTTCACAATATTACAATTTATCTTGTATTTTTAATCAAATAAAGGCAGCCTTAGTGAGCATAAGAGACATATTTTAAACACATCAAATGTTCTTACTGACCCCAAACATTTAAATGGCATTGGATATCTTAAGTCTGTGAGACTTTCAATCTACAGTATTATTCTATTCTTCTATTATTAATCTACAGTACTATTTACTGTTTTTCTCTCTCTAAGACAAACATGTAATTACAGATACATAGTCACATTGTAGTTATTATAATCAATCAATAATAAAACCCTTGTGTGCTCCTCATTTGAGAGTCACACTCATGGTCACAGTCAAAAGTGACTGGACACCTGAAATGTAACTTTTTTTTTTCTTCAGTAAAATCAATCTAATATATTTTTGCTCAATAATATATATATATATATATATATATATATATATATATATATATATATATATATATATATATATATATATATATATATATATATATATATAATTTTATTTATTTTTTTATTTTTTTTTTTGAGAGAGAGAGAGAATTTCATGGTACTAATTAATATTTCTGGAATAATTATGATATTTTTTTCCCATTGAAAATGGTACTTTCCCCCCAATTTAAAAAAAAAAAATGTTTCATTTAATTCAGTATTTCAGATTAAAATAGAGACTAGGTCTTTAAACTCCAAGTTTTGAAGGTTGAATAGCACTTCCTGGTGAGAAAAAAAATAAAAAAAAAAATAAATATATATATATATATATATATATATATATATATATATATATATATATATATATATATATATATATATATATATATATATATATAATTGCATAGTGTAACCACTAGATTCCTGTATAGGACTTTACAAACAATTGTTTACTTTTATTAGGTTGTGGAATTTAATGTATATTTAGGCATTCTCAAAGACTACTTTTTGTCAAGGTTTATATTTATTTGCTGTTTAAAATGTTGATGTGTAGTGTAGGTTTTTGCATTATTATTACCACATTCAAACCTGAACACAGAAAGCACTCTGTTACACAAAACATAGCAATTCTATAAAAATATAACAAAAATGATCAGGAATGCTTAATCAGAGCTTAATCTCTCTGGGTCTGGTCTGACTTTAACCCCTTATGTCTTCTGACTCATTTTGGCTATGGTTATAGCCATACCAATTCACTTGAGTATGTATAATTCTGTGTGTGTGTGTGTCTTTGAGTGAGAGTGGATGTTTCCGTTTTACATTCTTGATGTTTTAACCCCTTCCTTACTCTCCACTTACTCCATTGTACTCAAATTATTATTTTTTTGACAGTCACACCAGTTCATAGGTGTGTATTTGTGGGTACAAGTGTGTGTGTCCGCGCGTTTGAGTTGGTGTGTTGATTTTTCACTCTGTTTTAGAGTTTCACCCCTTCATTGCTGTGCAATTTTTGTCTGCATTGTGGGCGATTTGTAAATTGTACACATAAAATAATGCTCTGTATTGCTCTATGGTCGGTCATTTCTGACTGAAGACAATGAGTGTGACTACTTTCTGAACGAAGACCACACAAGGGTTAAAAAAAATGTATATATTATTGGTGTCAGTGTATTGTCAGTGCATTGGTTAATGCAATTGCTTATCATATGAGATGCAGTTGTAAGTTTGGTTTCTCACAGTGTAGCCAAGTCTGTGGTTTTCCCTCAGAGTTGAGCTACTTTTACACTCTTGTTGTATTTTTTTCTTTTAGTCTGTGGGTTGAAGCCTTTCTTCCATCTCACTCCTGCCCCTCTACTCTTCCAGCTCCACTCGTCTTTCATTCCCTCCCTCGTGCCTCTAAAATGTCAGCTTCTCTTTCCGAAAGATCAAATGCAGCCAATGCAGCCCCCCGTGATATAAGATGCATTGACTTCCATGGCCTGCTGTGGGAGTATACTTGCCCCTCGTGATGTGGTAAATGTTGGTGGGTGAGGATTTAGGGAGAGGTGTTATATTAACACCCTGCGGTGATTCAGATGGCAGAGAGAAAAAAATATGAGTGTGCGATGAGTCAGAGGTGGGGGAAACCAAAGAGAAACGCATGACCAATTGTCAAAAAAATCTGTCCAACCTCACCTGATGGATATATATATATAACACTTTCCATGAAAAGGGTTTAATAAATTCTATTATTACATTTTTAAAGCATTGGAGGCATAAATAGTGTTTGTTTATATTGCAAAGTATTAGATACATCAGATTATCTACTAACTCTCTTAACTATTCACAGTTTTAGTATCATTATCTAAAACTAGAACCAAATTTTTTTTTATTTAAATTAAAATTATAGCATATTTTAGTTCAGCTAGCTTTCAAGGTATTTTTTTTCCATTATTATTTAATTTAAATCAAAGTAAATTATACAAAAAAAAAAAAATACAAGAAAAATGACAGAATACACACCATCTAAAACTTACTAAAACATTAAAATGAAAAAATAAATTATAATAATCTAAGTCACAGAAACTATAATAGTATATCAATGATAAAATAACTCAAACTAATAGATCCTGTATGTGAGATTAAAACACTTTAAATGTTAGCAAATTTCTGATTTTATCTTGTTGCACGCCAGAAATTCTTGTATATTTAAAAATGAATGTTAAATCAGGATGGACAAATATGTGAAAAAGAAGTAAAATAATTCATGATACCTAATTTAGTATATAGTACATGTTAAATGGTAGTGTATACTGTAACCTTGATGTAAAGAGTTTGGAATTACAAAATCATAAATCCCCATTATACATCCCAAAAACATTTTCCCCTCCACTTTTAGAGTAGTGGTGGCACCCTTTAAAACAGAAACAAAATGATTAAAATAAAACAATGCAATAATATTCACATATTCTGTTGATATGTACCGTATTTTCCGGACTATAAGTCACACTTTTTTTCATAGTTTGGCTGGTCCTGCGACTTATAGTCAGGTGCGACTTACTTATCAAAATTAAATTGATATAAACCAAGATAAATGAACCAAGAGAAAACATTACCGTCTACAGCAGCCAGAGGGCGCTCAATGATGCTCAAAAGTGCTCCTGTAGCCTACACTGAGCATTATATAGCGCCCTCTCGCTGCTGTAGACGGTAATGTTTTCTCTCGGTTCTAAATAAATGCGACTTATAGTCCAGTGCGACTTATTTACGTTTTTTCCCTCATCATGACGTATGTTTGGACTGATGTGACTAATACTCAGGTGCGACTTATAGTCCGAAAAATACGGTTATTCGTTTTAGCAAAAATGATTTTAATTCACTCATTTTTAACTGTCCAAACAAAAGTAATATCTTGCCATGTATGGCTGTATGAACTGCATTCAAGCTTTAATCTCTTAAGTACAGAATAATACAATGAATTTGTGCAATTTTATAACAGCATAAAATATCAGTTTTCTGTCATAATATATATATTTAAAAGTTAATTTATTCCTGTGTTGCAACGCTGAATTTTTAGCATCATTACTCCAGTCTTCAGTCTCACATGATCCTTCAGAAAACATTCTAACGTGTTCAATATTTTCATCATTTATAACAAGAAATGTTGAGCATCAAATCAGCATATTAGAACGATTTCCAAAAAAATCACGTAACACTGAAAGAGATATATTACTCATTTATTGTATTTTTGATTAAATAATACAGTCTTGCTTTGCATGAGAGACTTCTTTTAAGAAAACAACAAATTTAGCATTTCCCAAATCTTGGTTTTTCAATTGCTCATATTAGATATAGTTGGACGGACAATCCTTTTCTGAAATCCTTTTCCTCCTTTTAAACTTTTGAAGAGTTTTGGGCCTTGTTTCGAACCCTATTAGTGGAAAAGGTGCCATAAATGTGAGGTATAAATATTCCCCAAGCTGCAGCACTCTACAGATGAACTAGGTGAATGTTTTTTTGATGAAGTCGCAAGCTGTCTCATCGCGTTCCTACCTTACTTCATCTCGTCGCTCACAAACGCACCCGGCCCAAAGAGGTTAATTAAGCCTGTCGCTGCGCGCTCATTCTCGGCGTGACAGTTTCAGGCATGAAGCTTGGAGATGAATCACAAGTTTGATGAGACTGTTTTAATTGTTGTCGCTATTATTTTGTAATATGATTGCAAGCGCAGGCCGCCACTCTCTTTACTCTGTTGGCAGGATCTCCAGCGGTCTGTCAGGGCTACATGGGAAACCTAACCTGAAACCCAAGCAGGAATAAGAGGAATCCCTGTTAGGGAGCAGAGAATTTATACACAGACCTTCATGAGAGGTGGTCTACAGCCAAAACCATGAAAAAGATATATATTGGAAAAACAGCCCTTAAAACCTCTCGAAATGGTTGTAAACTTCAGAAAAAGAGGTAAGACGCTCTCTCAACCCCGTCGTCCGCCCACCACAGTCATCCCATCGACCATGTCCATCTCCGTCCAGTGCTGACCATCAAGAATGCTGGTGCTACAAGTGTTGAGCAGTGAATATGCTATAGTACACACATACAGGACCATAATCATGTGCTCTCCAATCCACTCCTGACTACGGAAGTGTTATTGTTTTGTAAAATAGGGCTGTTTAAAGAAATTAGTCAAATCAACTTGTATATATATATATTTATATATACAATGTCAGTATACAGTGGGTAATGTGGAATAAATCATGTAGTGTCATATACAGACTATACACCGACTCATCTCCTTTATATAGAGAATTTTATATCCGTCTGTTTTTGTAGTGTTCCTGTAGCTCAATTGGTAGAGCACTTCCCCATCAAGCGCAAGGTTGGGGGTTCGATTCCCCGGGAATACATGATATGTAAAAATTGATAGCTTGAATGCACTGTAAGTTGCTTTGGATAAAAGTGTCTGCTAAATGCATACATTTAATTTAATATAGCAAAGTTCATAGAAAACCAGGCTAGTTGTCACATATACTGTATCTCAGCAATTGTTATGCTTTGAGTTGAGAGTACACACTGTTATATATTACATATAAGGAGAAAAGGGATATCAATTATATGATGAGGGTAGATTATAACTAAAAGTTTAAACTGTGTTCTTGTGAGAAAAGTAAATAATAATAATAATAGTGGCAAGCCACCATGAAAAATATAGACTGGAGAAAAAAATTCTACTAGCATCATCTGTCCAATACTTTATAAATATATTAATATGGAGATGTGAAAATATATTTAGGAATTCAAATTTTAATGTTAGTGCAATTATTCAAAGAAATATGTGCTATTATTATTAATTTATCAATTGATAGGCCTATAGTTTTTACTGTGTTGTTTTATGATTTTTTTTACGATTTAGTTAACTTGAAAATTAAAATGACTTTCAGTTTAAAAATTTCAGTGCTATGTGCAATTACAATTGTTTTTATCTATTGACAGACCTAGTTTTTACTATTTTAATTTATGAATTTTAGTTTATTTGAATTCACTAGTTCACTTGCAAACTGAAATTACTTACAATGTTGACATTTTAATGTCATGTGCAATTATTCACACAATTATTCACAGAAATCTGTGCAATTATTTTTTTTTTATCTTTTGACAGCCCTAGTTTTCACTATTTCATTTCATGTTTATGTTATAATGTTTATATATTAAATGCTAAAAATAATAAATAAAAAACACATAAATCAATAAATAAATGGACATGCAGAATTACCTACAGAGCAGTTCAGTGTCTATGGTGTTTTTTGACATTTTTATGGAGTACCATGAATACCGTGATATCTGAATATGTTATTTATTCATTTTCATAATATTACCATGACACCACCATACTACATTTTATAAGGGGAATCCAACTTTCATTTGATGTCAGACTTAATGTTTTGGCTTGTGTGTGTGTGCATGTGTGTGTTCTACTGCGTCCTGCTGAGAACAAGTGTGTGCTGGCTTGTGCGTGTGCTCACTTTCAAATACACGTGTGCATCGATTGTGTCGCATCCTCACTGCTTTAGACACGTGTTGTCTGCACGTCTGATCGAGTGTGGTTTGTGGCATGCTGAAAGCCGCCGCCTCTATCAGCAGGCAGAAAGTCATTATTCGTTCACCACACATCTGTCCATCAATACGAAATCATTAGGGCACTCAGAGGTTCTCTTGTGTATCGTAAAAAGCTGTGTTTGGTTCCATCCATCTCTCTCGCCCCATCCCCGCTTGTGTGTTTGATCTATATATAGACCATTTGTACATGGCATAGGTCATGTGACTAAGTATCGATGTGGGAAATGAGAAAAATGAGTGTTGGGGATTAAATAGATCAGTAAACCTGATTTACCAAGGCACTCTTGACGTGAGTGTGTTTGGGTTACATTAAATGTGATCAGTGGGTTGCATGGCAGTTATCGATCATGTCAGCACAATGAAGGGAAATACATTCAGAAATCTGGCCCAAACTGAGATTTTACATTGCCTTCATTGATCCTGAATGTCTACCTGATCCGTGTCGAACGGATTCAGGGACTATTTTTGTCATTTCTCGTAATATGAAGTGAATGTAATCGCATGCACATCTGTATGCAGCTCTCTGCAGGAACAAAAAGAAGACCTGCGCAAACGTCTCTCCTACACCACTCATAAGCTGGAGCTTTTAGAGCGCGAGTTTGATTCCACGAGGCAGTACCTGGAGACCGAGCTGCGCCGAGCCCAGGAGGAGCTTGACAAGTTCACCGACAAATTACGCCGGTAAGAAGAGTGTACACAATAGCATCTGGCTTTTAAATAGTGTGGCTTTCTGTTCACATATGGAAACTCATTAAACAATTTATCAGACAGGACAATCAACTTGGCTCTATCCCAATTCGCCTACTATGCTCTCTAAGTATGTACCTGCTGTTGTTGCAAAATACACGGCAGTATGTAAGTGCTAACATCTTTCCAAATTCATCACCTTAAAGCTTACTCATCTTTAAGGTTAATACAGTAGTGTAAAAAAAAAAGTATTTGCACCCCTCCTGATTTCAATTTTTATGGGTTTATATTGGTCAAAACACAAAGAAAGCATCCAAATATGTCTACTTCTATTCTATGTAATAGGCAGTTGCCAGAGTAGCATGTCTAAATTTGTAATGTTCATAAAACACTTCTACTACTAGTTTCGCCTACATTTCTGAATTGCACATCCAGTGGACACTTTACTATCCCATGATCCCATGGGAGAAGATTTATTAATGGTAGCGAAGTGATGCAACTGATGTAGGTAACATGACAAAGCCAACATTGTGGATATAGTACATCTGAATTTCATTTATACAACACACATTCATCCAACATAGATCATATATTTTCCGGTCTCAAAGTGTGTTCCTTAACAAATGTTGTACCTATTTAGATGATATTCCATTTAGGACTTTTGAATCAAAATTTATCAAAATCATTTTAGAGGTTGTGAGTCTTCTTGTAAGGAAGTCAGTAAACAGTGAAACATGATGGTGGAACTCTGATTGTTTTGGGATATTTTGTAGCTGCAAACCTGGGGTGTGTTTCTCAACAGCATTGTTAGCCAACTATGGACGCAAGTTCCATCATTACCAACATAGTTCAATGATTTGATGTTTTCCGAATCTATAGTTCCAATGAAAATTCACAAAACAACACATAAGTTGTGCGGTTGGAACTACAGTTCTCAACCTATGCTTAGAAGCATAGTTTATTTATGTGACTAAGTTCCTGTTTCCAGGTAACAGTCTTGACTAGCTAGTCATGATGAGCTTGTGAAAAACAAAACAGAAAAAAAACTTAGCTACCAAGATTCAGAAGCACGCAACATCTGGTAGGTGGCTATTGTCAGAGGCAGCCTAGTCCCAGCCTCAGACGTCACGCCCACGGACCACTGGCTAAACATCTGATGCATATGGGACACAAACATGGAAACACTTCAGGAGTGTCGAAGTCATCATCCGACTGGTTGAATTCTACAGGATTTCCAGGAGACGTGTGTGTCGCGTTCTTTAACGTTCTGCCTGGAAACAAAGATTCCGTAACCACAAACTCCTCATGAAAGAAGAAAGCTGTTGTGTTTACAACTGTGACGATGAGCGCTTATCAGGATCAAGTAAATGCTGCAGTTATAAAAGTATGTGAAATTAAAGTGCGCGGCATGGAATCTTTAATATATGTCAGAGAGTTTTACACCTAGTCTGTTATTGTGGCGACATTTCCTTGCCTCAAAACTTGAAGCTGAACAAAACGAACTGTGATTGGTTGTTTGACATGTCCGTCAAACGGCCTCATGGGCGGGCCTTGGCCAATGAAAGCGGTGATGGATTCCAGACCTTCAGCCGTCAGTCAGAAGGTCTGGCTACGCAAGACTAGAGGAAGCCGAATCAAAACATGTTTGATATTTATGTTCGGGGGACACTCTGTCTGAATCAAAAAAACCTTTGCAGCAAGTCTCGAATTCGGCCTCCCCCATGCTAATGAAATAAAGTACTAAATACTGACAAATAGCACATATATGCTACATTGATGACATGCTTTTGTAAGCGTATCTTGAAGTTTGAATCACCCTGGTTCCCTTGACACAAACCCAATAGTATTTTTTCATTGGCATTTAAATTATTGCAGAAAATAAGATCAAGAAAAGTTCATGATTTTTATACATTTTGTTCATCACAATAATCTTCACAAATTACCATAACTTTTAAGAAATTTAGAGCCTAAATACAGTCACCAGAAGTAAAAAGCAAACCGTAAGCTATATAAACGAACTACACCATGCTCACTTGAATGTGACAAGTCTTTATTAAGAAACAAAAACAAAAAAAACATTTAGTTTGTAAGTTTTAGAATAGTTTGCATGAGCGCAATCAAAAACACAACAAGGCTGTAAAAGCAGATGAGTGAGTAGATAAGTTTACCTTTCTATAACCACTGAACTGTCACTTCATATCAAGTAAAAGCTTTTTAAACAATTGTAAAAAAAAATGTAGGCATTTAATCAAAAACCCATATAACAAAAACATTGATACTTTAGGACGATACTACCAGAAGTCCTAAAATGTTTACATGATTACTGGTTTTAGCCTACAGCCTAAAATGCAGTACTCTTTGACCCCGTCCCAAAGCACACCACCTTCAACCCTTGCGTTCATTCTCTGGGTCCACACTTTCTTGACGTAATGCCACATTGACTGTTAGTTAGAAGTCTGCTGTGGAGCTCGTCTCAGTGTGGGCTTGACAGAAATATGCATCAAGGGCGCAGAGTACTGTAGCTACAAAGGCGACACTCGCAAGCACCGTTCTGAAAGCTAAAATGATGAAAACTGACTAGAGTGAAACGGAAACAATTTTTAAAGGAAAGAAAAAACAAAGCACCTTACAACACTGAATTATGCCTATGTTCATTGCTTATGGTATTTTACATTAATTCTCTTTGGGGAAGAAAATAGAAACCATTAAGCTGTGAATACAGTTAATAATACTGAATAATAGAGAATATCGCAGACTTCTTGACATTATATAGTTTTAACCATTTTTGAGGCAGCTACCATTATGTTCCTTTCATGCCACTTAAAAAGGTGCCTCTGCGCCAATGTTTAAACATATTATAATTTGGAATTCATTGTTTCTAGCCTTGCCTACTATTGTGGAAGGATAGTAAGTGAATTGGGACACAGAAATTGTTTTACTTCACTTGGCAGATGCCAAATATGTAGGAGTCAGTTATACAGTTATAGCTTTGCCATGTGTTGGGATCCTCGGTCCACCGTAAAATAAATGTTATGAATTAATACTACAACAGATACCATAATGGTGAAGATAAACAGGTGGTAAGAGTTTTGGTAACCGACTTGTGTCCATGGAAATAAGGAAAGCATTTAAGACTTCCCAGTGCATGTTGGATAAAAAAATAAAATAAATAATAATAAAAAGATGTTTTGTTCATGTGTTTCCCACAGAATACAGAGCAGTTACTCGGCACTGCAGAGGATCAACCAGGACTTAGAGGATAAAATCCACCAAAATGTGAGTGCACACATCGGCCACACACTAAAAAAGCCCAAATTATACAAGAGGTGTATGGCCACTGCTTTTTGTATGTGAAGGTTTTTGTTTGCATATGTGTTCACGAGTACTCATCATCCTCTTTAAGTGTTTTTCGGATGGAAGTGTTTACATCGCTGTCCACACTTCTGTCCATGTGTGTACTTGTTTTCTGGTGTGAAAGATTAGGGAATGTGTTAAACGTGTACAATAGCGCTGAATACACTTAGAGTCTATTTGAATATCAATACACTGCCACTGGTGCGCCTGACGTTAATTATAGTCCATTACAACAGCCTATCCGCCTTCACATGACAATGTGATAGTGAGTCTATTATACTCACAAAATCTGCATCACAGCCTGTTTGTTAATTTGAAGTTTGAAACAATTGAAATATAATTAGCCTGCCTGCTGCAGTTCATTGTATGACCATTACATGTCTGTATTAGGATCCACTCCTCGGGGTTTATTCCGAGTTTGTTACAGTATAGTAAACAAATGTTTTTAGCAAAAGATTACGCCCACAGACGTCAATAATGACCGTGAAGGTTAAGGGTTCAGCTATGAAAGGAAAATCATGTGATATCAGCCTTTTATTGATGTTCCTTTGAATACGCCGATTAATTCCCAGGGGTACAGAATGACTTAACACATGCATTGACTTCTCCCTTTGTGAAATTGTCTGTATTCATACTGGCGGTATGAATCAGGGTCTCAGGGTATATATGATTGTAAATGCATATCATATAGTTTTTTTTTTTTAAATGTGCTCCTTTCATCCAGTCACAGCACCACGATGATGAGAAACGGGCTCTTAGCAGAGAAATCATCGTCCTTAACAATCATCTCATGGAAGCTAAGATGACCATTGAGAAACTGAGAGAGGACAATGTAAGAGAAATAATGACAATGTGATTTCTTTTATGCACTGAGGCTTAATGGCAGCCCTTTAGAGGAATGTGTATTTGCTTTTCTCTATCTAAAAGTTGCTTTTCTGCCACTCTCAATAGGACTTGTACAGAAAGGACTGTAACCTGGCTGCACAGCTCTTGCAGTGCAATAAGTCACATTACAGAGCCCAGTTATCTGAGGTAAGTTATCACATTTTACCTTGATTTGAGCAAATGTTGCAAGTATTGTGTTTATGGGTACTACAGTATGCAGTAATTTGTTACATGAAACACTCATTAGCTTCTTCATTGTTTGCTTTCTTTATTTAACTATTTTTTTTTTAAATTAAAGGATGCTAATAGGCATAATTCTAATAATAATAACAACATATATCCCTTATTGCCTCTGTGGTACACTAACATGTACTTAGCTTACCTGCTACATTATGCTATCTGTTCAGTTTTTGAAAATGGTCAAATTAAGTATGTAAAAATTAAATATACAGTGAAATGTAATTGGATATGTCTTTTTAACAACAATGAAACTCTGTCAGCCTTTTTGGATGACATCCACACAATATATTTTCCAAAATATATTTTATATAAATAAACCCAACTATTCCCTTTAGTGCAATATCGTTTAAGTTTAGCTACAGAAACTTTGTTTGAAAGAAACTAATATTTAGGTCAGCCATAGTAAATCAAGTTCTTGTTTAAAGAAAAATTGAGGCTCTGTCCCAATTAAGAATGGGTGACTCTTCTGGCAAGGAAGAAGTAGGAGGATGTTTAGTAATAATACTGTGTGCCAACAAACCTGGCAGTTTATTCTTCAAATCTGCTCCAAGCGTTACTCCAGTCCCACGATGTTTAGAGCAGAGACTAATGTTGAAATGCTGCCTTCTGTAAAAAAATCCTGTTCATATTTGCCAGATATATTTGAATGGAAACATCAGTGTGTCTGTTACACAATGTGTTGAGGGATTTCAGCGTTGCATATTGTTTTATATGAAAATGTCAAAGATTTGGCACTAAGCATTCATAGATGGACATAGCTGGACAAGAGGTGTCTCGTGGTTATGAGGAAAAATCAAGTTTCTGAATAACCATAGAGAATATTTTTAAAAGCAGCTCAAATGTCTCAAAAGGAACAACACTCAGAAAGTCAACAGATGTTGTATGAATTAGATATCAACCAAAATCTACCCTATTGATTTTGAAAGAATACATTTTTTGATTTGTCTTTGCTCTTATTACGTTTCTATAATTGGCCATATACTGCAATTGACTTTCTTCTTGTTGCTATGGTGAAAAACACTGAGAAGTAAAAAGGGTTGTGATATTGGATTGATGCTTAGTACGCTGTGTGTTGTGTCAATGATAATGAAATCTGTGGTTTTCTCTCTGGCCAATTTTCACTAAATGAAATACTACAAACCATGTACTTACGTAGACCATTTGTACGGACTTATCTGAAGACTTAATACTGGTCTTTAACAATATCTTTGGTGGTTTGCTTTACAAATGTCTGTGTTCACTGGGTGCTTTGGTTTCATTCACCAATCTCTTGCATGTTTCTTGCAAACTTCGTACCTTACCTATTATTCCCCACTTATCCCTTGCAGATACGTTTCCATAACTTTTTGTGCAAGTTTCTCAACTCTTATTGTTCATTGGTTCATCTAATATAAATATTTGTTTTACTCTCTCAGTTGCCTGCAGAGTTTCAGGAGCGTGTAAGCTTGCACATGGAGGGTTCTTCTATCTGCCATTCCCCGTATGCCGACACAGTGCCTGCCTCTGTCATTGCTAAGGTCCTGGAGAAACCAGACGAGGTCTGCGGCAGTCAAGCCTCTCGCTCACCCAGCCCACAACCCAAGGAACGGCAGGGATTCCTTGTGGGCACAAGCCTTGTGGGTAGCACTGAGCGCCTTGGCCTCCGAGCTACTTACAAGTCAGACCTGCATAGCAGTGATACAGCACTTTATTGCCCTGATGAACGGAGACGAGAGCGCAGACCCAGCATGGACCTCCATGGACAGCGGAAAGTGTATGAACCCCAGAACTCCACTGACAGCAACCCAGAAGAGGGATCCATGTCCCTGCAGCCTGGCTTCTCCCAGGACTTCAGAAAGTTTACAACCTCTCTGGGAGGAGGCTCTAGCTCTTACTCAAGTTTTAGTGGAGGAGGATCAGAGGACAAGGGTCAGGATCCTCCAAGCAGTGCTGCATCTTCTCCGCGCCACCAAGCTCTTTACATGGACTGGAGGGATGGAGGTGAATACGAGCACAAGAGTGACTCTTCCTGGGAGAGGGAGAGTCCAAGCGCCTTTACGAAGGCCCACACTTTTCAACAGCCTGAGTCTAGCCACCATCAGAATGGAAGCTCACCCATCTACAGCAGAACAATGTCTTCCTGTTACAGTGAACCTTATGAGCCCCTGCCACCTTCCACCTCCCCCAGCATCACCTATGGTGACAGTCGCCGTGGAAGTGCTTTTAATCCTGAGGAGGAAGAGCTGATTGGTCGTTGGAGGCAACTGAGTGTGGAGGACCTGAGTGCCCACTCATACCGTAGTCCCGGCCGGGCATCACCCTACAGCTTCTCTGAGCAGCACTTCTCAGTCCGGCCTGCAAAAATCCGTCTTGGTCCTCTCTACAGTAGCTTTCAGGAAGGTACTGATGTATACCACCATCATGCCGGGGTAGTAGATCCCTTCTCTAGCCCCAGCCCTGATTGCAGCCCAGGCTTACGGCAGCAGCAAAGCCAACCTCACCTTTACCACTCCAAGGAGGATAGCCAAGAGTCTGAGCACAGCCTCTACAGCCCCAAAGATGGTGCGGTGGCAGCTGGGGGCCAGGCAACAGAGTATGTTGACGTAAGTCCCAACAGTTCAAATGAGTCACTGGACCATGGATCTCTGGAGATGGCTGCTGAGCTGCAGCATTACCAACCCGAGAGGCACAGCATGTCCCCTCAGCGAACCACTCCACCACCCCCTCCACAACAACCGTACCAAAAATTTGGCACACTAGGACTGTCAAGAAAGGACAGTCTCACCAAGGCACAGCTCTATGGTACTCTACTAAACTGAGAGCAGAGTTTCCTGGTAGCTCTCTTTCATGGATCTGTAGTACTCTACTAAACTAAGAGCAGGGTTTCCTAGTTCCTCTCTTTTGTCAGTAGGTTTTGAATGTTAAGCTACAGTTTGAGGCAAACATTTGATGGGATTTTCTCTTGAATATTTTCAGTCCATAAGCTCTCTTATCTTTTTTCCCCTCTATTTCTGTATCTGTTACAGTGTTTTCTAAACATCGAACATAATTTGCTCATGTTTCTACAGTTAATATGAAGCTCTAACACTCAGCACTATTTGTATAGCCTATTTTGAAAGTTTATTAATGGTTCTGTGTGGTTTTTGGAAAGTATTTTAAGTACATTAGATGCATTATGAATTTTTCAAACTTGTCTGCAGAGAGAGAGAGAGAGAGAGAGAGAGAGAGAGAGAGAGAGATAGATTAACTTTGTCTTACCAAAAGCCTTCTGGGCTCATAAGGGTTTCTGAATGGACAACACATGCTTTGTAAAAAAGAAATGCTAATTTTGACAAGAAATTTGAACTTTTATTTAATTTATAAATAGCTGTATTTAATGTTAAGTATGCTATATCTATAACTGTTTAATAAATGTAACACTATGGAGAGACTGACAAATCTATATAATTGTAAATGATTTATATTGCTATTAATAAGGACGTCAGCACAATTACACGCTGCAAACTACGGTGCCTGTGAGAGGACATGGTCTGTTCACTTAGTTTTGTCACTGCCACGAAATAATAATTCGTGGGAATGTGATTATGTGTCGTGGGCACGAGATATTAATTTGTGGGAACGTCATCATGTCGTGGCCTCAAGATGCTATGTTGAGGAAACGACATCCACTTCTCTTATGTTGAGGGAGCGGCATATTTTTCTCGTGGCCACGAGTTTAATGCGTAAACAAACCTGCGTGACAATAGAAACCCAGGATTATCAGAGATGTATTAATTATAATATTTTATTTTTAATTAAGAAAATATTATATTATTTATTATAGCATGCCAGTGGCTGCCCTAGAGTGGTGCTATAGCCCTATCAGAAACTTGCTTAGCCCCTAGATTCATTAGTAAATGAAAACACAACAGGCTCATTTATCATTTATCTGACAATTATGCCAATAAAGTTTTGACATGATGTGATGATAAATAAGCGTGTTGTGTTTTCATTTACAAATGAATCTGTTTATTAATTCCTTATTATAACAATTATTTATTCAATTTATTATTTATTCGTGATAAACTTCATTTGAATGCTGACTATCACACCCAATAAAGTCCCGTAGCCAAGGCATATGGTTATTATAATAGTTTAATAATGAAATATTTTCTAAAATAAATAATATAATAATTTCATAATTTAAAATAAAACATGAATGAGTTGCTATGGTCACAGAGGTTTGTTTACGCATTAAACTCGCGGCCACAAGAAAAATATGTCGCTCCCTCAACATAAGAAGACGTGGCTAGGAAAAAATGGATGTTGTTCCCTAAACATGGCATCTCGAGGCCACGACATAAGGATGTCGTTACCTCGACAAAAGGATCTCATGGCCACGACATAATATGACATTCCCACGAATTAATATCCTGTGGCCACGACATATTATCACGTTCCCATGAGTTATTATGTCGTGGCCACGACAAAACTAAGTGAACTGACCATGTCTTCTCACGGGCAACGTAGCAAACAATTAAAAATGCCTCAAATGATTTAAGTCATGATAACAATTTGATATTTAACTGCGACCCATTAAAGGATCGTTCTACAGCTTTGTGAGCGAGGCCTTGTGAAAACACTTTTTGAGAATAAACTCTGCATGGATTCATAATACACTAAGTCAGCCCGTCAAAATGAAGTCTCAACCAAAGTGATACTTCTGATCTATTTCTATTTCAAATAGATTTGATAATACTTGAGTCTATTACATCACCAAACAAGTACAATTTCTTGAAAGCACTGGGCATTTATTTAACTCCTGATGTGTTTTGTTGGGCGATGGAATTTCCGAGGTGATTGTTCTTTTCAGTGTTTTCTCTCTTTTGTTTCTCAGTGCTGTAAGCCCCTCCCTCAGGCCCTCTCTACCTCACGATTCAATCCCTCTCTTCTTTGTTAATCAGCGGGGATCCTGTGTCAGTTGACACAATGATGCATGACTCTGTTTCTTCTGCTTTGCTTTCTATATCTAATAAAGCACAAAAGTTGCACAATGCCCGTCTCTTTAACTCCCCCTTATTTCCTACACTGCTCCTGTTGGGGAGTAAAGCTTGCTGCTGAGGTGTATTGGGGAGAATTTATAATTTAGAGTTCTGTATCCTGCATGAAATGTTTCCTCATTGTACAGTGTGAATGACAGCATACAAAGGAAGGACCTTGGTCCTCCTCCACAAACGACAGGCTTCTTTTCCAGCATTCAATTTATTCAGGATTTAGAGAATAACAGAAGCACAGCATTTACACTCGAAACATTTCATGTTAGTGCGTGTGATTGAGGACAGTAGCTTGTAAACTCCCTACACCTCCACTGCAAATGAAAATGATCTAATAATGCCTAATGTACAGGAGTATATAGGAGGTATATGAAATTTTAGCCATTACTCTGATTCCCTTTTTCTTTATTCGAGTAGTGACACCACACTATCTGCAGAGCTGCAACCTACGTGTTTCCTTTTTCATTGCTTTTGGACACTGGGATGTCAAAACATTTTCAAATATATCTTGAAATGAGTCACAGGGTGGGAGCTACCGAGTTTACTTTCAGCATTATGAGAAGAGAATATTCTGGGAGGCTAAATTGTGTCGAGTTCACTTCATAGATGAATAGTTCTGTCAAATTAATTGCTTCAACAAGATTCAACAATCTTGATGTACTGTAATAACGTGGACACAAATCACCACTTAATCTACACTGAGAGATATACAGTGGTGTTTGCGTTATTCTATATTCACGATAGCTTTGAGCCATATGTTTCTCGGGCACACTGCTCCTGTCATTTGTATTCAAGAGATATGTCGGACTCCATACTTTCAGGCTCTCATTCACAGAGTAGAATGAGTCACAAGCCTGAGGCCATCTCTGAAAACACTGCAGCAAAGATACGGGGGAACAGATGGACATTTTAATTTCCTGTCTGTTATCCAGTAAGTCCCTCAGGGCACTTGGCCAAAAACACTCCCCAAAAAAATCCATTGCACTGATGTTCGAGGTTTGCATTTGGCACATTTGTGAAGGGTAGTTCTTGCTTCTTCCCTTCACCTCCTAAGACCCACCATGCTTTCACTTAGGTCCCAGAGCCATTTAGCAGTATGGTTATCAGTGGCTTTAGAAAGCAATTGTTCTTCTTTGCAATTAGAGAAGCATTTTCCAGACACACCCTCAACTTCAGGCGAGCATGCCAGGTACAGTGGGGTCCGAGCACCCTCCAGTGGGCTTTTGAAGAACAACCAAGAGACAAGCAAAAAAAGAGGCTTAATCAGCAGGGGGACGTTGACGTGCCGGCCCAATCTGGTCCTTACCATACCCGGAGTGAGGACATTTACAGTTACCCCAGTACCATCCAGCCTGCGTGCCAGCTCACGAGTGAATAGTAGGTTGGCAAGCTTGCTCTGGCTGTAGCAAAAAGCTTTGTTGTAATTCTGTTCGCTATTCAAGTCCTCGAAGTTGTTGCTGCCGTACTTGTAGAGCTTGGATGAGACCACGACGATACAGCTGGACGCCGACTGCTTCAGAAGGTCCAGCAAAAGATTTGTCAGAAGGAAGTGACCAAGGTGGTTTACTCCAACTGCATTTCATAACCCTCTTCTGTTCTACTGTATGTTGTGTTGTGTTTATTTTCATGTCTATGAAAATTGTAGAGTCACACTGAAGGCATCAAGGACTATTTGATCAAGAAGGAGTGTGATGGGGTGCTGCGCCAGATGACCTGTCCTCCACAGTCACCGGACCTGAACCCAGTCGAGATGGTTTAGGGGTGAGCTGGACCGCAGACTGAAGGCAAAAGGGCCAACAAGTGCTAAGCATCTCTCGGGGAACTCCTTCAAGACTGTTGGAAGACCATTTCAGGTGACTACCTCTTGAAGCTCATCAAGAGAATGCCAAGAGTGTGCAAAGCAGTAATCAAAGCAAAAGGTGGCTTCTTTGAAGAACCTACAATATGACATATTTTCAGTTGTTTCACACTTTTTTGTTATATATATATTCCATATATACAGTATTGTTCAAAATAATAGCAGTACAATGTGACTAACCAGAATAATCAAGGTTTTTCGTATATTTTTTTATTGCTACGTGGCAAACAAGTTACCAGTAGGTTCAGTAGATTCTCAGAAAACAAATGAGACCCAGCATTCATGATATGCACGCTCTTAAGGCTGTGCAATTGGGCAATTAGTTGAATTAGTTGAAAGGGGTGTGTTCAAAAAAATAGCAGTGTGGCATTCAATCACTGAGGTCATCAATTTTGTGAAGAAACAGGTGTGAATCAGGTGGCCCCTATTTAAGGATGAAGCCAACACTTGTTGAACATGCATTTGAAAGCTGAGGAAAATGGGTCGTTCAAGACATTGTTCAGAAGAACAGCGTACTTTGATTAAAAAGTTGATTAGAGAGGGGAAAACCTATAAAGAGGTGCAAAAAATGATAGGCTGTTCAGCTAAAATGATCTCCAATGCCTTAAAATGGAGAGCAAAACCAGAGAGACGTGGAAGAAAACGGAAGACAACCATCAAAATGGATAGAAGAATAACCAGAATGGCAAAGGCTCAGCCAATGATCACCTCCAGGATGATCAAAGACAGTCTGGAGTTACCTGTAAGTACTGGGACAGTTAGAAGACGTCAGTGTGAAGCTAATCTATTTTCAAGAATTCCCCGCAAAGTCCCTCTGTTAAAAAAAAGGCATGTGCAGAAGAGGTTACAATTTGCCAAAGAACACATCAACTGGCCTAAAGAGAAATGGAGGAACATTTTGTGGACTGATGAGAGTAAAATTGTTCTTTTTGGGTCCAAGGGCCACAGGCAGTTTGTGAGACGACCCCCAAACTCTGAATTCAAGCCACAGTACACAGTGAAGACAGTGAAGCATGGAGGTGCAAGCATCATGATATGGGCATGTTTCTCCTACTATGGTGTTGGGCCTATTTATCGCATACCAGGGATCATGGATCAGTTTGCATATGTTAAAATACTTGAAGAGGTCATGTTGCCCTATGCTGAAGAGGACATGCCCTTGAAATGGTTGTTTCAACAAGACAATGACCCAAAACACACTAGTAAACGGGCAAAGTCTTGGTTCCAAACCAACAAAATTAATGTTATGGAGTGGCCAGCCCAATCTCCAGACCTTAATCCAATTGAGAACTTGTGGGGTGATATCAAAAATGCTGTTTCTGAAGCAAAACCAAGAAATGTGAATGAATTGTGGAATGTTGTTAAAGAATCATGGAGTGGAATAACAGCTGAGAGGTGCCACAAGTTGGTTGACTCCATGCCACACAGATGTCAAGCAGTTTTAAAAAACTGTGGTCATACAACTAAATATTAGTTTAGTGATTCACAGGATTGCTAAATCCCAGAAAAAAAAAAATGTTTGTACAAAATAGTTTTGAGTTTGTACAGTCAAAGGTAGACACTGCTATTTTTTTGAACACACCCCTTTCAACTAATTCAACTAATTGCCCAATTGCACAGCCTTAAGAGCGTGCATATCATGAATGCTGGGTCTCATTTGTTTTCTGAGAATCTACTGAACCTACTGGTAACTTGTTTGCCATGTAGCAATAAAAAATATACTAAAAACCTTGATTATTCTGGTTAGTCACATTGTACTGCTATTATTTTGAACAATACTGTAATTCCACATGTGTTAAATCATAGTTTTGATGCCTTCAGTGTGAATCTACAATTTTCATAGTCATGAAAATAAAGAAAACTCTTTGAATGAGAAGGTGTGTCCAAACTTTTGGTCTGTACTGTAAATGTCTGATAAATCTAAAATGGGACGTCAGGAGTGGTTGTTACATGGGGAAGTTGTTACAGTGGTTGTATTTGAGTAACTAGAAGGTTAAGTAAAACCAATATGCATTATATTAACTATATAATGAAGGGTCAGGCTCAGGTCTGCGCATGTGTTATGTCATAACTTCATTTAATTTTAAAATAGCTGTATTTATCGTTAAGTGTGTTACTCTTATAATTTTGTAATAAATGTTAGCACCATGGAAAGATTGAAAAATCAATGTAATTGTAATTTATTTATTTTGCTTTCAATAAGGCAATGAGCAAAATTATACATACTGAAAACAATTAAAAATCCCGGTAACACTTTAGAATAAGGTTCCATTAGTTAATGTTAGTTAACTACTTTCGTTAACATGAACTAAGCAAGAACAATCCTTCTACAGCCTTTATAAGTCTTAGTTCATGTTAATTTCAACATTTACTAATGCATTATTTAAATCAAAAGTTGTGCTTGTTAACATTAGTTAATGCACTGTGAATTACCATGAATCAACAATGAATAACTGTATTTTCATTAACTAACATTAACGAAGATGAATAAATACAGTAATAAATGTATTATTCATTGTTTGTTCATGTTAATTAATACATTAACTAACATTAACTAATGGAACCTTATTCTAAAGTGTTACCAAAATCCCTAATACGAAATAAGTCATGATAACAATTTGAGATTTCACTGCGACCCATTAAAGGATCATTCAAGATGTTTGTGAGTGAGAATATTTCTAAATATTTTAGAGTATTAGGATTCATATTACACTAAGTCAGCCCGTCAAGATCAAGTCTCAACCAAAGCGACACTTCTAATGTTATAGTTCTAGATATAGATATAGATTCATATATTTCTGTTGGCCAAAATAATAGTTTAGCAATTTTGTGTGTTTCATGTTATTTTTTCCATCTATGCTATTTCATTTTTAAAGTTTATATTAATGAAAATCTATTAAATGTCAAGACAATAACGTGTATCCAGAAATGTACTTGAAAATAATAAATCAACCCTGTGAAAATTATCGTCTTGACCTAAAAGTGTGACAATCAGTCCAGTTCCCATTTATTTTCATTATTTACAATTTATCAAGGTACAGTACCAAAATACCTGCAGTTACTACAATTATGGTATAATAATCATAATAATATGAGATGATGATAATAATATGCAGTCCCATTAATATGTGCCAAACAGATATCGGTCCCATTGACTTCCATAGTATATTTTTTTTCCTACTATGGAAGTCAATGGGTACCATGATTTGATTACAAACATTCTTCCAAATATCTTCCTTTGTGTGCAGCAGAACAAATAAACTCATACAGGCTTGGAACAACTTGAGGGTGAGTAAACGATGACAGAATTTTCATTTTTGGGTGAACCATCCCTTTAATAAAATATTAATACATAACTCTCATGCCTTGACAATAATAATAAATAATAATAATAGTTTGTTCATTTACAGCAGCATTAACACAGACAAATAGTAAAGGTAATAGGTAATGGTTCAATAAAAGGACTGAGACAAAACACTTGTCACTCCTGCACTGTAGGAGTACAAAATAAAACATTTAAGTGCAAAAGAAGAAAAGAGGGGCATGCCTCTGATATCACACACAGTCTTTGGTCCTAAAACATTCATTGTGATAATCTCTGCTTTCGTTCTCCCCAAGCGCATCTTCTTCACAACATTTGAGTCTTGAAACAAAGCACCGTTTAGCTTAACAAGACAGTCGTTGCTGTTATAGCTGAGTCCCTGTGTGATACACATATGAGGCATCGCTTGCTGCTATTTTGTCAGTTAACATTTACATTTACATTTATTCATTTAGCAGACACTTTTACTTACAGATGAAGACAGTGGAAGCAATCAAAAACAAAAAAAAAGAGCAATGATATATAAGTGCTATAACAAGTCTCAGTTAGGTTAACACAGTCAAATAGCATGGGATTTTAAATAATATAATAAATAAAAAGAAAACAGATAGAATAAAAAAATAAAAAATAAAAGAATAGAGCAAGCTAGTTAGAGGTCTTTACACATACACACACACATACATACAATTGGATAATAAATGAAAAGAACATAGAATACAAAAAGATTAGAAAGGTACAGTAGTTCGATTTTTTAAAGAATAGAATTAGAATAGTGAGTGTTAAAGTTAGAGGGTCAAATAAAGATGGAAGAGATGGAGATGGAGCCGATTCTTGAAGATGGCTAAGGACTCAGCTGCTCGGATTGAGTTGGGGAGTTCATTCCACCAGAAGGGAACATTTAATTTAAAAGTCCGTAAAAGTGACTTTGTGCTTCTTTGGGATGGCACAATCAAGCGACGTTCACTTGCAGAACGCAAGGTTCTAGAGGGCACATAAGTCTGAAGTAACAAATTTAGGTAAATGGGTGCAGAGCCAGTGGTAGTTTTGTAGGCAAACATCAATGCCTTGAATTTTATGCGAGCAGCTATTGGAAGTCGGTGCAAATTGATAAACAGAGGTGTGACGTGTATCCTTTTTGGCTCATTAAAAATGTATCTTGCTGCCGCGTTCTGAATTAATTGTAAAGGTTTGATAGAATTGGCTGGAAGACCTGCCAAGAGAGCATTGCAATAGTCCAGCCTGGACAGAACAAAAGCTTGAACAAGGAGTTGTGCAGCATGATCCGAAAGAAAGGGCTTGATCTTCTTGATGTTGAATAAAGCAAATCTGCAGGATCGGACAGTTTTAGCAATGTGGTCTGAGAAAGTCAGCTGATCATCAATTATAACTCCAAAGCTTCTAGTTGTTTTTGAAGGAGTTATGCTTGATGTGCCTAACTTGATGGTGAAATTGTGATAGAACGATGGGTTTGCTGGAATCACAAGCAGTTCTGTCTTGGCAAGGTTGAGTTGAAGGTGATGGTCCATCATCCAGGAAGAAATGTCTGTTAGACAAGCTGAGATGCGAATAGCTACCGTCGGATCATCAGGATGGAATGAGAGGTAGAGTTGAGTGTCATCATGTTTCTGAATGACAGAACCTAATGATGCCATGTTCGCCGCGGGAGTTTCACTCGTTCATTCTGGTTAGTGTTTACATCCATCCGCAAGCGCACGTGAGCTCAGCTTTACAGAAACTTGCTGATCAGATCACAGAGACAGAACAACAACACCCGGACTCTGTTTTAATCATTCTGGGGGACTTTAATAAAGCCAATCTCTCCCGTGAACTGCCAAAATACAGACAGCATGTTAAATGTACCACCAGAGACAGTAAGATATTGGATCACTGTTACACCACAATAAAGGATGCATATCACTCTGTTCCACGAGCAGCTTTGGGAAATTCTGATCACTGTCTGATTCATCTTATACCATCCTACAAACAGAAATTTAAATCTGCTAAACCTGTAGTAAGGACTGTGAAGAGATGGACCAGCGAAACGGAGCAGGATTTACAATCTTGTTTTGACCTCACTGATTGGAGTGTTTTTGAAGCTGCTACCACCGATCTGGATGAACTCACAGAGACTGTAACATCCTATATTAGTTTCTGTGAGGATGTTTGCATTCCTACCAGGACTTATTTAACATTCAACAACGATAAGCCATGGTTTACAGTAAAACTCAGACATCTTCGTCAGGCCAAAGAGGATGCCTACAGAAATGGGGACAGGGTCTTGTACAATCAGGCCAGGAACACACTGAACAAAGAGATCAGAGCGGCTAAAAAGACCTACGCTAAAAAGTTGGAAGACCAGTTTTCTTCCAACGACTCAACTTCAGTTTGGAGAGGACTGAGGGCCATCACAAACTACAAGACACCATCCCCTTGCACTGAGGCTAATCAACGGCTTGCTAACGACCTGAATGAGTTTTATTGCAGATTTGAAACCCCCATCACCCATTCTGACCATCTCCCTGCACAACCATTAACACCTCCTGCAATCCCCCGTTCCACACCTACTGCTCTTCAAATCTGTGAAGATGATGTGCGCCAGGTCTTCAAGAAGAACAAAAGAAGAAAAGCACCAGGCCCAGATGGTGTTACACCAGCCTGTCTGAAAATCTGTGCTGACCAGCTGGCCCCCATCTTTTCACAGATCTTCAACAGATCCCTGGAGTTGTGTGAAGTACCTTCCTGCTTCAAACGCTCCACCATCATCCCCATCCCAAAGAAACCCAAGATAACAGGACTTAACGACTACAGACCTGTGGCTCTAACGTCTGTCGTCATGAAGTCGTTTGAAAAACTGGTTCTGGGTTATCTGAAGGACATCACTGGACCCTTACTGGACCCCCTGCAGTTTGCTTACCGAGCAAACAGGTCCGTGGATGATGCAATCAACATAGGATTGCACTTCATCCTGCAACATCTGGACAAAACAGGGACTTATGTGAGGATCCTGTTTGTGGACTTTAGTTCGGCTTTCAACACCATCATCCCAACAACCCTCCAGACCAAACTGACCCAGCTCTCTGTTCCTAGCTCTATCTGTCGGTGGATCACCAGCTTTCTGACAGATAGGCAACAGTTAGTGAGACTGGGGAAATTCACATCAAACAGCTGCTCCACCAACACTGGCGCCCCTCAGGGATGTGTTCTCTCCCCTCTGCTCTTCTCCCTTTACACCAACGACTGCACCTCTAAAGACCCCTCTGTCAAGCTCCTAAAGTTTGCAGACGACACTACAGTCATCGGCCTCATCCAGGACGGTGAGGAGTCTGCTTACAGACAAGAGGTTGAGCAGCTGGCTGTCTGGTGCAGTCTTAACAACCTGGAGCTGAACACGCTCAAAACAGTGGAGATGATCGTGGACTTCAGGAGAAACCCCCCCTGCACTTTCCCCACTCACCATCATGAATAGCCCTGTGACTGCAGTGGAGTCATTCAGATTCCTGGGAACCACCATCTCTCAGGACCTGAAGTGGGACAATCACATTGACTCCATTGTAAAAAAGGCCCAACAAAGGTTGTATTTCCTTCGCCAGCTGAGGAAGTTTAACTTGCCACAGGAGCTGCTGAAACAGTTCTACTCAGCCGTCATTGAGTCTGTACTGTGTACTTCTATAACTGTCTGGTTTGGCTCAGCAACAAAATCGGACATCAGAAGACTACAGAGAACTGTTCGGACTGCTGAAAGGATTATTGGTGCTCCCCTGCCCACCCTTCAAGAACTGTATACATCCAGAGTGAGGAAAAGGGCTCAGAAAATCACTCTGGATCCCTCACATCCAAGTCACCCCATTTTTGAACTTTTGCCATCTGGCCGGCGTCTCAGAGCCGCAAATACCAGAACAGCAAGGCACAAAAACAGTTTCTTCCCCCAGGCAATCTACCTCATGAACAGTTAAATGTTCCCCACTTTTGCTTATGCAAACAAAAGTGCAACATCCTTATATTTATTTGTTACCCCTCCATCCTAGTACATCCCTGCATCTTTTTCAATCCTATCCCATTATCATTTATAGCACAATTGTTTATACACTTATTTATTTGGCTACATTTCTTTTTTTTTTTTTTTTTTGTCTGTGTGTTGGTGTCTCTGTGTACTGGAAGCTTATGTCACTAAAACAAATTCCTTGTATGCGCAAACATACTTGGCAATAAAGCTCTTTCTGATTCTGATTCTGATTCTGATGTAGACAGAGAAGAGAAGTGGTCCAAGAACTGAGCCCTGAGGCACCCCAGTAGTTAGATGTTGAGACTTGGACACCTCACCTCTCCAAGATACTTTGAAGAACCTATCTGATAGGTAAGACTCAAACCATTGAAGTGTGGTTCCTGAGATGCCATTTGCCAGGAGGGTTGATAGGAGGATCTGGTGGTTAACTGTGTCAAAAGCAGCGGACAGATCAAGCAGGATAAGTACTGAAGATTTGAATTCTGCTCTTGCCAGTCTTAGGACTTCAACAACTGAGAGCAAGGCCGTCTCAGTTGAATGTCCAGTTCTGCAGCCAGATTGGTTGCTGTCAAATAGATTGTTGTGTGTGAGAAATGTAGAGACTTGTTTGAACACAGCCCGTTCAAGTGTTTTTGCAATAAAAGGAAGAAGGGAAACTGGCCTGTAGTTGAGGGTGGGTTTCTTAAGTAGTGGAGTTATACGTGCCTGTCTAAATGATGAGGGAAAAACACCAGTGTGGAGGGAAGTGTTGATGATGTGAGTGAGTGCAGGTACAACTTCAGGAGAAATGGCTTGAAGCAGATGAGATGGAATAGGATCAAGCAGGCAAGTTGTAGGGTGATTAGAAAGGATGAGTTTAGAGACTTCTGCCTCAGAGAGTGAAGAGAAGGAAGTAAATGAGTGTAAGTTTGCTGGTGATATGAGCTTGACTGATTGTGGTGTGGAAAAGTGTGCACTAATGTGTTTAATTTTATTAAACACATTTTTTTTTATCACTCACAAAAACGTTGCAAAGTCGTCAGCTATTAGAGATGAAGCAGGAGGGGGAGGAGGAGGACAAAGAAGTGAGCAAAATGTTTTAAAAAGCATGCGAGAGTTAGATGAATTGTTAATTTTGTTATGGTAGTATGTCATTTTAGCAGAGGAGACATTAGCAGAGAAAGAAGATAGGAGTGACTGAAACACAATAAGGTCAGTAGTATTTTTGTACTTGCACCACACCCTTTCAGAAGCTCTAAGCTTAGAACGGTGTTTGCCTTTTAACATCAGATAACCAAGGGGCAGAAGGGGTGTTACGGGCTGGCCTGTAAGATAATGGGCAAACAGTGTCTAAACAAGATGTAAGAGTGGAGCAGAAAGTATCAGTAGCACTGTTAGCATCCAAAGATGCAAACAGTTTAGGGGAAGGAAGTGAAGATGAAACTATTGCAGATAGCCGGGAGGGTGAAAGTGTGCATAGGATACGTCGAAAGATGAAATGTGGAGGGGTAAGTGATGTGTCAGGGATCATGTTGGGGTTAAGAGTGATGAGGAAGTGATCTGACGTGTGCAGTGGAGTAACCAGAACATGATCAGTAGAGCATTTTTGTGTATAAATAAGGTCCAGTTTGTTGCCTGATTTGTGAGAAGCAGTAGTTGACACTCAGTTGAGATCAAAAGAGGCAAGCAGAGTGTGGAAATCGGCAAACAGAGGTTTATCTAGATGAATGTTGAAATCTCCAAGCATAACTAGGGGAGTACAATCCTCAGAAACGGTTGAGAGCAACACATCTAATTCATCCAAAAAGTTACCCAGTGGTCCAGGGGGTCGATAGACAACTAAAAAATGTATTTTAAAAGGGTAGGTAACAGTAACTGAATGAGATTCAAAGGAGCTGTTGATACCCAAAGATGGTAAAGGATAAAATTTCCAATCATTAGAGATGAGCAGACCAGTACCTCCACCTCTTCCAGTCAAACGGGGGGAGTGGGAAAATGAGAAATTATTGGAGAGTGCTGCAGGTGTAGCAGTGTCCTCTGGTTTGATCCAGGTCTCTGTTAGGGCCAGGAGATTAAGCTTTGAATGACTAATAATAGAAGTAATGAAATCGGTTTTGTTTACAGCAGACTGGCAATTCCAGAGACCAATAGGAAAAGAAAGTAGTGTATTATCAGACATAGGCAAAGTATGCAGGTTGTTAAGATTGCGCTGTCTACATTGTGTGATGCATGGTTTACGAGTGGTAATGATAGTAGGGATCTGGAAACACATAGTAAGATTCGGTTCTAAACAAAAAACAACTGTAACAGAAATGAAACAAGGAAAAGGAAAAAAGATTAATCAAAACAATACTTATATCTCCTGCCGGTGTCCCTGCCCAGTGGAGTCGCATGGTAAAATCGATGGTCTTTACACTTAACTGGAGGGCTGCCGCGACCGCGATATACTAATCTTTTTTAAACCCGACAAAACGGAAATTGAATTCAGCTGAATGTTCTTTACCGTTTATCACAACAAAGGTCTAAGAAAGCGCACAACACCGACAACGCATGCGACAGAGTACGAGACCAAACGCAGCACGTCTCAACACAGTAAACAAACAAGTGTTTCCTAGCAACGACAACTGCGCCAAACACCAATGAGACAAGAAACAAATACACCTACGATCTGCTTTTAACTCCCGCCAATTCAACTGCCTCCCACAAAGGGCACCTCTGCACACTCTCCTGGCCGGTGCCTGAACACACTCCACTGTTCATCACAACAAAGGTCCAAGCAAGCGCACAACACTGACAACGTATGCGATAGAGCACGAGACCAAACGCAGCACGTCTCAACACAGTAAACAAACAAGTGCTTCCCAGCAACGACAACTGCGCCAAACACTAATGAGACAAGAAACAAATACACCTACGATCTGCTTTTAACTCCCACCAATTCAACTGCTTCTCACAAATGGCACCTCCCTAGACTCTCTTGGCTGGTGCTTGAACACACTCCACTGTTCACCACAACAAAGGTCCAAGCAAGCGCACAACACTGACAACGCATGCGATAGAGCACGAGACCAAACGCAGCACGTCTCAACACAGTAAACAAACAAGATTAACAAGTTTTCCAGCTACCCCGAAGAATCCATAGATATTGCTTGCACCTTTAGCTAGTATGGCCTTCTTGTGCATTTCTGGCTTAATCCATATATGTTTTACTTCCCAATTTTTATTGTAGCTGCACAGTCTTTTCTTTTGTGCAGGTTTATCCATGTTTGCACTTTTACCCACATGCCAAATCGATTATCGACTTTTTGTGTGTGTGGAGGAATTGGTGCATTTACAACGTATACTGATGCGCGTGAGAGGAGGTGGGCTGTGATTGGATGATGATGATAGGTCAGGTGTGAGGTGTCGCGTGTGTGTGTGTTGCCGTGTCGGTGATCATTCTCATGTGTCGTGATCAGACAGCACTGCTGTTGTATCAGTGGTTAGATCGGCGCAGTAGTAAAAAAACAGGACTAGTGAGGTCCCATAAGGGACAAATCAATTAGGCTAATTCGGCTAATTGAATATCCACTTGGGGGAGCATTTAAGCAATTTATTAGGAACAATCAAAGCTGACTTTCAAACTGAATTTTCATTACTCCAGTCACACAATCCTTCAGAAATCCTTTTAACAATCTGATTTTCTACAACAACAACAACAAAAAAAACATTTATTGTTGTTATTATTATGAATGTTGAAAAGAGCTGAGAATATTTTTTCAGTTTGAATTTTTTTTTGGGTGGGGGGGGATAAATTGAAAGAACAGCATTCTTTGTTGCATTTGTTACAGTTACATTTATTTGTTACATTTATAGTATGGATATTGTTATTGAAACTTCATAATATTTCACTTGATTATACATTTAGTCAGGAATTATAGTTTGAAAAAAGTCTTTGGAAAAAGTCTAACTAGTGAAATGTTTACACGTTATGTGAAAACTAGTACAAGTATAGACGGTTTCATCGGGCGCACTTGCCTGGACCTACTGTAAGTTAACTTCCGGTCTGTTGGCTGCAGTGCCTTCTACAAACACAGTTAAAGTTAAGGTGATGAGTAGACTGAAGTTGGGCTCAGGTGATTTGTGCTGCGGGATGTGTTTCCCATACATTTATTTATTTTTGGAGACTCGCCACAATTTTAAAACTGATCGATTTTCAAAAAGGCTTTGTAGAATAAACATGAGTAACGTTACGTACTGCACGTTTAATAATAATAATTCCTTACATTTATATGTTTAAATATCAAAGCGAGACACAGGTGTTTTTATATCGCTGTATTTCTGAAGGAAGACTTGCATGTTATATGCCTGATAAAGCAGCGTGTGAGCGTACCAGCTCTGCTTTGTTTACAGCTGTTACTGGGGAAACCTTTATTTCTCACGCTTTATGTCTATGCTTTAAAACATCTCCTGCTGGCAAAGAATGATTTTGCATATTCATTAAGTCCGCCTGATCCACGCAGCAAACATATTTTGTTTGTTATCAAAAAATAATATCTACTCTACAGGGACTTGGCTGTCGTTATTGATTCTATTTGGAAGACTACCGGAAGTTAAGTTAGGTCCACAAAACGGGCACGTGCAGTAACGTTTGTTTATGCTGTTGCCGTTGAAACCGTCTATATGAATAAATAAAAAGAGACTTACTCATGTTTACGATCTCTGCTTCATTCTTTTTTTCTGAGGAAATCCAAATTTCAAATCCTCAACCACATCACATCTTTTTGGGGTGAATTATGTCTTATTCCTCTCATCGTGAAGCAAACAGTAAAATAAAAAACTTGAAATACAGTCTCACTGCGTTGTCTTCTGTTGTGTGTGCGTATTCAAGCCGCGCGCTTCAGTGAAACATTATAATCTGAATAGAGTGTTCAGCGCTGGGGCGTGGTCGCATTAGAAGATAATGAAGGGAGACAAAGGCTGCAGACAGCACACCTTGTTTGCTATCTTTATGTTATAAATGCACAAAGTTTTGTTGTTATTATGTCTGTATGCAAAAAAAGTGATGTATTGCTCTTATCTGTGCGATCAAAAATGAAAGTGTAATTTAAGTTATTTTTGGGGTTATCAGGAGAAAATGACTCATAATGCGTAAATCGACTCCAAAGGGTTTTAATTAAATCTTTGAATTCCTTTTACTTGAGTAAAATTTATTTCTAATGTAAATAAGTATTAAATTATATTTAATATGAAACGTGGTGCAGTAATGCTTTGGAATGTTGCGAAATAAAGTTTTCTAAAGAAAAACACTCTGTACTTTATGATATAGACTATGACTGGAAAATCTAATGACGTATACTATTAGATGATTAAAGAGAGTTTCTAAAATATTACAATATCGTAGATATTTACATTAATTATAGCTTATTCTATGCTAGCAATATGATTTGTGTCAGATCCTTGTATTTTCTGTACAAACATAGATATTTATTAGCTAAATTATAACATATACAACAACAAAACAGCATCTATGTTTCCATCAGTTTAACTGGCCTCAATAGCTACATTTAATTTCATGCTTGATTTTCTTAAGATTGGTATGTACAGTATGTATTTTTTTTTTTTTTTTTTTTTTTGTAAGATTTCTGTGCATTTTCCGAATAATTTTCTTCATTGGAATTAAATCCAAAGTGGTGAGTGTAGTGAATGTATTGACACCACTTATTCATTTAAGGCAGTATATCCCCCCAATATCCCAAAAGTCAAATGAAACAAAACAATTCAATGCACTTTTCAATGCACAATTTTTTTTCTACTAAATTTAAAATACAAAGTGTTTAATACATAAACAGACGTTAAGTGCAAAGTTCAGAAAACATATACTGACAACAGTAACTAAACATGTTAGAACTAATGAAAAAAACAATTGATTCATAACAAAATTTTCTTGTGTTACCAGTAATCCAATGTCACAGTCAAAAAAAATCAATATCTTAAGTACATTCTTAAAAATATAGAAATCATATACTGTATAAATACAGCAAAAAGGCTAAACACATATATTATTCCTGTTAGTAAATAGTAATACTAGCTCATTTTAGTACAATTAGTATATAAGTGGCACTCTGTAAATGAACAAGATCAGTGCAGATTCACGAAAGAGAGGAAGTCAATTTAAAGGAAGCAGACAAGAGGCTTGAATCTAAGGTTGCTGATAATACTTCTGGTGTGGTTGTGGTTCTTATGACTGGTTCTCAGTGTTTGGGTCCTCGTATATGTAACTGCCAACACCTCCAGTATTCACTCCTGAACAAAAACAGTGAAATAACATAATGCACGGTCAAAGAAGAATAGGGGTTTGCAAGCAGCAAAACAATTAAAGTGAATAGAGTTTTGTTTTTCATGTACACTAGAATGTGTCCTGTTTAATTGTATTTTTCCGTGCAAAAAAGAAAAGAAAACAAAAATAATATATATATATATATATATATATATATATATATATATACTCCAGACCAAAAGTTTGGACACACCTTCTCATTCAAAGAGTTTTCTTTATTTTCATGACTATGAAAATTGTAGAGTGACACTGAAGGCATCAAGGGCTATTTGACCGAGAAGGAGAGTGATGGGGTGCTGCGCCAGATGAACTGGCCTCCACAGTCACCGGACCTGAACCCAATCCAGATGGTTTAGGGGTGAGCTGGACCGCAGACAGAAGGCAAAAGGGCCAACAAGTGCTAAGCATCTCTCGGGGAACTCCTTCAAGACTGTTGAAGACCATTTCAGGTGACTACCTCTTGAAGCTCATCAAGAGAATGCCAAGAGTGTGAAAGCAGTAACCAAAGCAAAAGGTGGCTACTTTGAAGAACCTACAATATGACATATTCTCAGTTGTTTCACACTTTTTTGTTATGTATATAATTTCACATGTGTTAATTCATAGTTTTGATGCCTTCAGTATGAATCTACAATTTTCATAGTCATGAAAATAAAGAAAACTCTTTGAATGAGAAGGTGTGTCCAAACATTTGGTCTGTACTGTATATATATATATATATATATATATATATATATATATATATATATATATATAGTGTATATAAAGAATGCAATTGGAAAATGGACAGTGGAAATGTACCTTTTGGCCCAAAAAGAACAGCATAACAGGGTTTATGGCAGTATGGCTGGCCATCGTGCTGTAGTTTAAAACAGAACCCATGTACATTATTAAATCATACTTGTCTTCAAATGTCATTACTATTTGCACAATAGTTTAATCTGGACATTTCTGACCACATTTCTGATGCTACTGAGAGAGGGTATACGGTATATACGTTTCTACCTCATCCATGCAGATTAAAAAAAAAAAAATCTGACCAAATTATGTTTCAGATATATGTACATATATGTCGTGAACAGCATAATGTGAGAATTTTTTTCTTTATAGACTAAAAATATATTTAGTTGAAACCTTTAAATGCTTAAATAGATAACACAATGCACTTTGAGGGGCAATAAAAATAAACTTTAAATCTTAAATTACATTTTGGGCAATGTTAAAGTATTTTTATAGTTATAACTATAAAACAATATAACTATATTTTACAATATAACTATATTTAGATTAAAATATATGTAAGTGTCCCTGACCTCTGCATGGCTGCCGGGAGCCAGAGTCTTGCTGCACCTCTCACAGCGCAGACAGGGCCTGTGCCAGTCTTTACCCAGGGAACTCACCTTCTCAGCTGAAACACAAAGAAGGAAACACAGGCCCTTCTGTAAGTATCGGGCAACCTCAGGAAATGCATATGTATGTCCTGGCACTGCTGAACACACACGTTCCAGCACAAGTCCATATCTGCTGAACTTTACTGTCTGAATGTCAGCGCTTACCGAAGTACACTGTTTTGTTGCACCTGGGGCAGACGTTCGGCGGACCAGAAAACGAACTGAAGCTTGCAGCTGGAGAAAATTAGGTAGACAGTTATTCTCACAGATATCATTCTTTTAAATAATATTAACATTTAATTAGAAATAAATGCAATAATCCTATTTACAAAATGCATTATCACTACCCACTTTGTAAAAAAAAAAAGAAAAAAAAAAAAAAAGTAGATGGTTGCACAGCAAATTAACAAGTTTTGGGTTGGGTTAGCGCAGTGGATAAGACACACGCCTTTGGTGTGAGAGACGCAGGTTTGAATCCACTGTGAGACACCAATGTTTCCCTGAGCAAGACACTTAACCCCTTGTTCCTCCAGAGGCATGTGACCTCTGACATATATAGCAATTGTAAGTCGCTTTGGATAAAAGTGTCAACTAAGTGAATAAATGTAATGTAAATGGTTAAGTGTATTGTTATGCAGTTTACAGAGTGTTATTGGTGGTTTCTATTGCATTATTGGGGTTTTTCTTTAAATTAACAATATTATAGTGTATATTAAGTGTTTCACCACAAAAGTTGGATTTCCAGTGATTGAAAATTAACCTATTAAAGCCTAACATATCAATTAAAGGGATAGTTCACCCCCAAAATGGAAATTGTTGGAAACCAAACAGTTGCCGGTAGACATTGCCAATGACAGCAACTGTTCTGTTATCCACAATCTTCAAAAGATCATCTTTCGTGTTCAACAGAACATAGAAACTCAAATGCAGATATGAGTGTGAATAAATGATGGCATAATTTAAATTTTTGAACAATCCCTGAACTGTATACATATATGCATATATGCAACAGTTTTTTTAACCTTTAGACAAAATTGAGGGGAAAACTGCTTTTAGTTTCGTATTTGATACATCAATCTTTTGTGGCTCATATGTAATGATATATGAGAATATAAAGTATCATTGAATATCATATTTCTAATAAAACATAAAAAAATTGCTTCAGTTAATCACAATAATAAAAGCTATTCTTACATTCACTTATTTTATAAAAATCAGTAAAGATCTCATAGAAGTACACGAAACATGGACTGAAGGTGACCTGACAATTTTAGAATTATGCTAAAAAAGTCTATCAGAAAAGTATCAATCAGACGACGTAATAGATTTTGTACAACAGGGTCTTCATCAAAGTTTTGATCATGTTGAGAATTTAAAGGCCTATCAAATATGATACAGTAGTCTGTGTAGGGTTAAGTGTTTGCATTATGATCTACAGTAGCACAAACTCACCCTTCACTGGGCCCCTGGTGGCCTTTCTCTCTTCAGCTTTCGGCTTGGTTTCCATGGCAGGGGTAGTGTCATCATTGACAGGGGTGTCATAGACATATGAACCAGCCCCCCCGATATTCACACCTACAGGAAAAGGACAGGCAGTACAGTTGCTTCTTTTCTGATTCTATTATAAGGGTGGTATTCAAACATTACAGAAAGAATTCAAGAAGGTAATTTTCATTTTTGGGTCAGCTATCCCTATACTCCATATCTGAAGATCAGAGATTTCAGTGATGAAGCTGCTCTTGTGCAAGCTGGCTGTCTCATTAAGAATCTGTGGCATCAAAGGAAAGAGTGTCCTACTTGCTGCAAGCCCCACAAATGATAAACAGTTGCATCCGAGATATTAATTAGATGTACTGCACCTTTTGGTCCATAGAGGGCAGCATAGCATGGCTTGTGGCAGTATGGCTTCCCATCATGCTGTTAACAGTGGATAAAACACATCACTGAGATTAATTAGGCATCCAGATCCTGCCATCCTTGTCTGTTGTCATCAAAAATTACATTACACTCATGCTGTCCAAAGATTAAAGTATGAAATATTCTCAACATTTAAAGAGTAAACAACTGCCCTTGTGAAAAATAAGTAGCCTATAACATACCTTTAAAATAGAGTATTTTTATAGAAATAATACAATTTAAAATAATATATTCAAGTGCTCATTGAATGTAATGTTTTCTGATACTTATTAATCTTAATCCGCCTTTCCACTGTCTCCGACGAACGACAAGCGACAGACCGGAAGTCATTCATTTCCAATGGAAAGTAATGCGGGAGCTTCGTGGAGTTCCATTCACATGCGTATGCGGAAATTTCGGATCCGATTTGAGCCTCGGATACGTTCAAAAATTTGAACTTTTGCGACTTGACCGTAGGCCGAACGCCCGACCGGATGTGATGTATTCTAATCAAAACTATCGGTGCAAGGTCAGAATTACCAATATTTTGTTAACATTAATATTATCCTTTAAACACTATTTCTTTAAAGTGGTGGTTTATAATACTTATGGCAGAAATATTTATTTAATATTTATTAAACCATTATTTACGTTGATTAGCCCCATAAAACCTACAGTTTTTATTTTGGGGGTCACCTGATTTGTGACGATGCATTCATACATTAACTATGTTCATTAAAATTATACATTTTACCATGGTGAATATGCCACGGAAACGGTTGCTTCACGACCAGTTTGAAAGATCTGCGCGACTGCCGCTAGAGGGGGAAATGCGTCAATCGTGTCCGAATGTCGTGTGCAGTGGAAAGGGGGCTTTACAGTTAAATTAAATGTAATGTATTATAGTTTTTTTATCTTTTTAAATACAACTACTTAGACTAGGACTTAAATACATCATTATATGTAATTTCATATTTACTTCATATTTACATATGTCTTTGACATATGGCTGCCAAATAATGATAAATGAAGTGACGAGCATTCATGGTAAACTAAAAAATACCTTAATTTAATGAAACTTGTATGTCATGTATTTTTTTGAACACAGGTGCACTTCTTTTTGGAGTTTCTAAGAGTTTAAAGAGTTTGGTGATTTTTAGTTCTTGATTTTAATCAGATAAAATGTATAGGGAAAATGTAGGCTACAAATACAAATTTTGACCAATCGAAAATGCTCTAGAATGAGAATGCCCCTCCCCATAATACCACCAGCATAGCAATAGCAAGTACTGAATCATGAGGTGTGTTTGAAATCAACAAATTAGTTTACCCACTAATACAATGCTGCAATACTGCATATAATTTCTCATTTTGCAAATAACCTTTCTGCAGGTTACATTTATCTGCAAACAGACCTCAACAAGTGACCCTTTGAGTCAATTATCCAACTATTTCCTGAACCAATTCATTCAACACCAGTTAATTCATTCAGGAAACAGAAAGTTGAGTATCTCTGCTCTGTGTACTGTAGTAACCAGGGTAAACACAGTATTTGTTATCAGTAAGTAATAAGCTTTTCTACCTGTCAGGTGTGTGAATTACCATTGTTCTGAACAGACAAATAGCATAAATATATATATATATATATATATATATATATATATATATATATATATATATATATATATATATATATATATATATATTTATTTATTTATTTATATGTTTATTTATTTATATATTTATTTATTTTATTTATTTTTGGTGAGAATATGCCTTTAGTATTAATACTACTAGCCATATAAAGATGACAGAAATACAGAAAATAGTAGTTTGATAGCATGCTATTCTAAATTCAGCCAGAACTGTGAATCAGTCATTGAATCGTTCACTAAACCGTTTGGTTCAAAAACACTGATTCATGATCACAATTGAATTGGACGGCATCATGAACTGATTTACTCAGACCCGAAGCACGGTGACTGTGCTTTTTGCTTTGTTTACACATTTTCATTTTAGGATCAAAAATAGAAATAACTAAATAATAACGAAAGCTGTATCTAAAATGACAGTTACGCAATATTAACTTCTTGTTCATTGAACTGTTGAATATAAATATCACACTGACACTGATGGCTGTAATACCGGCTATGGCTCCAGTTGTGCTGATATTTGGAACAACACTCTTACTTATGTAATATTGCTAAATTACATGAATTTGCTAATTATAAATCGACATTAGATTATTGCACATTATTCCATATTTCAATGAGATGCAGCAGCTTCCAGTTCAGGTAGAAGATATACATGAAAGAAATGTGCATTTAATGGGATCTTTATCTTCAACACTGTCGCTTTCTCCATTTTTTCTTTAAGCTGTAGTATTCCTCTCACCTCTGCATGTCCTCCTGGATTCAGGGTCTTGTTACAGCGTTCACACTTCAGACAGAATTTGTGCCAGTCTTTTCCCAGAGATGTCACTTTCTCCGCTATAAGACACAAAGAGATTTATTCCCTTTATAGATCATCATTCATCTGAAGATGTACATTAAGATGATGGTTTAAGGGGCTCTTTGAATAAAAGTGTTAAAACTCTCCCCTGAAGCCACTATATCTTCATTTTAACAATTGAGCTGAAATTACTCTGTATAGAGAGACTCTTACTGTAATGGCGCCTGGCAAAGATCACAGCTTTTATGAAATGGAGGTCTGAGTCTCGTCTGACTGAGTCTCATCAGAAAAGAAAACCTGTCCATCCTGTTCCACCTAAGTGTGTTTATCCAGTTAACCTTCTGTCAGTGCACCCTTTAATGTGTTTAACTAAGTCCAGAGATAACGTGAAGCCCAATGTGCATCTGTTAACTGTCTCATCGAGGATGTCAGGGAGATGTGGACGACTGTGTAACACTATCACAGAGTGCAGGACCGTGCACAGACATTTTAAGGGTTGGGGCAGGAGTAGACAGCACATGCTTTAAGAAATTTCAGACTTTATTAAAGATGTTTTGAAAGAATAATCACAACTACGCATTGCTGATAACAAACCATTCCTTTTTTTTTTTTTTTTACAGCAAAACCTTTCTATTCAATACCATGTCCTGGAAGATCTTGATAACTTCGTCTTCGATTGGGATTTCTTTTTCAATGGCCAGAAGCAGAAGATCATTAAGTCGCATTACAAGTTTAGTTTTCAGCAGCTTCAGCTTTGAGAACGAGCGTTCAACGGAGACGGGCAGTGTCGCAAAGACAAGGCATTTCCGGAGAGTCTTTAGGACTGTTTCCCTGCATCTCCATCAGGTGTCTGAGAGCCTCTGTGGCTCAAGGGCACTCTGGCCTAGATTCAGGGTTTGCTGCGTTCGTACAAATGCTGCATGTCGTTTTGTGGAGTTGGCAATGAAGGTGTAAAGTTTTTCAACTACTGTGAAAAAACTGACAAAGTGAATGCTTGACTAAGCGCTCTCCACTAGAACAAGGTTCAAGCAATGAGCAAGGCAATGAACATATAATGCCTTTTCATTTTGCTTTTGTATTCTTGACTCTAGTCCGTTTTAAGGCCCGCTCATGTTGGGATGCTCCATCGTAACCCTGGCCATTTAAAGTCCTCAACTTTCAGCTGGTTCTCCGATCAGCACAGTCATTACTAAGTTGTTCTCCTGTTGTTGACTGAACATCACAGAGCTGAATAAAGCGCTCCTTATTATGATGTCATGCACATAACGCACAACAAAGGACACCTGTTCGATTTGTGAAACATCAGTCATCTCATCAAGTAAAATATACTGAATATACTGATTCTTCCCTAACTTCCTCCGGCTCTTCTTTCTTGTGTACAGTGCTGTTCCATATCTTCTTATTCTGCCTCTATCTCTTTTCTCTCTGTCTTCCTGTATTGTTTTTCTGTCTCAATCTGAATATTTTCTGACTCTGAGGCAGAATCATCGTAATATAGAAAATGAATAACAAACTTTTTACAATCACATTGTAAATACTGCTTAATGCTAGTTCAATGTATGTTGCTGTAATTGTTTATCTTTCTACTTGTCACACTATAGCACATGGGTGCTCAAGCTCAGTCCACGAACGACATTAACCTGCAGATTTTAGCTCCAACTTGCCTCTAGCACACCAGTCAAGAAGTGTTTTTTTATGCTTATTAAGTTGGGTTTGAAGGACAGCGGCCCTCCAGGAGCAGGACTGGACACCCCTGCTTGAGCTGCTACTTTCAGGCAGTTTAACAGGCTTACCTGTACCTGTCTGATTTGGCTGATGCTCAGTGGGCTCTTCCTCACTCTCTGAGCCTGCCTCTGCGGCCTCATCCTGAATGGAAGTACATTTACATTTGTGCATTTAGCAGACGCTTTTATCCAAAGCGACTAACAGTGCATCTAGGCTACACATTACTTTACCAGTATGTGTGTTCCCTGTGAATGCAATGCTCTACCACTGACCCACAGGAATTAATTAAATGTCTAATACAACAATGTATTAGACATTTAATTTAATATTATACAGCATAAATCTATATATTATGCAATATGCTAACGAAAAAATATTTTAGAATATTTATAGTAGCCAATATTGCATTTGGATCATGTATAGTCCTACTATTAATATGATCCGAATAAAATATAATAAATATTTTATGATACATGCTATACAGATTACTGGTATTAACTAAGAAAATAGATTATAATGTGGATATTTTGTACACACTGTTAACTTAACACCATATTAAAGACCAGAAGCAAAACATTAACTTCAGCACTTCAGACGATGAGAGCAGAAGGGCTGAGGCTCTAGCCACCGGGCCACCCCCCTGTGCACGGCCCTGATAGAGTAAAAGGTTCTTATCAAATCTGACCCCATCATATCGAGTCCGGAATATTCCAGGCACGTGTCTCAGGGAGCACAGAACACCCTCACGAGCCGTTCTCCACGGAGCAGCGTCACGTCACTGTGAGTCAAGACTGAACAACAGCACAATTACTTTTTAAGACAAACTTTGAGAAGTCCACTAGAGGATGTTTTTGTTTATTTTAGTGTTTTCTATTGTAGGATGTTGCTTCAGGGTAACACTTCCATTTTCTTCATTTTGCAGCCACTTGTTGCAAATAAGGCCAATCTATCTATCTATCTATCTATCTATCTATCTATCTATCTATCTATCTATCTATCTATCTATCTATCTATCTATCTATCTATCTATCTATCTATCTATCTATCTATCTATCACTGTCCCACACAAGTGTTCTACATGTTTTTATGTAATAAAAGTGTTATAAAAGATTTATGTTTTAAATAAATGCTGCTCTTTTCAATTTTCTATTCATCAAAGAATCCTGAAAAAATTAAAATATCATGGCTTCCACAAAAATATTAAGCAGCACAACTGATTTGTTTTAACATATGTACATGAAATGTTCCTTGAGAAATTCTGTATATTAGAATGATCTCTGAATGATCGTATGACACTGAAGACTGGAGTAATAATCACAAATACATGTTAAATTAAAATAGAAAACAGTTATTTTAATTAGTAATAATATTTCACAATAGACTTAAAGGGTTAGTTCACCCCAAAATGAAAATTCTGTCATTAACCCTTTAATGCGTACGATCACAACGGTGTAATTAGAACTTTCAGTGCGTCACATCATCAACATCATCCGCTTTCACACTTTGGCTGGCGCGGAGCCAGATCGGACACGCTGAGTGCTTGTCATTATCACAGATACTCAGTGTTTTCAACCATATACCGTATTTTCCGGACTATAAGTCACACTTTTTTTTCATAGTTTGGCTGGTGCTGTGACTTATAGTCAGGTGCGACTTATTTATCAAAATTAATTTGTCATGAACCGCGAGAAATGAACCAAGAGAAAACATTACTGTCTACAGCAGCGAGATGGCGCTCCTGTAGCCTACACTGAAGACATAGAGCGCCCTCTCGCGGCTGTAGACGGTAATGTTTTCTCTTGGTGCTTGGTTCTAAATAAATGTGACTTATAGTCCAGTGCGACTATTTTTGGACTGATGCGACTTACTGTGCGTTCACACCGCCGGCGTCGAGATCGTCAAAGTGGCCGGAAGTCATTCATTTTCAATGTAAGCCGACGTCGAGCAGCGGAGAGGAGTGGCGCGGCGCAACTGGGCCGCTGAGAGCGTCGAGGAGAGTTGAAATCAAGGCAACTTTATGGTAATGAGCTATGACGCGGTTGGGCAGCAACCAATCGGAACGTAGAAGTCCACCGCTTGAGAGGATTCCAGAGAATGCAGCTCCGACCATTAGTTCCCAAGCACAATGGAGGATTATTATTTTATTATTGCTGTTTTGTGTTTGCAATAATCTATGATGTGTCCCTGTTTGCGTACAGGGACGTAAAAAATAAATTAAAAGTGATATATGGACCAAGGTGTCTGAGATTGTTCATTTTAAATAAAGGATCTTAATATTTCGTCCACAACAATATTTAATGAGGTTAACTTATAATGTTACCCTCCTTGTGGTTAGTCTGCACGAGATCAACAAGCTTGTTTGCTTTGCAGTCGCTTTAAATACAAAATAAGCATTCGATCTACGTCAGAGCGTCTGAGCGCTCACTCATTTTTCTGCAGCGTCGTGAGCAGAGCGGCAAGAGCGATTTTTGATGCTCTCGACGCCGGCGGTGTGAAAGCACAGTTATACTCAGGTGCGACTTATAGTCCGAAAAATACGGTAATGCTTATTTTAGGTGGAAGATATTTAAATACACATGCGTACTAGCAAAACCATACATTTACAGTTTGTAAAATGCACGCAGATGTCTATGGAAACCGTAATAATGATCCTTACAATTATAATCTGACTACGTTTTTATTGATATCAAATACAGATTGTGTAGTTAACTATAAAGTTTACTCTGTTCTACTCCCAGTTTACCGGAGACTTACTTTAACGTTTTTCATGAGGAGAGAATGAATTTACATGTTGTAAATCCCACAGCTCAGATTCAGCGCGAACTAACATGGCGGCACCCATCACCCCGTACGGATCAACTATCATGGTCCTTATAAAAGTGTTTAAACTACAAAATATATTCACTTGCACATATTTCAGAATCAGAAATTCATAATATAGGGAACATGTTTGCGAATATTTTGAATAAAACAGGAAAAACAAAATAAATGCGATCCATGTGTCATACAGAGCTATTGTGGCTGCGTGACACATCGCCATGGAAACAATAAAGCGGTGCATTCTAAAATAATGGTTGCCTAAATCATGTTAATCATGATGGGCTGGCGTCGTGTGGATCACTTGTGGATTATTGTGATGTTTTTATCAGCTGTTTGGTCTCTCATTCTGACGGCACCCATTCACTGCAGAGGATCTATTGGTAAGCAAGTGATGTAATGCTAAATTTCTTCAAATCTTTTCCAATGAAGATACTGTACGTACAAATCTCATCTACCACTGACTGGAAAGAGAAAGGCAAACTGCTGTTAGATGGCAAAACTACACAATTATGTGGGCAAAAGCATGTTTCTAAAGCCAGTTAAAGATAACCGTGTGCACGGTTGCAGCCTTAAAAGTTGTTTGCAGTATTTAAGTGAATAGGAATGCTTTCTTTCTCAGGTCAACACTATTAAAGTCTCAAGAGAGCGAGTAGCAGCCAGACACAAAGTGGATCTCACATTATAATTATTAAAGCGTTCAGTGGGAGGGAGTCAGCTCAGCATATGATATTAACACAGACAAATTTTAAATCTGCCAATCATGCATGTTGATTTTCGGCCTTATAAAGACAAAGTATAGCCTTGTACTAATTGTATGTAATAATTTTAGCTGACAGCTGTTAATGATAATATTAAATTGATATAATGAGTAATTGTGTAGTGGGGACAAATGCCAAATGACACCTGCACTTTAAAATAATTTAGTTACATTTAACCAGAGAAGATAAAGAGCATGAAAAAATAAGCAGTATATAATTTCCCAATTTATCAAAATGTGTTACCCATTCACAGTAGGCTTTTTGAATGAAGGGAAAGAAAAGGCTCATAAATAAGGTATAGACTTGACAGGAGAGAAGGTTTATCAGCCCCCAACCCCCCCCCCCCCCCCCAGGATTGATTCTGGCTATTCAATCTAGTGTGTTCAGTTTTTGATGGTGCATTGGTTGACAATAATTAAATTGTTTCACTTATGGCTGTTCACATAAAAATATAATAGTACTAATAATAATAATAATAATAATAATAATAATAATAATAATAATAATAATAATAGTAATAATAATAATAATAATAATAATAATAATAATAATAATAATAATAATAATACGTCTAATATTGAGAATCTACCATCAAACTAATTATTAATTTTTGCATGTTTTAAAGTCAACCTTTTTAACCAAAGAATGAATTCTAGTGCAATGGGATTATCAGCTTTAATAATTTAATGTAATAATAGTCATATAAGCTACTTTCATTCATCCTGATTCTGCATTTCATGTGTCATCCATTATCAAATCAGAAAACTCTGTCTGTGATTTTCATGGATCTTATTTAACTGCACGGGATCAACATTTATGGTATCTCAAATACCATGCAGACAAAATATGATTTGCTGCGCCGTCTCATGCAGAAATCATGTGGATCTTAATAAGAAAACTCATTCATTACCTAAGAATAACGCGCACTCGTGATTACCCAGGTAATTACCATCGAGCCCACGTTGTGTGATTTGCAGACGTTGTTTACAATGCATGCGAGAATGAAAATAATGAAAGTACATTCAGACATTACAGTGCAGTCGATTCAGCCAGCGCGTGCGTGCTTTGTTTTATCCGAGGCTTTGCAAAATAGAAGAAAATTGAACAACTTACCAAAATAAACAGTTTTGTCACATTTGGGACATTTGGATGCCATCTTCTGTGCAAAGCTGGGATTTCCTTTGATTTCAGCACGTTGTCTTTTACTTAGCTCTGAATGCGTGAATGCTCGTACACGCTCGTTCTCAGCGATGCTCAAAGCGCGAGCGCATCCTCCCTTTGAAGATCTCCAGCGCGGAACCTCCCTCGATGACGTCAGGCAATGTGACAAGTGAATGTGCTGCACCCTTCATTTCATTAAACTCTAACTCCTCTTTCTGCGGAGCTACACAGCATTCACAGACATCATATCAAAACCTTATCATTTATGGCTGTTTCACCTGAACACTTTAGGCCACTACACTGATAAACCATTCTTATATTATTATCAGAATAAGTATCAGAATCAGAAAAAGCTTTATTGCCAGGTAGCCTATGTTAACATATGAGGAATTTGTTTTGATGACAGAAACTCCCACAGCACAAGCAGAATGACAAGACAGATAAAAAAATAGAATGGTAATATGAAATAGCAATATACACACAAAATCCAAAATAGAGAATAAATGGTATTTGTGCATGTGCACAGGCGTGTTATGTGCAAATGCAAGGAAATGTGAATAAGAAGTGTTAGATAAATGTATAAATAGTGTTGTGTGTGTTTATTGCCAAGTTAGCAGTTCATGAGAGGGGTTCTTCTTATGCTGGGCTGTTTGGTGCACATTGCTCTGTAGTCAAAAAGAAAGTGGGATGGGTGTGAGGGGTCCAGAATGATTTTGCCGGCTCCTTTGCTCTTGGATGAGTGCAGTTCTTGGAGAATGGGAAGGGTTTTAACAGTGAACCGTCAGCAGTCCAGACTATCCTCTCTCTCTAAAAACTGCTGGGTTGAAAACAACCCAATTTGGGTTATTTTGGCAACCCAGCGCTGGGTCAAAAAGGGACTAACCCAATGCTGGGTTATTTTAGTATGTTTAGTTTAGTATGTTTAACCCAGCAAGCTGGGTTTCTTTTTTATGGTTTAAAATTACTAAACTGCTAGGCTAAAATGAACCCATTGAGCTTGGTTTTAAACCTACAAATCTAGTTCATTTTAAAATCACTTTTACAGACAAAGAATAACAATCAAAAGGTAAATATTTATTAAAAACAAGAGAAAAAAAGTCATTAACATGCATGTAAGAAGAAATGCAGAAAAGTATGGCATTAACAGCATTTACAGAGTTCATAGAGCATTGAACATTTGTTGAATATAACTTTCAAGATCAAATTGGACTTTTTTGGTACATTTTATATATAGTATACAAATATACAAAAACACTTTTATACAATAATTGTACAATTAGTTAAGTTCTTTAAAACTATTCTGGCATGACAGTTCACAAATAAACCACAACATTAACACTGATATTATAACATTTAACAGACGCATGTGTGTGTGAAAGAATGTGAGCAGTATGTTTGAGTAACAGTGTAAACTCCATTTCTGAACAAGCATTTAACATTTTGTTTTTACAAATTATACACTTACAGTTTGTTTCATGGTCCATGAATACAGATCATGCATCACGGTCAATTTTCATGATCTTTTCAGCATAACTGATGTAGTCATGAAGAAGCCCCATCAGCACAGTATGTGACATTGTTTAAATCATCTAGGGCAGCGTCCTCCTTTAAAACCACTGCTGCATCAGTTTAGGACAAAGGACAATATCTTCTTTGACCAGCATTCATCCCAGTCACCGCCTGCTCTTAATCAGTGGCCTAAAAAGAGAAACACATTTGAAAAGAGAAAACACTTAATTAAACTCTATCCATTTTCAGATAGAGGTGTATTCACATCCGTAAGGATAGGTAAAGCAGTAGTGTGAGGGCATGTAATGAATAAATACTTTGCTTTCAGAAACATTAAAACAGTCATGACTTTCACATACCTCACAAATTGTCATGTACGTGGAGAGCTGCTCTTCAAAGGGTTAGTTCATAAAAAAAAAAAAAAAAAATTGTCATTTTTTACTCCCCCATTGCTAGTCTGGGAGACCAGTATTTTCTTTTGAACATACAGTACATGTTCGATATCATATAATTTAAAATGCATTCATACATAAATATCAGAATGGATTTATGAGGCTTGAAAATACTATCTGGACTCTCAATGGATTAACTAAAAATTATGATTATTAAAAATATATTATTTGTGTTATAAAGACAGACAATAGTTTTATATGTTTGGAATGACATGAGTGCAAGTAAATTATTTTTAGTTTGAACTTTACCTTTAAGAAGGAAGACCAAGAATGATGACTCTCCAAATCAGACAACTCCAAAGCTGGTTTGAGTTCTGCAATAAAAAACACAGACATCAATGGTTTTAATGAAATGAGCACGAAATCATACTGTTGTTGCATCAAAATGTGAAGTAAACAGGCAGGAGACATCAGAAACATTTATTTTCTAAAAATAATTTACATAAATCTCAAAATAATGATGCTCTCCTATGTCTCTGGCTTTCAACATCTACAACAAATTTTATTATAATAAATATTAATATTATTTTACTCTTAAAAAAAAAAAAAAAAAAAAAAAAAAAAACCCGAATAACTTGAAATTATGAAGTTCACTTGCCTTAAACTGTCTTTCCCTCTCTTCTGAAGAAACTTGAGTAAACCGCCTCCTCCTCACACAAGCAGACTTCTGTGTAACTTTAGTTAACTCCTGGCACGGGCACAATGAAGACTCAAGCTCAACAAGTCATATATAACATGCAAATATTACATGCAAAACATCACTTTTAACAATTACCACTTTAACAGCCTTAAAATAATTATGATAGTCTTTATTACATAACGCTGTTTCCTTTAGGAAACTAACGTACATTCAGTTTAACAGCGAAAAATAGGATAACAAATTAACATGAGTGTAATCGTAACCACCGTCTATTAGCACCTCAAAAAGTGCAGATATTGTAAAATCTTATGTAAATATGACATAAGACCTTTGTAAAGAAATCTCATTGCTCTCTGCTGTCTTTACTGACGACATCTTTACCTGAGTTGGTCACCATAGCTTCTCTGAAGGGAGGGGTGGGCGGGGGACTGAGCCGTTGGTGGCAGTTCGCAACCTCACGCCAGATGCCGCTAAAATATACCAACTGCACCTTTAAAATTTAATATTCCATTGGTTGATAATCATAAACATTCACCTCACAAGATTCTGGAAATTTAGGTCAAATTCATGATTATTTCACTGTTTATAAAACATACAACATGCTTCAAATGATTGTTCATACGGTTGCACTTTATTTTACAGTACGTGTACTAACATGTACTTATAGTCTACTTACAGTGTATTTATCTAAGAAAGTTCTGGTAATACAATGGGGTAGGTTCAGGGTTAGTACCTAGTTATTGCATAGTTATTGCAATTACTATAATAAGTACATAGTATGTACATAAGGAACAGGACTGTAAAATAAAGTGCTACCGTTCATACTGTATATAGAAATAGGCACTATTTTAACAACAAGACAAGGTGTTGAAAAAAATAAAAGAATAGCATTGGCAGCAGCAATCGTCATCCTCTCCACCACGTTTAAAGGTTTATGGCCCACAGAATCTCGAGTATCAAAATAATCTCAGAGTTCCCTTGAAGTAACGACTTGAGAGGCCGTTCATGTCCAATTTCCGCTGTGGAAACTCGTATTTACGATAATTCCGATAGCATGTGAAGGCAGCTTTAGTATTGTTGAGAATATCTAAGCTTTACAAAACTCTTACATGTCGTATTTTACTAAACTGATGAAAACATTGTAGTTTTTTTTTTTTTTTTTTCACAGGGACATTTAATTAATAACTGACATCATTATGTTTTGGTAGTTATGTTGAAATAAATATTTTACCAAAATGTATTTTATAGAAAAAAATATACATATGGCTGGATTTATCTGCAGTCATTCCTCTCAGTCTATTTTAATCAGGCTGTCACAAGTGTCATAAACAGACAGGGTGCTTATCTCTATCAGGTACAGAGATAGTAAAAGCCTGGCCTGATACTTTGTCCATACATGGGCCTCCTGTCTGTCTCAGTCAGACTTCACACCGGCCTTCAGATGCCACGAGAGCAATGTGAAATGCTGGTGGCTCATACAGTCTGTGAGCCTGAAGACAGCACAGCAAGTGTCTCTATACCAAAGGAATAGTATGCTGTTATGTCTTTCCATTTTACAGGGGTCATCTGGGGTTTCATTTGAGTTTAGATGATCTTTCTGCTGCTGATTTCATCACAATGATCTCTAAATATCATGTATCATCAGAGATTTGGTCAACTGATTTGGCATCCCCATTATGCACTAAAGCATATTTATTTTCAAAGCATAATGACTTTAAAGTATTTTTGAGGATGGGGTCACTGACTCTTTGGCCCCCACAGATTTATCATGCTAATATATATATAAATTAGCGTTTTAACTTTTTATTCCCACATTTAAAATCAAAACTTTTTCCGACGTTATATTTTTGACTTTTTATGCAATGATGTCTCTTTCTTCCAGGAATTTGTTGAATCCTGTCACTCCGTTTGTCTCCTCCATGCAGGTGTAAATTAGGTTTCTTTTCAACCAACTGGTCTTATTATTTAAATGAGGATATTATAAAAAGACTTCCATTATATTGAGGCCAGGAGGGCAGAGTTGACAGCAAGGCATGACAAAATAACTTGGGAGCATCACAAAGGTTATCAAAACAGTAAGAGCTTCAGAGGAAAGCATTTAATCAAGCAAATATAAACAATAATTATGGTAATTTTGACGAATTATATATTTCCAGATAGGTTAAACCCCTTATACAAGAGGTTATTAAACCTCTTTACAAACACAACTAATGAAATCATCATTACAGTCATGGCATTCAACATTTTGTGAAATTTACGAAGTTAGTGAAGTTTAAAATAAAAACCATAGATAAATGAATAAGTAAATAATCATCATTGATATACTATTATAGCTTTTGGTAATATTTTATTAAGCATTTTTTTTTCTATATTCACTGTAATTTTTTTAAAAGATTTAGTGTTATTCTTTTGTCCATTTGTATTATTATAATTTTTTATATATACATTTTATTTGTTTTTAGATATATTAGTAGCCTTAAAGTAATACAAAACTAAAATTAGAAATGTTGAATAATGAAAATAAATAATCTCTCTTAGTAACAACAACAAATTACAATCACCAATACCAGAAAATGTACAATTTCCAGGCGGTCCTTTTTACTCTTTAAATTGTTCTTGTGTCCAAATTTATTATTTTATTTTTTTGTCTAATATGTTCAGTGGTACATTGTTGTTATGTCCCTGTTTTGTTTCAGGCGCGATTCCTAGCCCTAACGTTTTTTTATATTCATGGAAAAACGTAATCCGAAAAGTTGTCTGTATCACGTGTACAATCGTTATGGAAGGGTGTCATTTATTGTAGTTGTACTGCGATCCATTAACTATCTCTTCCTGCGAGCCTGTCCTCCAACAAAAAATGACCATTTAGGTCGTTTGGCCTCTAGTGGGTGTAAAAATAATGACAGTATCGCGTAGCGTCTGTCTTCATGAAATGACGTAAAATGTCATTACCAATCAAAACGCATGTTTATTTAAATGCAATGTGTGGAGTTTTTACAACGATCTCACAGTAATTCATGCATATTTTACTAGGTGGCTTTTATTCGTTCGAATGACCACACCTAACCCCACCCCTAGACCTAACCCTCACAGAAATCATGCAAAATTATGATTTATTGAACATATACATTTCACGTGCCCATCCGTTCTCCGGGATCTAACCCATGATAGCATGATTCCATATCAAGATATGACACAATAACCTACCAACTGAGCTACACGAAACGCAAATCAGAGTGCAAATAAAAGAGTACAAAACATTAATATGAAAACAACCTTTTGCCTATGGGGCGCAATTGTAGTATATGCTCTGATGGGTCGTATTTCAGGGATTTGGACAAACAACCTATTAGAGCATATTGGTTGGAGGACAGGTTGCTTCGTGTCAATAAGAAGTGATGGAGGATGGGAGTCTCATCTGATCTCTGCGAGCGCCATCAAGAGGAAACCTGCCAGCTGAGAGACTGCTGACCACTGCCATTATTACCATAGACAGTAAAAGAAATGGACACAGAGACAAATTAAGTCAATTAGAAGCACACACTTCTTGGGGTTCGAACGTACTGAGCTTGATAATGTAAATGAAACGTGAGCATCCTGTAAGTCTTCTAACCACTGTGCCAAGAGAAATCTGAATCACCCACCGAATCTTGCAGACGTTGTTGAATAATTTTGTCCTGTTGCTTTCATGGACTCTTTGTGGGCTTCTCCCTTCACTTCATGCCTCCACGTCCCCCCAATGGCCTCATATGCCGCGTTTCCACAGCAGGAACTTTACCCAGGAACTAGGGACTTTGGCCTGGTACTCTGTGTCTTTCCACCGCAGGAACCAGGAACTAAATAAAGTGCCCCTCAGAAAATCCCTGCTGGCGAGGTGGTACTTTTTCAAAGTTCCGGAACTTTCGGGGGCGGGACTTGTGCGCTAAACATCCTGATTGGTTGAGTTCACGCAGCATTGGTTGAGTTCAACCACCATTTATTTGGATCATTTTAAAATATTACTGTTATTGTGTCATGAAATGTAATTTTAAAAGTATTTCAAGTGAGAATGTAGTTGTTTAAAACTCAACTCTGTGGTTTATTTATAAAGACAGCGCCTATTTAAAAATATGTTTCGCCAATCTCAGAGACGGTGAGCTCCATGCGATCAGCGGGAGATACACAGATTTTTCCTGGGAAAAAAAAGTTCCTGGTACAAATGTTCCGGGTAATTTCGGTGGAAACACGGAAATAGACAGTAAAAGATGGCCTGCGAGCTTCTCCTCCTGTCCATATGGTAATTTCTCTACTGTACCACAGAGAGTCGCAAGTTATGATGCAATCGTTAGCCTATTTATTTATTTATTTTTTACAAAAACTGCTTCTACAGGGCCATAACATAAGATACAAGGTAATGGGGCCTTTTATACATTTCCGTGTTTCTTTAGAAACAATTAATGGACAAATGGAGTCTTTAAATGCCTCAGATGTAAAGTTATTCGCTGTCAAAGTGATGCCAAAATGAATTGGAGTCAATGGAATGCTAACAGCAGGTGGGGGTCCGCTAATCAATGGCGGTGTCACAAACACGCCAGGTTCCACCTCCACACAATCACAGCCCACACCCTCACCTGAGTACTAAACCATCACCACCTGATCCTCATCACCAGTCATCCACCACAGCACCATAAAAGCCACACACACGCACCCAGTCATTGTCCGGTCACGTTCGCGACAAGATCATTCATGTGTGCTAACTATAAGGACTAACGCCTCTTTACCTTTTCTCCAAGGATAAACTCCGAAGACTCCACTTCCATCTTCTCTCTAAGGATAACCCCCGAAGACTCCTCTAAGCCCCAACGGTGCGTGTGTGTGGTCACTACCTTCCCGGCACGGATCCCAACACCCATCCACTCCTCACTACCTGCTCCTCTGCTTGTGTCTATAAATAAACATATACTTCATCTGTTACTCCTCTGTCTCTGAGTGATCTGTAACAGATGACTGGACCAGCACCGAGAGAAACAAGAATGAGCCTCACTGACCCCTTCCAGGAATTAGTTGATGCACTCCGTCGGACACTCATGTCAGCAACAGCTTCACCACCACCAGCGAGCACTTCCTCTGATCACGTCATCCCTCCTTCACCTGCCGTGCACGCCAGTCCCATGGCCCGGCCAGCGCCCTACTCTGGTTCGGTGGAGGAATGCAGCGGTTTCCTGCTTCAGTGTTCACTGGTCCTGGAGATGCAACCGCTCTCATATCCAACGGACCGATCCAAGGTAGCTTTCATAATTTCCCAGTTACAAGGCAAGGCATTGCAGTGGGCAGATTCTCTCTGGACTCAGAATAACCCTGTAACCCAGTCATATTCTAGCTTCATCGAACATTTCCGGGAAGTTTTCGGCAAACCTGCCTGGGACTCCTCGAAAGGTGAGAGACTATATAATTTGAAACAAGGGAAAATGTCTGTCAATGATTATGCCTTGCAGTTCAGAACTCTGGCGGCCTCCAGTGGGTGGAACGAACAGGCCCTGCTCACTACCTATCGCCATGGACTGGAACCCAGAGTGCGGTTGCATCTCGCTGCATACGAGGATACCATCAGCCTCGAGCGATTCATCCAGCTGTCCATCCACTTCGCCACTCGTATGCAGTCGTGCTTAGAAGAGCACCAGGGCCAGGCGCATTCCTCTACACTGCTCTGCCGACCAGAGAACGTCAGCTCCCCAGAACCAGCCAACGAACCCATGTTAGTGGATTCATACCGCCTAGCTATGGCGGAGCGTCAAAGACGGCTGGCCCAGAATCTTTGTCTGTACTGTGCAGCTGCGGGGCATACCATAGCTGGGTGCCCCGTTCGTCCTCCTCGTCCCATGGTGAGTGCCATCCTTCCTTCACGATATCAAATGAAACCACTCACCACTGTTGTGACACTTACTGCGGCTGATGTATCTCTACCAGTTTCTGCCGGCAACTTCACCGCTGATGTCATCCTAGGGCGCCCATGGTTGGAGCAGCACAACCCGGTGATCTCCTGGAAGACCGGAGAAATCCTGAAGTGGGGCGAAGCCTGCTTTCAATCATGTATCTCCGGCTGTCCTGTTCTAGTGGAACGTCCCCCCGAACCACTACCAGTCTACTCCACCTCCATTGAAAGCCCTGTCGAGAACCAGTCCATCTCCATTCCCCAGTGCTACGCCCCCTTCAGTGATGTCTTCTGCCCGAAGCGGGCCTCCAAGCTGCCTCCACACCGGCCGTGGGACTGTGCAATAGATCTGCTGCCGGGTGCACCAGTGCCTAAAGGACGGTTCTATCCCCTATCCGTTCCCGAGGAGAAGGCCATGGAGGATTACATCAGGGAGGCACTGGCTCAAGGATACATCCGCCCATCTACCTCCCCTGCTGCTTCCAGTTTCTTCTTCGTGGCCAAGAAGGATGGAGGGTTAGGCCATGTATCGATTATAGAGCCTTAACAAGATAACTCAGAAGTTCCGATATCCTCTTTCCCTCGTCCCAGCGGCCCTTGAACATCTCCGTGGTGCCACTGTGTTCACCAAGTTGGACTTCCGCAGCGCGTTTAACCTCATCCGGATACGTGAGGGGGACGAGTGGAAGACCACCTTCAGAACATCAACACCACGTTGCGGAGGTCCTGCAATGCCTGAGGGACTACCAGTTCTACCTAAAAGCAGAGAAGTGTTCATTCCATCATCCCTCAGTGCAGTTCCTTGGATATACCATCGACCACAGTGGCATCCGGATGGACGAGGGGAAGGTAAGCACTGTCAGGGACTGGCCCATTCCTACCACTATAAAGGAACTGCAGCGATTCCTTGGCTTCGCCAACTTTTATAGACGATTCATTCAGAATTTTAGTACTATCACCAGTCCTCTAACCAACCTCCTTCGTCAGAAGCCTAAGTCCCTGTCATGGACTCCTGCTGCCACTGAAGCCTTCCAGGCCTTGAAGCTGGCCTTCACGACCGCCCCACTCCTCGTGCATCCAGACCCAGACTTACCATTTGTTGTGGAAGTGGACGCCTCTACCACCGGAGTGGGAGCGGTCCTATCCCAGCAGCAGGGGACACCCAGCCGCCTCCATCCATGCGCCTTCTTCTCCAGGAAACTCAACCCGGCGGAGCTAAATTATGACATCGGAAATAGGGAGCTACTTGCCATCAAGCTTGCCCTGGAGGAGTGGAGACATTGGCTTGAGGGAGCCAAACATCCTTTTCTAGTGCTCACAGACCACAAGAATCTGGAATACCTTAGAGCAGCCGAGAGACTCATTCCCAGACAAGCCCGCTGGGCGCTATTCTTCACCCGCTTCCAGTTCTCCATCACCTACCACCCTGGGGCTAAGAACGTAAAGGCTCTGTCCAGGTGTTATGCACCCGAGGAAAAGTCGGAGAACCCCGAACCCATCCTCCCGGACAAGGTCATAGTCGCCCCTATCACCTGGTCAGCAGAGACTCTACCTCCAGCCGAAGCTCCCAACAACACCCCGCCGGGTTGCCCACCAGGACACCAATACATTCCTAGGACACAGCGCACTCCTCTTATCCACTCCACCCATACATCACTTGGCACTGGTCACCCGGGGGTCAATGGAACCCTCTCGTTGCTACGGGAATGCTTCTGGTGGCCCAACATGGCCTCGGATGTCAGAAGGTATGTGAGTGGATGTACCAGCTGCGCCATGTCCAAAAGTCCTCGCCATCTACCATCTGGCAAACTCCATCGTCTGCCCGTTCCCAACCGCCCGTGGTCACACCTAGGGGTGGATTTCATAACGGACCTTCCACCCTCTGACAACAACACATGTATTCTGATAATTCTGCCATGGCAACGGCAGAACTGATGTTAAACCATGTCTTCAGGTACTTCGGCATTCCAGAGGACATTGTGTCGGATCGGGGCCCCCAGTTCATCTCCCGGGTATGGAGAGCGTTTCACTCCCTCCTAGGTGTGGCCATCAACCTGTCCTCCGGCTACCACCCACAGTCCAACAGGCAGACGGAGAGAAAGGTCCAGGAGATCGGACGCTTCCTCCGTACCTTCTGTCACGGCCACCAGAACTCCTGGAACCAATTCCTGGGGTGGGCCCCAACGGTGCGTGTGTGGTCACTACCTTCCCGGCACGGATCCCAACACCCATCCACTCCTCATTACCTGCTCCTCTGCTTGTGTCTATAAATAAACATCTACTTCATCTGTTACTCCTCTGTCTCCGAGTGATCTGTAACAGGCGGCACCCAGGGGTGCTTCAAAAAAATATGAAACCCTGCCCCCTGATTATAACAGATGACTCCTGCAGTGTGTGTGCTCATTATTTTTGGCTTGACAGCCCATAGTCACTATTTGTTTTGTTTTTACGTATATGGCCACGTACTGCAAAGTTTTGGGAATGATTGACAACAACCACAGCTTTTTGTCTTGTTTTTTTGTTTTTCCCATGTTTCAACATCATGAAATATAACTTAAAAATTAGGCTGCTCATTTTTAGAAACTAGTATGTAAATATGTTAAAACAATTAAGTGAAATTATTAATATGATTAAAGTTCATAATTATAGAATAACTGAATGTTCTTCAGTTTTCACACTTACACTTTATTATAAATGAATCTACATGACTTTTATTCACATCCTGATTATGAAGTCCTCGTTGTCCTGAGACCAATATTTGTTTATGATGACCCTGGGACAACAACTGCCTCAACTGCCAATCAACGTTTATGACGTAATCACTATGTGCGCCCCAAAATCAGGATATGCTGACTTTTATATAGTCGATTGTTATTAAATAAATACCCATTTTTATCTGATGACATATTTGAGAGCTAACTATTAAATTGTATATTCATCAAAGAAATGACTTTTTAAATAATCTAATAACTTCGGTGACTCTTCCAGGTCCAGAAAATTTAACTTGTAACATTCCCTCATATATCCAGGTTTCCTAAAGATTGTGGGAATCCTGGGGCCTCGTTTATAACCAGAAATGGCAATGATATGCAGATGCAAACATTTGTGCCAAACTCTAGCATTTGAGTTTTATAAAAGAGACCCTTGGTTCTTTAAAAACTATTTTAATATATATATATATATATATATATATATATATATATATATATATATATATATATATATATATATATAAATAATTTATTCTTTTTATGTCAAAGCTGAATTGTCAGCATCATTACTCTAGTCTTCAGCCGCAGTGTCACATAGTCCTTCAGAAATTCTAATCTGCTGAATAGTATAGTAATAGTTGTAAATTATTATTGGTGGTCTATGATTAATAATGTTTCTTGTTTAAAATTTAAATTAAATTAAAATTTCTTGTTTCTTGTTATTCAAATTCAAAAGAACAGAATTTCATTGAAATATATACATCTGCATATTTTCACTTTTGAACAATTTAACAATTTATTTTTATTCCTCGTTGAATTCCTTAAAGGATCTGTTACTGGTAGTATATGTATACCTTGAATTTAACTAAAGTCGCTTTGAAAACAAAAAACAAAAAAACATCTGCTATATACCTGTATGTACACTTTTGGATTAAATGGCTGCTAAATATTTCACTGTAATAAAAATGCAATGAATACGAATCTTGAATTTAAAATGGGTTTGACTATAGCATTATTGAATGAATGAAGATAAATGAGATCATGATAGTGCCAGGCTGTATTTAAGCTTGTGATCACACATTAGTGGGGCGTTTTATTGATGTTGCACAGGCTGGAGCATCTGGAGGAGGACATAATTGTGTGTTGAGCGGGGCTCCTGATTTTGTATCCAGTTGCCTCTGTGGTGTTTGACTCGTCTAACGCTCAGGAGTAACTTACTGGCCAGGAAGCCTCTGTACTGAAGGACATCTCGCTGGAGTTCTGCATCACAGTAAGACTCTTTCCAGGATTGTGTGCACTTGTACTTGTAGTACATGTACTCAACCACAAAGTGTCACTACACAATGTACGGTTATGTCCGTCAGTGCTATTTGAGGTCACCTCTGTGGGTAACACCAGAGGGCGTGCGAGAGCCCAGAAAGCCCGGATGAATTAGAAACACTCTAGGCCCATTCACATAAAGCCTTTTCCCTTTCCATGTTATCTGATCTCGGGAATTTCCGCACTCGTTTAAGATCTTCAAAGATGCATACGTGACGTCTTTACTCACCTCCTGCATCACCAGCACGTTTCTCTAACGTGAGGAAAGGTAGGATTGAACCGGAATATGGTTTTCCGCTTCCTGCTTATAAAAAAAAAATACATACAGTGGGGTCCAATTATTATTATTATTATTATTATTATTATTATTATTATTATTATTTTTATTTATTTTTTTTTTTTTTCACATTTAATACATATTTTGAGCAAATTATATTTTATATAATTAAATTGTTTATGATTATTATATTGAGAAACATATAAAATAACAAATAATTTTTTTCTGTTTCTTTTTTTAAAGAATGAATAAATGATGATTATTATGATATAATCAGCCGAAAAAGCACAAATAGAAGCAGTCAGCAGTCAGCTTTTTTATTGTTTTGCATGCCTTTTGCTTTAATGACAGCAGTTGAACTTATTTACAGTATTTCTTCAGTTTGATCATAAATTCCTGATTTCCAGACTTTGGTGTGGACTCTGTTGTACTGACAAACTATAATTGAATATGGGTTGCATTACAAATGTGGTTACAGATCACATTTAGTTACTTATGGTAAATTAGGATGATCGTTTTACTGTCTGTTTTTGTGGTTTGTTGACATTGGGATCAAGTTTAAATGTGGTCCCCCTCCAGCCGGGCTCATTTTAAAGTTAGCTTTTGTGTTTTAAATCAGAGCAGTAAATGGCCACACATGAGTTTTAATACAGCTTTCCACAGCAGTAGAAATGGGCCTCAACATGATGAAACCACATGCTAGATAACCCCTCGAGGTAACTATGTTCTAGCCCCCCTCACACACATAAAAGCTCATAACTGTAAAATAGGTCAACCCTTTAGGTTTCCGAAGTAAAACCTACACTTTAGCACCTGGAGCCAAACTCTAATTGAGTTATTAAGTTTGTTCTTCCAAGCTGTATGCATTTAAAGGAATGTTGAAATGTTTTAGGCTTTGGCTGATTGTATTTATTTATTTGTGTGTTTGAGTAAGAGCTGTGTTAGATACCCGGTGCAAGTGTTTTATCAGATCAGAACATCGACCTAGATACAACAGTCTTCGCTCCGTCTTGTCTTTTTCAGTGCCAGCTCTGTGAATGGCATATTGCTATGTTTTAATTAACCCCATAATTAATATAGTCAAAATAGATCATGTTGTAAGCAACAGTCACTTGCCTGGTGGCCTGTGAGCATATTTCTGGAAGAGCCCTATCAGAAAAGCATCTAAAAATCACACATTTCGCCAAAATAAAAATACAATTACATTTATTACATTGTGATTGCATGTGGAGAAATTTGGATTATAGAATTGGAATTATAGAAACAATTTATTGTAAGTTCTTTGCAAAATATACAAATATTGAATATTTTGAGAGAATAAGGGGAATTATTCGTGTGAGTGGGCGGAGCTTAATATCTCTTTTAGCACACCATGCTTGCTGTGCCTCTCAGATTGGTGGATTTTTCTGCACAGCATCATGGGTAATCTAGATTCTCATCCTGAATTCTGCTATTAGACATGATTAAGATGGGTTCAATTGATTAACAACCTCAGAGCTCACAACAGATCTGTTTGTAAAGGTTTATCAGTTATTAAAAATCGATTTTCACTATGGAGAGTAAAGCTTTTGAAGTATTTGAAGTGGTGTCCGCTGAACTCTCACAGTGACAGCAGACTATTTACTCTGATCTTTGTGCGATCCCTTCAAACTGGACTGAGCTCGAGGACAGATGTTTCCCTTCTGTCTCCCTCAGCTGGTTTTAACGAGCCAGATCAGCACATGTGTGGGCGAGAAGGTTGACTGTGCTCAGAGGAATCGGGCAGATGGTAAGAACAGCCTTCCATCGACTCCAGCCTAAAGTGATTTTTGTGTAAAAGGGGTTCGATGGTGATAATTTAGACCAGAAATTCCCATCAAGAGGCTCTTCTTTTTTTCATCCCTGCCTGATGAGCAGGTCTCTGATCTGGCTAATGGAAGTCATCGTTCCCAGCCATTCCTAGATGGTATGTGGGACAAATGAGCGTCTGATATGACCTTCCAAACAAGCAGCTGTTGTAGGATCTTTGGAACTACATGCTTGACCTTGGATGGTATTACGGTAACCAGGGGGCTGAAACCGCAATCCTCTGACTCTACAAACCTGTCTGGGCCTTCTGCGGATCCCACGACTTCTCTGATTCCATGGCTGTTCAGTGACCCGTGTCTTCTGTACGTATGGACCAGCGCATGGATCCTCTGGCAAACGTATACAGTGGGAAAGAGTCTTGTTTTGGGGCAAAGCTTTGAGGAAAGAGATACAGGCTCTGTTCTTGTGTTATCTAACAGACACATGTTCCTGGTCTGTAACTTTACCCCCAGACACCTCTTTCTTTGCATCCCACTGTTCCACTCGGCAAGGTTTCTCCCACTCACTTACTCTCTGTATCATTCTCTTTCCCATGCATTGTTTGAATACGCCCAAGTGAGAATCTTGAAATCAAGTGAAAACTTTTTTTTTATTTTTAAATCTTTTTTTTTTTTTTTTTTTTTTTTTTTACAAATATCTACTCAAATTTTGCGTCTATTCAATTATAACGTCTCACAAAGATATCATGGATTAAAAAGACTTGAAATGAAGCATAACAAGTCAATGTGGACTACATTTATGATGCTTTTTTATCATTTTGGGAGCTTCATTTATATTTATTATAAGAAAAAAATAAAAGAAAAATGCCATAAGTTAATTCACATTAACAACGTAATTGTAATATCAATAGAAGAAAAGAAAATGGCATGATAACTAAACCCACACTATAATTCCCATTAAAAATAATATTATTACGATATCTATAGAAATTTTGAAAAGAAAAATTGCATGATAACCAAATTCAATGCTATGATTCATGTTAACTTTAGAAGTACAATATCTATTGAAATTTTGAGATGAAACACCTCTAGTTCAGAGTCTCTCTTTTGTGCTTCACAAAAGAAAGTCACAATTTCTTTTGTAACTTCGTAAGAGTGAAGAAATGATTATAGAAAAATAATTTGAGAAAGCTCCCCCTTTAAAATGCTTACATTTGCATTATAATGTCAAATTAGTTTAGAAATACTGATTGCAACTTAGATGTCTGTTAGCACCTCAAATAATGATGTCTGCTTTTCAAGCTGTTGTTGTATTATGTAGCTAAGAGGAACTGATTAAGACGGTTTTATTGGTTCCAAGTTATTGAGAAAATGTGTTTTTCTATATTGCGTAGTTCGTTAGAGGGATACTCCACCCCAAAATAAAAATGTTGACATTAATCACCATGTGGGTATACCATGTCTTTCCAAACCCATAAAAACTTAATTCGTCTTCTGAAAACAATTTAAGATATTCTGGATGAAAACTAGAAGGCCTGTGACTGTCCCATTGACTCCCAAATAAATAACAGTGTCAAGGTCCAGAAAGACATCGTCAGAATAGTCCTTCTGCCGTCAGTGCTTCAACCGTAACTTTATGAAGCGACGACAATACTTTTTGGAGAATATGAGCTGAACGCAGGCAGTGTACACTATTCTGTGTCAAGTCAAGTCAAGTCACCTTTATTTATATAGCGCTTTAAACAAAATACATTGCGTCAAAGCAACTGAACAACATTCATTAGGGAAACAGTGTCTCAATAATGCAAAATAATAGTTAAAGGCAGTTTATCATTGAATTCAGTTCAATTCTGTGTTAGCCGCTCCACGGGGCTGTGCTGTTTTTTGTATATATACACGTAGAAAACTTATCCTTGTGCCGCGGCTGACACAGAAGAGTGTACACTGCTTGCGTTAAATGGATATTATCCAAAATGTTACTACAGTGATGCGGAGAGACACTGAGGAGACGAATTGTTGAATAAAGTCGCTATTTTTGTTTTCCTTGCATACCATATAAGATATGGTAACTTGTAAAAGCGTTTTCTTTTATTTTAGCATGTTTATTTTATTTATTTTTCGTAACCTGCCATTTTTATACAGTGTGTCCGATCCTGGCTTATAAAAGTATCCCTTTTGCAATGAGGAACGGAACTAGATGATGAACTAGCAAGGGTTTTGACATGATTGCAACACATAAACGCTAGGTTATGACTCTTTCTACCACTTATCCAATGCAAACTGATGATTGTGCAAAGTTTAAAGCAGCGTTTAAACACACAAAAAAAATCAACGTGTGCTGGATCTGACCTTAAATCAGTGTGATTACATAGGCCTCCTTAAAACCGACTAGTCATTCAGAGAATCCACGGATGAAAGCACATAGTTTTGCACATTCTACTTGTGACTAAGGAGAAGTTAAGTATCTATTAAACAAGTCAGCAAGTGAGCTTTACAACATCAATGAGACATTCACAAAAACTTTCCCAGTTGATGGAGAGTATAACAGAGAAGATAGTTGGAAAAACTGCAAGTCTGCATGATTATTGGCTCAGTTCAGTTGCCAAACAGGCTTTTTAAAACCAAAGAAACTCTCCAAATTGTGTAACCGCGTTATCTTTGAATCTACATCACAACAGGAGAGAAACTCCCTTGTCTACATCCAGTCCAAGTCAACAACTTTCCCATTCCCCTGTCTGACAATCCATCAATAAAAATCTTTGGGCATGCTGAATTTGGTGCAAACATTGAAGCGGATCCTATAATGACTGATTTATGGGTTATTAAAAAGACAGCTGATTGAAATGTGTGAATAGCCCGGTTGTCACGCAGTGTGGGAAAGCACCCGTCGCTTCTGTTGGGATCGGAGAGTGTAGGCGGATTGTTCTGGAACTCAGAGCATTGATTTAAGAAGCTGGATCTTAACAGGGCGTCACATTTGTTTAGTCTGGCCCTCTCTAACCTTATTACCATCAGAATGAGTTTTGCCTGCTGATAGTGCTGTTTATTTGCACACGGTTGTCAGGCCTGAGTCACTATAGTAATTATGCATAAACGTGCCCATAAAATCTGTTGAATGCAATTCAAACGGTGCAGCTCCTCATCTTGCGGGTGCAGATACAGCAGACTACCACAATCTGGTGTATTTTACTTGCACTTGTTTCTTTAAAATGCGCTCATTTACACACACATCTGGATTCACGCAAGTGTTTATTTTGCAATAATGACTGGTTGACTGTACATCATTTGCATCGTATGCAGCTACTTGCCAAACGTTTTCAATGTTTATATAAACCTTCTGTGTCAAAGCTTTGGTGAAATAGGCTTTCAACCGAGGTGCAGAAATTCCTCAGGTTTCATTAAAAATATCTTCATATGTGTTTCAAAGATGCACAAAGGTCTTACAGATTTGGAACAACATGGAGGTGAGTAAATGATGACAGAATTTTTGACATTTTTGGCTAAACTATCTCTTTAAAGTAGTGCCAGGTTGAGTCACAGGGATTGAAGAATGCCATGATTCACCAGTAAGAATGACGTTTACCAGAGCGTTGTGTAAGATAAAAGGTTATAACACTATTTTCATTTGATGACTTATTTGATGAATAGAGAACACACAAACATTGCAGGATTGTGTGTGTTTAGTATATAAAGCGTGATTTTGTGGTGAAATTCTGTGTGAAAAGTGGCACTGTTTGGTAAAGTAGTCCTTTTTATCTGTTAATGTGAAACAGAGCTTAAAACCGATCTGGAGCTGTAAAGTGGTTGCCTATAGTTTCCAGATTTTTTTAGTTTTTTTGAGGATGTTGTTTTTTTCAGAGGAGGGGCCTTCCAGGCATCCAGTTCACTAACACATGCCATGCCAGCCTGTCCAGGTTTTTTCCCCATACTCGACTTTCCACAGGAAATGTTTTTCGAGGAAGTGAGAGTTGCTGCTGATGTGACAGTTTTGAATGGTATTGTCAGATGACAGCATGGTGCTTAAATGTTGCATAACAAAGAATCTCTCAGGAAAGAACGACTCTCAGGCCGTGACCTCAGAGGCTCTGACTGGCACAGCAAGCCAATAAAACACGCAGGTGTGTTTATATAGCAGTTTGAAGAAGACCCCTGTGAGTGTTGTCTATACATACTTCCTCAGGTGTTTAATCTAAAGAAGCGTTTCCATTGTTTCTCAGGCTTATCATCTGCTCTGCACTCCTTAAACCTCAATAATGACTTAAAGGTGCTGTAGGGAACTTTTGTAAAAAAAATATTTTTTACATATTTATTAAACCTGTCATTATGTCCTGGCAGTAGAATATGAGACAGATCATCTGTGAAAAAAATCAAGCTCCTCTGGCTCCTCCCAGTGGTCCTATTGCCATTTGCAGAAAGTCATGCGCTCCCGGTAAAAAACAACCAATCAGAGCTGCGCTCCGTAACTTTGTTTGTGTTCAAAATGTAGAAAAATGAACATAATAAGCGAGTAACCCATGAATCCATTTTCCAAACCGTGTTTTTAGCTTGTCCTGAATCACTAGGGTGCACCTATAATAAGTGTTTATATTCGGACTATTTTAGATTGCTTCGGGGGTACCGCGGCTGAGTAACCCAGTACCTTTGTGATTCTTCATAGACATAAACAGAGAGAAGTAGATCCGGCTACGATGTTCTTCCGCAAGACGCAAGCAGTTCTGTTTATTAACCGCTAGAGCGTCAAAAGTTCCCTACTGCAGCTTTAATGTCTCTAAGTTTTCAAGTGATTCACAGTGGATAAGTGAGAAATGATAATTGGGAAATAGAGTAATATTCCAAAACAGCTGTAGTCCACAGTTAACCTCCCAGTGGCGGATGAAATGAGAATATTTTCAGTCATGAATATTTATTTCTGATTATGAAAACATATTTTTGCATTTTATATACACTACTGTACCATTCAAAAGTTTGGGTCAGTAAGATTTTTGGTTTCTTTCTTTATTTAATAATTATCATTAAAATGATTGAAAGTGACAGTAAAAGACTTTTATTTCAAATAAATGCTGTTCTTCTAAACTTTCTAATCATCAAGTATCCCACATATTTGAATAAATAGCACATCTTTTTTCACCGTTCTTAATTATAATTGTTTTTTAAGCAGCAAATCAGCATTTTATACTGATTTCTGAAGGATCATGTGACACTGAAGACTGGAGTAATGCTGCTGAAAATTCAGCTTTCATCGTAGGGATGAATTAATTATTAAAATACATGATACATAAGTATATATATAAAACACCAAGTTTTAATCAAACTCAGTTTTTAAGTAGGCATTAATGCTAAGGTCAGACCCTGATCATTTGTTTGTTTGTTTTTTTTAGCCCTTCAGTATCTACCGAGGAGGACTCATGGAGTCTCATTGTCCAGTATAAGGACACAGAACGCAGACTGAAAAACAATGTGAGAAAAAAAAACACCTAGCTAACCAGGTGACAAACTTCAAGATGTCTCCCCTTACCATCCTGTTCCAACAGAAGGGACGTCGAAACATGGAATACAACTGCACTCACCTGGAGATTTCATCTTTTAGACAAGCTCAAAGAGAAAGAAATTTGCTACAGTAACTCCATCAGTCATTGTTTAGGCCTGCCCTACTTGTTTTCATCCTGTTAAATGATGACGTACGTCATTGTCCCTACACCCTCACAGCCCTGAGGACTTTGTTTTTGTCTTTTCCGACTGAGCTCCCACCTAAAGAAAGGTGACTGATAGAGAGGCAGTGGTCCACAATTGCTGGTACACAAGGAAGGCAATGGGGCCTGGCTGTTTTGTGCGGCTCAGTGGATCTGGCAAAACAAAACAAAAAAACACTCAGAAACTCCCTGGCTTTTCAGCCATTTCCATTTACAAATAAACCTAGAGCAAGGCTTGCTGTTTGTGGATGGGTTAACTTGAGACAGAAATGCCTTTAATGAAGTTCCAAGGAATACTGCAGTCATATTAAGCAGAAGTTACTTTTCTTTGGGAGTCTGAATCATTTCTGACGAGTGTTTATGCAACAGTTAGCAGACAGTTGCGCCCTTCACCTCGTGCCCGTTTCCTCTTTTGAGTTTTGATGAGTAAGTTTTTTACTAAGGTGTCTCATTCTGAACATGCCACACCCCAGTGCAGGGTTTCGATATTAGTTGACCAAAAGAGTTAGGTAGATTCTCAAGAATCTCTAGTAGGCAGTGACGCAGGCAGCCTGCAGACTCAATGCTGCTGCTTTCCTAAAGGCTGTTTTCAAGGATCCTTTTATTGCTTTTATGCTCATTGACGTAGCAGCCACATTAATGACTTTATTTGTTGCAAGGGGGGAAAGAGTTTAGTCATGTGAAAAAAATGTAATCTGAGTGTTAGGGTTGTTAATTTAGTCTACTAAATTATTATTATTATCATCATAAGTAAATCAAAGTAGGGTGAAGTCAGTTGTCTCCTGACATTTTTATAAATGTAGTGGTAAATAAATAAATAATACATTATATTTTAAAAGCTTTTTTTTATTACCCTCATTTGGTGTCTTTGTGTTTGTGTACACTACTGTTAAAAAAAAAAAAGTTTAGCTCTGTTTTTATTTATTATTACTATTATTATTATTATTATTATTATTATTATTATTATTATTATTATTATTATTATTATTATTGTTATTGTTATTATTATTAATTATTCTATTCAGGGTTGCATTAAATTGATCATTAAAGTTTGTTACAATATTTGCAGAAAAATATAATATAGAAAAAAAAAAACTAGGTAATTGCGAGTTAAAAAGTCAAAATTTCGAGTCATAATGTCAGAATTGCATGATATAAACTCACAATTCTGACTTTTTTTTTTTACAACTGCCAGCACAAATCTTTCAATTCTGACTTCATAACTTGCAATTTTGACTTTATAACATGGAATTGCAAGTTTTTTAAAGTCAGAATTGCATGATATAAACTTAAAATTTTGAGAAAAAAGGTCAAAATTGTGAGTTATAAAGTCAGAATCGCATGATATAAACTCACAATTGCAAGCTATAAAGTCAAAATTGCGAGTTATAAATTCAGAACTGCTAGATATATTCTCACAATTCTTACTTTTTCCTCACAATTGCAAGTTCATATCTTGCAATTCTGACTATTTTACTCCGAATTGCTACACATAAACTCGCAGTTGTGAGAAAAAAAAGAAAGTCAGAATTGCGAGATATAAACTTGTAATTCCAAGAAAAAGAGTTGTCAGAATTGTGTTACAAAAATCAGAATTGCGTGATATAAACTCGCAGTTGTGAGAAAAAAAGAAAGTCACAATTGCGAGATTTAAACTAAATTTAAAGCAAGATATGAAAAAGTCAAAGTAAAAAAAAGTCAAAGAGTTTATATCTCGCAATTCTGACTTTATACAGTAACTCGCAATTCTGACTTTATAACTTGCAATTTTGACTTTATAACTCACAATTTTGAGTCACAATTACCTTGTTTTATTTTTTATTTAGTGGAGGAAACAGCTTCCATACAATATATGAATATTCATAAAAAAAGAGATTATTTTAATATAATGTAATATTGAATCCACCCTAATTATTAGCTATTTAACTTTGACCTTGTATTGGTATTGTGGCTTTAAAGTGACACAGAGCCCTTCTCTTACTCATCCTGAAAGTCCTCTTGTTTCTTCCTTTAGATTGTCATACCCAATCACCCATGGGCTGAGCTACACCCTTCAGAGGGAGGGCATCCGTCTCAAGGGTGAGTGTACTAGATAGACAGCAAACTGACAAAACTTAACCTCATGAGCTCATGCTCATGTAATCTCCTGTAATAATCCCAGTATGTCATGCTAAAACATGACACCAGTTAAAGACATGTTTAAGTACTAGAGGAAATGAAAATTATTCATAAGAAGTAATCTGACGTTGCTCTAAGTAATCATGATATCACACAGGAACTGTAGGTGGCTTTTTTTTCTTTTTGCTAATCCATGTCATGCTTAAAAGTATATGTATAATATCTTTTAAGGTTTAGTTTCGTTTTAGTCATGCAAGATTTCAGTTGTTGCTGGTTAATCTAATTTTTAGTAACTTAAAGTCATAATTCAAATTTGGTCAGAACTTCTGCCCGCTGCATTTTAACGTCCAGGACCTCTGTCGGGACCATTTCAATTCATCTGTAGGCTTCACAGCTAGCACAGCTTGCCTCGGGTGGTTTGTGTTGATTTCCAACAGAGGAAAGAGGATAACAGAGGGAAAACATAGTGGGAATGTTTTGGCTCTTCAGCAGATGTTTATGGGAGTATATGTGGCAGAAGAGAATTCAGAAGTAATTGACCTTGATGCACCCCGAGTGGTTGATGATTGATATCAGTGGTATCAGTTCAGCATAATTTAATATCAAAGAATAGTCAAACAGCTCACACTTCCTGTTAGTGCCTGTGCCATCGCTTATATGAGCTCACATTCAGAAGCTTGTTCTTCTATTTTGGGTTTTATTAGAGGAAGCAAGTTCTGAATTAACGCATTTGGTGCTTTTGTTTAGAGAGATGTTGTAGATTTTGTATAGGATTTATCGTCTCACCAAGGCTGCATTTACTTGATCAAAAATACAGTAAAAACAGCAATACTGTGAAGTATTATTAATACAACTAAAAATCGATGTTTTCTATATTGATATATTTTTTAATGGAATTTCTGTGATGGCAAAGTTCAGTTTTACTCAGTGTCACATTTTCTTTCATAAATCGTTCTAATCTGTTTTACGTTTGTTTAATAGCGGTGCTGCAAAATTTAGCGGAAACCGCACAGTATATTTTTTCCGGATTCTTTGATGTATAGAACGTTTAAAAGAAAGAATGCAATTCAAATAGAATGTTTTGTAACAATGTAAATGTTTTTTTTTTTTTTACTGTTTTAGTTGGGCTAAAATTTTATTTTACAATTTTTATATGTTTTTTACTGTTTTAAATAAATAAATAAAATCAGTCAATCTGTACGTAGACCAGAGTTTGTAAATAAAAAGTAAATACAAATCTTTTGTTATGCGTTTTATAGGGTACAAATGCTTATATCAGCCAAACATTAATAATTATTTATTATTATTATTTAACAATATTATCCAAAATTGTAAATGTTGAGCCTAGATATTATGATTTTTTTTTTTTACTTTGTTGCATCACTACATCTAAGCATTGGCCTATTTGTGTATTTTGCTGACAGGGCTTGTCTATAAAGTGATTGTGTGTCTTGTGTCAGAGAGTGAGAGAGTCTTATGTGTGTTCATTTGAATCCAGCTATTGAATAGTTTCGCTGTGGTCTGGCTCTCTGCATCAGTTTGTTAATCAGTCTCTCTCTCTCTCTCTCTTAACAAGTGCATCTTTGATGTGTGGCGCGCGATGCCTGCCAGCCTCAAATAAAGCCCCTGTATGAAAAAGGCCTTTGAAACACTATTCACACACTTCTCTCTGAGCTCTTTACACAATGTCCTCAAGTCAATCACACACGCATGCTTCCAGCCAATATTTGATCCCAACACGTCTCTGTACTTTACTTCAATCCACAAATAATTATTGTTGGTTTCTGGCATGTGGCTCATGCAAATAACCTAAATAATAGAAACCTCAACTTCCTCCCATATTTCTGAAACAAATACTTCTTCGCCCAGCTGTGAAAAACACAAGACATCTCTCATTAGAAAACACTTTTACGAAATATTTAAATTTTAAATAAATGTTTTTTAATACTTTCTCTTCATCAAATAATCCTAATATATATATTAGGGAATAAACATTGAATAAACATTGAAAATAGTTTTTAATGCTTAAAAAAAAAAAAAATAAATAAATTATATATATATATATATATATATATATATATATATATATATATATATATATATATATATATATATATAAAAAATTGTTTTTATTTATTTTTTTAAGCATTAAAAACTATTTTCAATGTTTATTCAATGTTTATTCCCTAATATATATATTAGGATTATTTGATGAAGAGAAAGTATTAAAAAACATTTATTTAAAATTTAAATATTTTGTATAAGTGTTTTCTAATGAGAAGCATTTTAGCATTTTATTAAGCATTTTATTTTTTAAGCATTAAAAACTATTTTCAATGTTTATTCCCACATATTAGAATCATTTATGAAGGATCATGTTACACTCGAGACTGGGATAATGATGCTGAAAATTCTTAGAATAAAAAACATTTAAAAATATTTTTAAATAGAAAACAGTTATTTTTAACTGGATTAATATTCTAAGAAAAGTTGTTTTCTTATTGTATTTTTAATCATATAAATGTAGTATTGGTAAGAAGACTTGGTATATCTTGGTAAGATATATATATGTGTATGTATAATTATTTTTTTTTAGAGAGATATTTGAGTGATTCTGTCGTGTCGCGTCTGGTTAGGTGTTAGGATAAATAATCGATAATTATGATTGTTGTCATAATTGTGTAGTCCTAAAACAAGGCAGAATGCAGAGGAGAGAAAGGAACAAAAAAGATATTGCCCAAGGATCTCAAATGTCTGGGATTTCACTTAGGGTTGCAGGATTGTTTAACAGCCTGCTGAGACTAACCATGGAGCACATATGGAACATGCTGTCACTACAGAATAGAAGAGCTGGTCGGCACAGTGTGTGTTTGTGTCTGCCTGTCTATCTGTCTGTCCGTCTCCATATGGTCGCCCTTTTTATCTCACCATGAGCGAGAAGTGACTCAAACCTGCTTTCATACGTTACAGTAAACGCTGTAGCGCCAGATGATACAAGCGTGCTAACATTAATCATAATCTGCCTCTCTGTCCTCTCAGTCTTATTCAGCTCATGCTGATTCATTTAACTGAGCTTAGAGCTTCATGCCTAAATAAATATTAGGTGCATTCATTTAATAACCTAGCAGATTAAAAAACTCCCAGAACACCTATATCAATGTATTATTAAAGGTGTGTGCAAATGTATCACTATGAATAATGTAGGTCATAATGCTGCTACAGTATATGGTACTGTATGCACATCATATTCTTAAAAGAACAACAACAACAAAAAGAACAAACTTATGCCTCCCACGTCTTATGAACTAAACACAAACAAGCCTTTTCATAGTGGGAACAGATTAGCTGGTAATCACCTAAGATTTGTAAATTCTCACTTTGAGAACAAAACTCTTGAGCTTTATGGTGTAATGATCTCACAAAGTCTAACTAGTCCAGGGTCTACAGTTAAGGGCGACTTGGAACTTTACAGCAAGTCTAGCATGTTAACCTTTGTTGGAATGAGGTCAGTGGCAAGTGGGCTGAGAAAGATACATACTGTATGTGAAATAATGCTAAAGATTGTTCTTAGGAAAATGGCTTTTTTGCAATGTTGGACCAGTTAATACAGAGTCAAGAGTCAGATTCCTGTCAGCGATGAGTCATTTAAAAAAGAAATTAGGTGTTTTATTACCATTTCCCCATATGAATTTCTGCAGTCTGAGGGATTGTAAAACATATTTTGGTATTGAGACTTCTTGATTTGAATGCCTTTTGCATCCTTCTTTGTTCCTTGCGGTATTATCATGTTTAGCTTTTTATTAATGTTTCCAAAGCAAGAACTAAGTGTGTAAGAAGAATTCTATAAAGGAATCCAATAAATTAGAATCAGAGTTTGTGCTAGCTTCCAGCAAAGTCATTACAGAATGGCTTGTGAGTATTGGTTTAGTACTGCAATAGTTGTCTGGAAGAACCCCCATTTGGGAAAGAGAACAAATTGTGGTGTGCCACTCATGTCTTGCTGGTAAACAGTAAAAAAAAAAAAAAAAAAAAAAAAAACCTTTTCCTTGCTGTTCATTTGAATGTGTGAGTACAACATTCTGTACAAGATGATGAATGCTGTGCAACTTGCTGAATTTGATCTTTTCTTAAAGACCAGCTTGGTGTCATTCTAATTGAATTGAAATGATTGAACTTGTCAAACCTGAATTCTTGGCAAAGGTAAATTTGCTTCAACTAGAGACTGAATGTCTAAACAGACAGCATGCTGCATAGGCTACAAATGAAGCTGTATGGCCAAACTTTCTGCTGCCTATTTGGAAAAAAACTCATGTGTTAGTGCAGATCTAATTGAAGCGTGCTAGGTTTCCTGTATGTTCATGGCCAGTGGCATAAGCCGGAGAATCCATGAGATGGATATGAATGTAGCTTTTCATTGCAACTAAATGGCACACCTTCTAATGTGAATTAATCCATGTGAATTGTCTTTAAATGGCTTATTGATATTGAGCAGTGCCACCAGGAAATTCACCCCTTTCCTGAGCATGCAATTAAGTATGTTGCAAGAGTGTCCAATCTCCACCCTTGGTGGGACACTATCCTATAGATTTCCACTCCAATCCTAATTAAACCATGAATTAGATAATCAAGGTATTCCAGGTTACTAGAAACTTCCAAGCTGTTGTGTTGGGGCAGGTTGGAGCTAATGTTTGGCCACCCCAGTTCCACTGAAACTGCATGTCTGCTCATGTGCGTACACATTGGGTGAAGCGCCAAAGGTGGGGAAGATTCCAAGAATGATGGACTGTTACCCAAGTGCTCCTTACACTGAACCAATCATTGAAAATCAATGCAAATAATTCTAATTATGGTATATGTATAGTGTACCTTGACAAAAACATATTCCTGTACAACACATGCATACTATTCTGGTAATAAAATTTGCATCACCCACACTGTACGCCACGGACCCTCACGAATACTATGGGCTTAACCCGAGTGGGGCATTAGAAACTGGAAGTCCTCACCTAGAGCCTCAGCAACACATTGTACAGGTTTTAATTATGTAGCCTTCTCCCAAACCACCCTGATTAAAAATAAATAAATAAACATATTGGGGATCATGTCGTTGAGGTTTAATATTTGAAGTAGTACCTGAATAATTCAATGCAAAACTGGAAACTCCTTATGTTCAAAGCGTGATTCAGGGTCGGTTTGCAGTGTTAGATAACCTGGGGCTGTCATGGGGTGAGTCATACACCTCTCTGTACCTAAGAGATGAGTGTTAGTGTATATGCACTTTAATGATTAACCTTTACACCAGTGTTAGTGAGGTCACAGACGGCAGCTTCTGGTGTAGGTCAGAACACAACAGCTGCTCGTAGGGATTAGCTGTCTATTTCTCCCTTTTAGCTGTATACATCTCTTTCTCTCTTGTTCTGTTCCCACTATCTCTTAAAGGAATAGTTCACCCAAAAATGAAAATTACCCTGTGATTTACTCACACTCAAAGCATCCTAGGTGTATATGACTTTCTTCTTTCAGACGAATCCAATCAGAGTTATATGTAAAAGATGGCCTGGCTCTTCCAAGCTTTATAATGACAGTGAATAAGGTGTTATTTTTCAGCTGTCCAAATGAAGCCCAATGAAGTGCATCCATCCATCATAAAAAGTGTCCAACAGGCCTTTATTCACCCCCCCGGAGCCATGTGTGACACTTTTTATGATGGATGGATGCACTTCATTGGGCTTCTTTTGGACAACTGAAAAACAACAACCATTCACTGCTATTACAAACCTCGGAAGAGCAAGGAATTTTCTAATATTATTGGATTTGTCTGCAAGAAGAAAGTCATAAACACCTAGGATGCCTTGAGGCTGAGTAAATCATGGGGTCATTTTTTTTTGGGTTAACTATCCCTTTAACACACGTCTTCATAATTTTGCTCAATGTTTAGTGTCTTTCAGTTTCTGATTGCCTCCTTATGCACAGTACTGTTCATTTAAAGTTTTATGGGCACCTCTCAGCCCTTATTCTGTCAACGTGAATTATACCAGATTCTGTACCAGATTCACAGCCCTTTACTCTTGGTAAGATGTTGAATTTAAATATTGCACTCTTGTTGAACTCTTCGCAGATAGCTGATTCTAAACATTTAAATAGGGCCTTTCATTGTAGAATTGTTTCTCTTGACTTATTGCTCAGAGCAAAGATTTTTTAAGCTTTGTTCAACAGGAACAAAGTGGTTCAGCTGATGTGATGAAGCTCACTTACAGCTTATTTTAAATTATAATAAAGAATATTATTTTATTTATTATTATTATTATTAGTAGTAGTAGTAGTATTCATTCTGTTGTGTCTAAAAACACTTATGTGCTACACATTTCAGCATCACAGCAACATTATAATGTTCACTGTGAATTTTCTTTTTTTCCCCAAGAGGCAAATCATTACATATAACAGTTTTCTAAATGCTTACTTAAGGGTAATCTGAATCATATGCTCACCAATGCTGCATTTATTTACAATAAAGTGTGCATTTATAATAAAGTTCTTATGATGGCAAACCTGAATTTTCAGCAGCCATCGATCCAGTTTTCAATGTCACATGATCCTTCAGAAATCATTCAAATATACTGTGTTGGTGCAAACCATGTCTTAATACTATCAGTGTTGAAATAATTGTTTGTGTATCGCCAATATCATCCAATACTAATGGATATAAATAATCTCTAATATTGGCTGATAATCAATATCACTACATTTTAGAGTCAGTTGCCAAAGCTAGTTACCCATACATCGTTTGGAGCATTTGGCCTCGCTGAAAAAAGTTTCCCAAGAAGCTGAACTTCAGCTGTACTGGCACAGCTAAAACAATGACACTTTATAATTGTCCTTGGCTCCACCTATGCTCTATTAGATTCATTTGGAAAACTATTATGTAATACCTTTAAATGACAGTAGTGTTGGTCCAACCTCATTGGATTGTGGTTAGACAGACAGAACTTTCTTTCCATAATGGGCAGGGAAAAGCAGGTCTGGAATAATGCTGCTCCTGTTACTACACTAGAGCCTAAGACTCTGCTTTAATGAGAGGGATAACAGGCCTAGGTGGCTGGAGGCAAAGGGAAGCCTTTGGGAATGGCATTAACCTCTTGGAATTAAATTGCCAAGTTCAGCTTTGATCCTTTGGAGAGGGTATTTTATTTAGTCCAGCAATGGTTTTGCCCCCCACCTTACCTCTCTCTCTCAACTGCTCTCTTTTTCATTCCCAGAAACTGGGTAGAGATGAAGAGGGGAGTATACAAGACTGTATGGAGAGGTGGCCACCATATTTGTGGCCTCAGGGAGTGGTCAACCCCAATGATGTGCTGCTCTCTCTTCATTATCCCATTTTCCCTCTCTTTGTGTTAGGTGTAAACACACAGAATCACAGAGGCAGCTGGGGTTGGGCCCGTCAAAACAGGGGTTGTCTTCTCTAGCTGACAGATCTGTGTGTGGTCTTCCAGGACTTTGGAAACAGACCTAACCAAAGAGGTCAGCAGCCATGACCATCAAGCTTGACTCAACAAATTAAGCTAATGCACAGCTTTGCCCAAGACACAAAGTCTGCAAAAATGCTCTTTTGAAATCTTTTGAAATTACTTAAGGTGGAATTATCTATTTTGGTTCCTTAAATGAGAAAATTCAGAACAGTTGTATTGATTCTGCTCATTTCCATTATCAGGCTCATCGGGCATCATCATCAAACTCGTCACATGTTGACACTTGGTCAGGACCCAGAGGGCCACTTTTTAATGCAGAGGGTACTCCATTAGTGTCATTTTTCGACATGCAGGGTACTCTGTTGACTTTCGCTTGTTTTCCTTATGTGTCACATCATGACACATTTAATTATTTGCATGCATTTGAAAAATAGAAATACGTTTATATACATTTATATTTAGATATTTTGGAACACCTAACACCACCCCTACGCTAAACTAACTCACTTCTCAACAATGTCTTCATATTGACACCAAAGGTTTCTTATTGGCACAATAGAATACCCTGCAAAAGTACTACCAAATGTCAAAATGTTATGATCTATCAGCGCTCACAGGCAGGGTGCCGACATATAGCGCCACTGCACTTCGGCGGTCTCGAGTTTGAATCATGGCTCATGGACCTTTCCCAATCCTGTTCCCCTCTCTCTTTCCCACTTCGTTTCCTGTCTACTCACTATCCTATCGTAATAAATGCAAAAAAGATTAAAAAAAAGATACTGAGTCGCCACATCACTAAAACCATTTCACCAAACGTGGCTTTCCTGTACTGATTGTGGTTGGTTAAACCAACCAATTTCACCTCAGATCTGCCTTTGTGTACGGAAAGAATATCCAGTGCTGGGAATCCCCAGCATAATTGCTTTAGGGAGAATTAGCCTGGATTTGGAGCTGTCTGCGCCACAAAACACAAATCAAAGTCAATGAATGACTGAAAAACAACTAGAGTCTGTAGTTGGTTCTTTTGGCAAGCTGCGTTAGGTCATAACGAAAACATTTTACTGGCATACTATTCACTTACTGGATAATTATATAGGGAAAGACTTCAGGTTCAAGAACAGCTGATAAGAGTCGATGGAAAGTGTAGGGTTTAGTTTGTTTTCTGCAGGAGAATAAATTGAATGTGGCCATAATCACATTGCAGGAATGCAGTCAGTGTACTCTTGTGAAACACCCCCTAAGCCCTGGCTCTGTTCCACTCTCTCAGAGGCTCACAAAGATGGCTTTGTTCTCTCCTCCTCTCCCCTTTCTCTTTCTCTCTCTCTTGACTTTTCATTTCTTTGCCTCCTTCTAGCTCACATTTGCTTTCCTCTATCCCAGTTTTACTTTCCCTCTCTCAGTCAGTCAGTGTTCCTCTTTTCCACTTTTACTTTCTCTCTTTTTAGTGGCTTCTGGGTTTTTCCCATACCTTCCCCTACTTTTATTTTGTTTGAAAGATCAAATTTCTGGACTGCCATGTTTCATTTTGTTCATGTTATGTAATTGCTTGTTTTCTCCAGAAGAAAATCCTTATTGTTTATACAGAAAATAAGTTGTTGAAAGCAGCAGGACAACAAGGCATCCTTTTTTTTTAACACTGCCTTACCAAACCCTAAAACCTCGCACAAAGCCTTATAATGCTTAGACTATGCAGAACCATATTTACAATGTTTTATTTGTGCATTAATGCACAATTGTGTTTTGCATTGTCATTGATGACCAACTTAGAACCGACCTGTTTGAAAAAGCTTGATTGGAACTTGACCAAATTCTCCAAAATGTAACTTGTTTGCTGCTTTGAACTTCAAGCTTTAGCTATGTAGTGAGACACTTCCCCAAGCTCATATTAGAGAGACATTGAGAGAATTGTGCTGCCAAGAGGATTTGCCCAGGTGTTGGGTAATTTCTGGAAATTTGTTTCTTCTTGCCTGGTCATTTGGTGAAAAGGCATGCAAGAACTGGCGGGTTTTCTTCTAGGAACTGTCATCTGCTCACATCTCAGACTGCAGCTGCTGCTCTGTATTCCAGCCACATTTGCAAGCATGTGAATATGGAAGTAACAAACAAAAGCCTCTGCTTTAGCCATGTTTCCCTTAAGATTCAATCGTTTCACAGGTGCTGGTTTACCAATACACATTGAGACATAGTGTGTGTGTGTGTGTGCGCGCATGTGTGCACTTAAGCACATGTGCGGATTTCTGTCTGTACTTATGTGTAAGTGTCATTGTTGAACAGAAACCCCCTTTCTATTTAAGTGCCAAACAGAATGACTCACCCTGTCACAGCTGCAAATGTCCATACTCTCAGGACTCAGTGTTCTGCTTTCAGGAGAGGGCATTGCATACATGGGTACCAAAACCCAAACCCCTGAAAGTAAAATGGGGTGTGCTGTACACTCTTAGACTGCGAGTCAAACCCAGATAGAGCTCTGTCAGTTGTACTAGTCTTCCTGATTCCTGAGGCCTAGCCTACAAAGAACGAGGTTGAGCTACATGAACTATCCTGATCTTATCTCCAATGAAAAACGAGCCTGCAAACAATGGTGTTTACTGTCAACAGTGGTTATCATCCAGTTCATTACATTTATATTGAGATTATGTAAGGGCAATTACACAACTTTCTGGTCTTCATATTTTGTCTCTGTTAAAAAGCCGCAGTGTCCTCGAATCTCCACAGAGGAAATGGAGCATTTCTAAATCAGAACATTTTGACTCACAAAGAACAAAAACAAGTCCCCTATTAAGTTGCCCCTTTGCCAGGCCACAGCCAGGTCACATGGAGGATTCGCAAGTCCAATGGGATCTGCAGGAACAACAAAACTCTTCATCCTGTCAGGAAAGCATGGCAGAGGATCCTAGACCTACGACAAACTAAGCAACTTATTTGAAGCCTGGTCAACATGAAAATAACAACTTCTTTTTTTTTTTTACCCAGCGTGTCTAAGTTGGAGCCTCACATTATTTTCACACAGATAAACTTGAAACAAAAGGCCTTGGCTGACTCAATGTTTCCAGCAGGGTGAAGAGTAGAGGGATTTTACAGAGCTGTACCATGTGTCTTGGCCAGTGCCACACTGACTCATCATCAGCAATCAGCATTGGATCTGGATGCCTTTTGCTGCAGTGGTTCTGTGGGGTAAAGGCTCCCATGACTGTGAGACGATTTTTCAAGCTGCTCATCTCTGTAATTTAGCAATTCGGTTTGATTATTGTGGGGATTTTGTTTCGACTGAACCCAGAATAGCTTGGGCCGATGAGCAAAGGGGGTTTACTAATCTTTTTCCTGTTTCCTAAGTGCAAAAACACATTCTGATGGGGCTGACAGGTTCTCCGCAGCTCTGGTTTCTCAGTGCACAGACTGATGTGTCCCCCTAATGAGAAGTTTTCTGGACTGCGGTGCTCCAGGTGAAGGGACTCTTTCTGTGTTACTGTATACAGCAGCAGGTTTTACTAAAGGTGTTCATTTCAAGAAACCTTTTATTTCCTCTTTCCAGCCCTCCAGACTCCACCTGAGCTCCATAAATCAAAGAGGCAGAGACGCTGGGGGTCAGTGCGAGAGCCCTCAAGAGGAGTCGTCTCTTCACTTCGTTCACTCAGTGCTTGTCCTGGTTCAGTGAGTTGGGCCTTGCGAACCGGATCACACTTTTTTTTTATATCTGTGCTATGTCATGTCCACTTGTTCTACTACTAAGTTCTCAAAGCTCTTAAATGCCATTTCCAAAAGGGGCAGCATTAAAAACAGTGAGCGTCAGGCCATGTACACCCCTCCTGAGCTACAGGTTTCCTGTCTCGCTAGTCTTGCTAGGACTTGCCCCATATATTCTGCTGTATTGAGTAATAAAAAAGCATAATAGCATTCATATATTCTGTTTAACCGCACAGTGTGCGTTTGTCTGAATGTGACAAAGGGTGAGAGAAAGACTGGATATGAAGGGAATTTGGAGCGGCCCCCTTGAAGGCATATGTAAACATTTACGCTTTGTCTCAAGCCGCTGGTGTGATTACAGAGGCTGTACTGTACAGAGGCAGTCAAATGGAAAATGCAGAGCACATGAGTATGAGTGGCCTTCTTGCTGGAGAGCATTTCGTGACCACTCTGCTTCATGGTATTAGCTGGGCGCTGCCTCACGAAACTGATGTGTTGCATCTGATATAGAGGCTTGTTTGGAGATCCAGTCAACATCCGTCCACACTCTGTTCAAGTATGTTTATGGGTTTGCTTATCTCCAGATTGAATAGATGCCGTAGTACCGGGAGGGGATCAACTTGGCGGCGTAGAATGACGCAATGGAAACGCAACCAGAAGAGGTAAATAATTAGGTTTGCAAGCAGCTTAGAAATTTGGAACACCAGCCATGTGAAATCAAACCCTCTTGTTTTGACGCGTCATGCGTTTTTACTGGTTGTGATTGTTACGAGGAACTGGAGAAATCAGTCGTGCCTGTTATTACTCCAAACGTAGAACCTGCCAGTTTGTGGGATGCTAATATCACTCAAAGGTTGTGCTAGCTTTAGCACAGTGCAGTGTACATACAGTAGATCTTAGGGGGGTGTTCAAAATGCAATGTGAAAGCAACGGACAGCAGTCATTTTCAGTAAGAGCCGGCGGTTTCCAAGACACAAGTAACAGAGATTGTTGCTGATGTGACGGCTTTATACAAATAAGCAATGCAGGGACTACCAATGGGAATGCCTACAGTGATCTTCCACCCGATACAGATTTTTATCGCTGCCTGTAGGAGTGGGGTTTTATGCTCATGTATTTGCTTTCTATTCTAGGGCCCCATCACGAGGTTTGGACTGAAAATGAAACAAGACTAGCACCCAGCCTCATGGAAGACGATTTTCTCATGAAAAACCAAAGCTTGGGCATCAAGAGGTTTCATCACGGCCACAGGAATGATAGTAGCAAAACATAGCTGGATATGCAGTTAGCCATGTTCTACATTGTCTTCCCCCACAAACCAGGCCACATTAAATTTGGCGCTCATTTGCCTCAGCTGCTCACTAGGAGATCACAGGTCAAATAAAGTGATTAAAGAGAAATCTTGCTGTTCATAATACAGATGTCGAGTTTTTAGAAATGAATCATTTGCATTTATGTTGTTTTCATACTGTAAAAATATTAACTTATAATTAAACTAATAATAAATGGGTTGTTGCGTGTTAGTTGCATTACATTGGCTTTTATTTAACCAGTAAAATGTTTTATTTTATTTATGCATTTAACAGATGCTTTGACTTACATTGCATTCCAGCTAACAATTTTCTCCTAACATGTGTTCCGTGGGATTCAAACCCCCAACCTTGTGCTTGCTAACACAGCGCTCTACCACTTGAGCTACAGGAACAATACAAATTTTTACAAATAATTTTTACAAAAATTTTACAAATATCTAGATGTTTTGATGATTTAAGCCCCATTAAAAATATCTAAATATTTTTTTTTATGCTTTTGTGTTTTTTTTTTTTTTCTAGGGAATGAAGACCCAGAAAGTGTTTTAAACCAAGGAACAGATCCAGGACTTCAGCCAATCAGAGTGGGGATTGGGTTCCTCTACAACCTATCCCAGGCCACACCTTCTACTTGTTAAAAACTTCCTTTGGCTGCAGAACATAGTGGCTGATATTCTTCTGTTTTTAACAGCTGTGAAGTGGCTTATGTTGAACTCTCAATGCCGTGCATTATCTGAAGGTCACAGCATTATCTTCATTTGAACATCAAGGCTATTTCGATTGGTCATTTTTGATAACTTTTTTGATAACTAAGAATTTTAACTTTTTCATCCATTATAGATATTCCTAAGAATGAAATACTGATTGGTTAAACTTTGCAGGAACATGTGGTGGATCAGCAAAGAGCGCCAGACACAACGCAAACAAATCGGACCCAGACTCCCCTTCCCAGAACATGACCTCAGTTCTCATCCAGTTAGAAAACTGCAGCATCAGTCAGCCATTGATTGACAGACGTAATATCCCTGTCGCCGGTGGAGTGATAAGACGGCAGTCTTGAACAAACGCTTCTTGACCCTGACCGGCCGTTGCCATGGCTTCTATTCCCATGACTCCTGTTCCCATGGTTCCTCAACCTTAAAGGGAAGTTTGTCTGATTAGATGAACAATGGTGTTATTTTGGGTGGTTCCTCCTTTTCCATCTTGTTTTGCTTTTGGTTGTAAATGTGCTCATATACACAAGGACAAATTTCTTTGTATTTATATTTAGGATTTATTCCTTCCTAATATGGCTTTTATAGACTTCAAACACTTATAAATGAGACTGATTTTCAAACTCAACGTCTTCCAAACTCGATTTTATTATCATCTCATTAGCAGGTTCTGCTGACAGTGCAAAGCTCTCTCGGCCATCAGATAAAGTCAGTTGTGACAACCCAACATGCATTGCTAAGTAGGTGTGTATCTCTGTCTTTCATCCTGTCTTCATATCTCCCCCCCCCCCCCCCCCATAAGCAGGCTGATAGGCTGAGAGCTGATATGTTTTGACCTGTGGCGATATCGCTGCCTGTGCCTGAACCGAAGGGAGGAATACTCTCCTTGCTTCCAAAGAAACTCCTTCCTCTCCTGCAAAACAGAAGGCTCTGGAGGGAGACATAAAAATCGGAGCAGAGTCATGAGATCCTGACGTGGTTGCAAAGTCCATGTTGATCGTTGCTCATCCGTCACATCAGGCTTTGTCTGAGTGCCAGACTACAAATCAACCGCACAAAAAGAGTATGCACACTTCTGCTTGGGGTTTTATTGTACTTGGGTTTAAGTAATGTGAATGCTTTCTGTCGAATATCAGTATATTTAGATTAGCCTTCTTTTTTTTTCAGCAGTGTTTGTTTTGGAATTGATAAAATTGGATACTTGTGACCTCAATTCACTTCTGTTCCGCACCTTTTGTTTTCTTTTGCTTTGTGAGGCTTGTTTAGGCATTGCACAGGCTTGAGGTTTTACCGAGAACCACGCGTTCTCTAAGTTTAAAACTCCCCGAAAAATTCCCCTTCAAGTGCAAATCGTTATAAAATTTCTGATACTTTTTTTGTTTATTCATTGCCCTCTGAAACACTCGGAGGAACAAAAAGAGCTGATAGAGGAATTACAAAGTCTATGCAGACATAACTGTGCTTAACTGTGATGTTCTTAAAGGCACAGTGACCCACAGCCCTGGTGCGAATGGACACTAACCGTGTGTTCCTGACAGAATAGCTAACAGCACTTTTCCCTAAAATTATATATATATAAATAAGGCTTTAATGTTACTTTTGATCCATTGCTAAATTAAAAGTATCAGTTTCTTTATAAAAATCTTAAAGACCCCAAACTTATGAACAGTATAGTAATATACATTTTTTTATCAATGGAAAAGTGTAAAAATTGGTTAGCAAATAACAACACAATTTTCCATTTTAGGTTAACTATTTCTTTTAAGACCAAAGGCTAAAGCAGTGCAATGCTGAACTTTGTACCACTCAGATGGCCATCTGGCTCCTATCTGCTATGATTGTATTCATGATCACAGCTTTCCTCAGGGATTCTCTCTCTAAGGCAAATTAAACTAAAACCAAAAACCGACTGTGCTGCTCACAGAGCATGGATGCTTGTTCAGTGACGTCGGGAGCAAACATGCACTATAGACTGCTAGGTCCCAGCACAAGACCCTTCCTGACAGTTACTACAGTAACAAACTGTCTGTTCTCAAGGGGCCTGTGCTTGCTATCTAGCAGTCCCGTCCTTGCCATTACATTTAAATGAGATTTAAAAAGCCGTAGAAATCCATGCCAGGAAAAGACACAGTTAAGGGGCTTTTCACAACGTTACTATTGGGCCCGGGACAGAGTTTTGATCTCATGTGTTTGATCACTTTTCCAGGAAAACAGTTTAAGCTTTTTAGCTGGTTAATCAGCAGCCACCTGTCTCGTAGCGTTCAGCTGTATTTGAATCAGTGTGGAATGCAAGTTTGTGGAAGAATACAAATTTATCCAGGGAAAATGTCAAAATTTGGCATGAAATTATAAGTACAGCTGTTTGTATTAAGTTATCAGAGCCAATGCCTTGCCAACTTACAAAAAAATGACTTTCTGAAAGCCATTTTTGGAGTCATTCTCTGTTCTTCTGTCACGTTTATTGAGCTTGTCATGTGTGTGGAAATAAACGATTAGATCAGGTTGCATATAAATAGGAATTTTATTGGTTTAAACTGCAATCTGTCGTTACAAACGAAACATATTGATGTGAACAGCAGTAGCTGCTAACATAGGACACATTCATCTGTAGCTCTCTCAATGTCAATCCTGTTAACCTCGAAATTTCGATCAAAATCTATATAATGACTCTGGATTACAATCCTAAAAGGTTCAAGCCTCTTGGAATGTACTGTTAGGCACTTAGCAAGTAGAAGTGGTCCAAAATCTGTAAACAAATCAGAATTTTGAGTCATGACAAATCAAAACAAAACATCCTTGCTGGTGTACATAATATGGTTTCAAAATGGGCAAAATAAATACACAAATGCATATTTCACAATTCCCTTATTAACTGTCCATTTAAATCAAAATGCTGCGATCAGAGGTTCGGATCACAGCGAGGGTTAATGAGATTGGTACTGTAATGCATTTATTGTCTCCAATTTGTTCATACCAAAAGGAGTATTAATGAGGGGATCCCAGTCTAAACATTGGATTTATAAAATCACAGGCACAGGACTGTTGTGTCAAGACAACTCGGTTTACATTCTAGACGGTCAAAGCCAAATAATAAAGGCTTGCGGAGGCATAAACAACCTGAAATTGCAGTCCAACATAAGGGAGAAAAATAATAAATAAAATGCAAAACAATCCTCATTGCATACTCATTTTAAATTAAGTTTCACTTGAAAAAATAAATCAAAATGTAGTTACAAAATGTCATTGCAGTATAATATATTAACTGTTGAAGCTTAACGAAAAAAAAAGGTATTCACAATCTTACGATTAATACGGAAGATCATAATTTAACATAAAAAGTAAAATATATTCTATTTTTTCATTATCCAGATAAATACAAACGAAATAAAAAAATGCTTAAAATCAGCAATAAATACATTTTGATAAGTTAAATAAGCACTGACAAGCAAAACTTTCAGGTTGAACGTTCTCATTTCCAAACCGAAAATAGCAACAATAATTGTAATGGTGCAATAATAACTATATTATAACAATAAAAGGGGAAATACAATATTGAATTAACGATAGAACATTTCAACGATCTGTTAGCAACGAAACAATTAGTGGCCAGTCAAGTCACATCTTTAGTGGTAACATGAACAGGAAGGGCAACATCTCGCACCTATTCTTTCCAACAACCAGAACACATTATTTTTGGCGTACTGGATCACATGTTTTTAGGGATAATTACCACGGTGACAGAACATTTAGCACCACTGGATGTACAAGTATCTTTCAAAATGATTAATACAAATCTAAGATGGGTTTGATTCTTTTCCTTTAAACCTTGTCTACGCCAGATCTCCAAAAATCGACGTGACTGAAAAAGTAGGAAACTAATTGTTTTGATAGGCACTTTAAGTCCAGACGATCTACCAAGAAAAATGGCACTTCCCGGTCTATAAAGCACATTGTTGGTATAATCAGTAGATTCTTTGAACAAGAAGGTCCTCGGACAATTTAGAAAACTCTTTCAGTTTGAACACTGTGAACTAAATATGGATTTGTTTAACATGTTCCAGTGAGGACTTCGAAGCCTCAACATCTGAGTGGGCCTTGAGGGGAACGGTTTATCGTAAGGCATGTTAAAGACGTCTAGGGAGGCTTGGGAATACGCTCTAGTTTGATGCTACAGGGTAGTAGGTTTTCTGATTCGACTCAGTAGCTACAAGAACACTGTACTTTAGTCCACTTCTCTGCTGTAAACAAGGCAAGGACAGGAAGGGGTTGTTAGGAGGATAATGACTCTCTTTCTCGCCAGCACTCGGCGCTTTCCCTCTCTCAGGGCCTGGAATCTCTGAGGGCACGTTTTAATCATCGGAGATGGAGAGCCTGCTGAAGATGGGGAGGCGACGTGTCGTGTCCTGCTCAGGTGACTCGGATCCGCTCTGGCTGCCCAGGCTGCTCTGGTAACCCTCCTGGTCGGAGAGGGAATCCAGAGGGCTTGGGGGCGACTCGGACATTTGCCTGAAGAAGGAAGGTGCGGTGGGAGAATGAGGACCGGGCAGATCAGGAACAGTGGTGCCACCCAAACTGGGCGCAAACAGGTTGGCGAGCTTTTGACTCGAGTAAGTGAAAGGGTTGCTGGGCCACTCACTGACGTCTTCGCTGGAAAATATGGGCGGAGGTGTGACAGAGGTTGGGCTGTCCTGGGAGCCACCTGAGCTTGGGAAACCGGCAAAACTGTAGCTGTGGTGAAGACGGGGGCGCTCCATCTTGTTGAAGGTGGAGAGAGGAGGGGGACCGCGGCGCTCCTCTGCGTTGTGGATGAAGTGGCAGCGCGGCCCGTATGGGCAGTAACCAGTGCTGTGGAAGGTGCGACAGAGCTCGGTCTTGTACTTGGGGTGCCGATTTAGACTACGAAGCTCGTGCATCCCATGGGCAAACTGGCACTTGTCACCATATTTACAAGTGCCGTTCTCCTCGAAGGGTCTGCAGAGTTCGGTCTTATAGCGGCTTGAGTTGACCTGGCTGTTTCCGTTGGCATTAATGCACATGATGTTGTTCGGCCTTAGACGTTCCCCGGTTTCAGAGTAGGACCGGTCGCGGAAGCTGTTCTCCTTGTTGTTGTTACTCCAGTTCATGGAAGTGGAGCCATCCATCTTGAGACTGTTGATAAATTGGTTCTGCGTTGATTTGGAACTGGTAATGGACACGGAGTGGCGACGCTGATAGAGTCCCAATGAAGGGGTACCCACCACCTTCCTGTCCAGCAGGGACCCGGTGGGGGTAAAGGGGGTATTGGCACCGTTGGTGGGGACAGACTTTAAATGGGGACTGGAGAGGGCATTGTTGTAGCTCATCACTGTATTGTTCTGAAAATGAAGTAAACAAAACAATGTCTCAAAAATTTGGCATGACTGTGACTCACTTTGCTCCACATACCACCAGTGGGAGTTCATTACATGTTGATGGTATTTTCTATCTTCAGGTCAGGTCTAGGGCCTGGATTCAAGTTTGCTTTAAGGCCTATTTTTAAGAGATAACACTAATGATCCTGCACTTTTAACCTACCCGGCAATCTCTTAAAAAGTGAAACGTTTATTAGGTCATAAAATAAAAAAAATATATGTGATGAATTATTGCATAACCAGCAACTAAGAAACACTTTTCCCCCCTATTACTTTATTAAAGTTACAAGTAGAGGGAAAATTCAATATAGTATTAAAATATAGCCTATATATTGGGGATAAGAACACCATGTTTTATGATAGACAACACGTTTGATTGACAAATTTGGCCATTGTGTTGTTTCTTTTTTATTATTATTATTATCAAATCTTCAAGTTTATCAAGTGTCAGGTGGCTTTTAAAGTTTTATGGAAATATGGTTCAACCCAAAACTATTTTGTCATTTATTTGTCCATGAATTTCCATGTTTTCCTATATAGAGAGCAATATTCCAATTCTATTTAAGTCTGACAACAGAGCTATGAGAAATTAAAGTTGTTACCGACTGATAGGCCTAGTATTCCCATCAGTAATAGCTCTCAAATATAATTAGCAGTTGATTCTATTAAAATATGGCAGGGCATTATAGGGTTGATATCACTGATGCCAAGCACTATTGGTTCTGGTATGTCACGTGATAGCAATGTCTAAAAAACAACAGCAGAGGGTGAGATTAATAACAATAATGACTCCAAGTTTTAGTTTGTTTCTCACACAGCTATCATATGGCTTCAGACAGAGGACCGGTTATATAAACTACATTTATGATAATAATATTATTTTTATTTTTTTAAGGCTAGACCTTTAAATACCACCATACACTTTTCATCAAATCAAAATGCAATTTCCCTTTTGTGTTTCCTGGAAGAAAGAAAATAGCACTGCATTGTAATGGCATGAGTAAACTGAGTAAGTAAACTGTTTGTAAATTTGGAGCAAACAATCCGTTTGACACCGGATTATGTTTTAAAAGCGCGTCTCGCGCCCTGTGTTCAGTTTCATTGCGTCCATCTGTGTTTGAATGCACGAACGCGTCCTGCGTGAACGCCCTCAAAGCGTCAGAGAGTCAAGCTTCATGTTCACACACTACAATGTGGCATTGCATATGCTCACAAGTGACCTATGGATTATTTTAAAAGATAGGTTTATCTACACTGACGTGATAAATCAGACAAAAGTGCTGTTCATTTCAGGTTAAACCTACTGTGGTTAAGAAAGGTTAATTATTAAAAGTTGAAGTCTAGCCCAAACATGTTTCGCATAATAGAGGACTCGCTGATCAAATGAAACATAGACGTGTGGCCTTCCTTCCTCCTGTGTGCATTGGAATAGACAGCTAATAATGCACTCGTTTATGTGACGCATAAAAGCAGATGAATTAAACAGGCTTGATAAAAGTACACAAGCAAGATTGTCGTTCATCTCTAACACGCGCGCCGCGTCATAAACCAGAGAAGTTTGACATCGGTGCAGAAAACAGCATCTCAGACAACTGCCACGTTTTGTGTATTGAGTTTATGAGATTTTGCTGTGTTACTCACACATTTAGACTGGTAAAATGCTAAAGCGACTTGCCAAAAAATATATAAATTACCTTATTCGTCACTTCGTAGTCGAAGAAGGGGGACACAACAGTCGCGGTCATTGTCGAATCGGGGGTTGTCGAGAATTCTTCGAAGTTGACAAACAGATGGTTTGTTAAGTTACGGTGGGAGTATTCCTGTGTTTGAAGGGTCGTTGATATAGTTCTGCCCCGCAGAGAGCCCCCTCTGTCCTGTCACAACTTGCGCGCATATCCTTTATAAAAACTCGCGCAGTCTTCCTGGGGGAGTGGGCGGGGTTATTGTCTCCGGCCACAACTCTTATCCCCACGTGACTTTGTGGCAAATCCTTGCCATGGATTTAAACACACACTGGAGTTCCCCCTGAGCATTTAAATTAACCTATTATATCTAAAACAACACAAATACGAGTTTGACTATTTTAAAGTGAAGCCTAAAAGGATCATATTAAAATTCTTTATAAATCAGCTGCCTATTGTAATGCACGGAGGGCCTTAGTGTAAACAAAAGAGCTGTACTGTATATTACAGACTCATATTTATTTAATCAATACGTACAACCCATTTGTATTATTCTATTTGTTATTTATTTTAATACTTAATCAGATTGCATCTACAATGATTTTGTATTAGTAATTTATTTAAATGCACAAAATCGAAACGTTAAAAAATATGATCATAAAATGACTTTTAGAAACATTTATGGATGCATTTTAAATAGAAATAAGGTCATATATTTTCTGTCAGATTTTAAAGAATCAGAGGGACTTGATGCATGAGACATTGTTTGGCTTTTCTAGTCGCACGTCTGAGTTTTATTATTTATTCATTTATTTTATTTTATACAAGGCCACCAAAATCAAAGACATTATTAGGTAAAAAGGACATCGAGTGAGTGTAAGAGAGGAGAATGACCTGAAATGACTGCTCTACACGCTGCCAGCATGTTCTCCTTCACTGTTTCCAGGGTCTTGATCCTATAAAGCCAAGCACTGGCATTTTTGCAATGCCAGTTTCTGGTTTCCTTTGTGCCGTTTTCTCCAAACATTACCCAAAAATAGTTTCTGCAGATTCAGCTGACCCTGTGTAAAACCTCCTGTCCTCAACACTTTGTCAACTGCAACATCCCGAGCCAAAGACCCTGACCTTCGGTTTAAATTTTTATCAGTTTTTATCCAGCCAAAGAATTCACAGAAGTGCTTGTCAATGTCTATTTCAGCTTGTTATGTATATCACAGCGCCATAACCACCAATAGACTCTGAGAGGGATGAGTTCCCCAAGTAATCAAATCTGGCCACTAATATTTAATATAGTTGATGCTGCATTTTTTCTTGTTTGGATGGCAAAAAGTAAAAATAAAAATTAAAAAAAAAATGTTTAGTCTGGTATTATGAAGGAACACAAGCTACTTAACGTCTTATGTCAATTTTTTTTCATTGTGAGTGAACATTTCCTTCAATAATAGATATGTTAGACAATGTTTACCTCATACACTTGAGGTTTGTCTTAGAATAGATAGACTTGAACTTGGAAGACATGTTTTCTCTCTCCTAGAAGGCCCTTCTCAGTTTTACTAGAGATTCAAGAGTGACGGGTTTATTTTGGACTTCTAAAAGGTTTATTCATGGAAAGGTTTTCCCTCAGCTGAAGGCCTTGAAACCCAAAAGCTGTGCTCGATTGAGTCCTTCCAATTACCCAATATCCCATGCGTTGTTTTTGATGCATTTTCACGTCAATAAAATTATGTGTTCTGGATGTGACTGAATTTACAGAACAAAAGGTCATACTTGAGCCGTACAGCCAACAAACGCAGGCCTCAAACGGCCAAGTCCAATTAATTTTTGTTTGTCTTTTGGGTGGGTGACCGCAGGGACAATCCTGTTATAGCCCCACTCGTGACCATAGGTCAAGTTTTGCTTCCTATTCCATTCATGATATTAACTCCGAGATTAATTGCTGAAATTATTCAGTAAAGTCAGCGGAATGTGAGTCAAATATAATTGTTCCTGCGAGAGAGCAGGACTTGCGATGGAAAATAAAACCAAAAGCAAGGTGGTGAAATTCCCTGGCTCCAAATCTGGATGCGATTAGCCGTAATGTGCAACATATGGGATCGAGACAAGAAAAGAGATGGATAGTCCTTTGTGCAGACGTTCTCTAATTTAAAGATGCTCACATTTTGCACACTCCTGTCTCCTAACTGTAAAAGGTGTCAGAGGAAATGGAAAGGAACAGAACAAGAGCTAGGTTTGTGGCGCCTGAGAGTCGTTTAGAGATGTTGCGGTTTAGCAGTGTAACTTCAAGATGCACCCTGACATAAAAATGGCTGTTTCACGTTAGGGCCTTTTTTCAAAGCCGTGTTGTTAATGTGAAACAGCTTTTAGATTCAAATTCGGTGAGAAAGGACTTTCACTTATGTTTATGCATTGATATGAAACAGGAGAACGTGTCCTCAGGCAGCGCAGCTGTCACTTATAGCCTATGCTTATTATCATCTGCCATGTCCTTATTTACCTTGGGGTGGGCATCTCGGGCCATGGCCTTGGAAATGGCCTGAAATCACTCTTACATGATACCGATTCCCTGCATCCTCGGACAGGTCACAGCAGGCCACGTTCACATGTGACTCATGCCTAAAAATGTGTAGAAGCACCAACGTCATGCCTTTATATCTTTACTCAAAGTGAGTCACTCGAAAACCCGGTTGATGATGTTTTTTTAAATCCAAAATAATCAGAACCATTCCCTCAGCTTTCAATGAAGGCAGTGCATTGAACTCATCATCAATGTCACAGCAGCTCTGTCCTGTTGATGCGGGGGTTTGTCTGTTGGTGAACTATTGTGCTCCAGGGATTTATCATCTGATGCTTATTCTTACCAGATTTCTCTGCTCAAATCCTGGTGCCACTGGGTTCATGTGTGGAGTGGATTTATTATAGTTAATTCTAGAAGCCTTTTGAATTGACTGCTTATTTGGTTCAAATAGATCTAAAAGTAGTCTAATTTTTTTTTTTTACTGAATCACCCTAAACAAAGTTAAAACATAATATTAGTATATTATGTATAAAACATATTAGTATAAAACATAAAACATATATTAGTATAAAACATACACATATATATATATATATATATATATATATATATATATATATATATATATATATATATATATATATTTTTTATGTTTTATACTAATATATGTTTTATGTTTTATACTAATATGTTTATTATATAACTAAAAAAACAAAACAAAACAAACAAACAAAAAAAAAAAAACTCTAAATGAAGGGGGACTTTTTGCCCTGTTGTACCCTGCATGTGTGCCCAGAGACCTTGGCAGAAACTGTAGTTTGCCCCAGACTGATGATGTGTTTTGTTTCTGAAAGTGAGCTGGTTTAATTCTCAGTAGTGTTTTCTTTTTCACGCCAGAATGTTGCAACATGTTGCCTCTCATTGCTGTTATGTTATTGTAGACATTCCCATGTATGAAAAAGGGAGAACGAGAGACCAACAATCAAGGGTAAAGGGGAGTGAGGTGATTTATTTTGGTTCACACACCCCAGTATGTTATTTCACAACAGGCTCTTGGCTAGATAAGGGCTTTGTGCTTTAAAATATGATTGATCTATGATTTCTTCTCTGTGTTTCTAATGCAGAGCTTATGACTGCTACGCTCATATATTTTCTCTGCCTTCATTTTATGTAACACAGCAACATGAGATAAAATACATCGTTTCACAAGAAAATCCAGCCCGTTGTCGAACACAACATGTTTTTACAAATTGCAGCACCAAAACTGGTGGGTCTAGAGACCCCACAACATCTGGGAGGTTTAAGGAACTGGAACAAATACATAGACACATCTGGTGTGATCTGTGTAGGCCAGAAATGTTTGTAAAATCTAGAAGAAGTTAGGCATAAACAAAAAGACACTTTACAGCTCAAGTTTACCTGTACTGAGCTCAACAACACATTTTGGTAATTTTACCAAAATTACCAAGAGTTTCCTCAAATGTCAGAGATGTAAATTCTGATAATTTACTCATCATCATGCCTTTCCAAATCTGAAAGGCTTTCTTTCTACTATGGATCATAAAAAGAAGATAATTTGAAGAATCTATTTGTCCAAAACCACTTTTGACCCTATTGAGCTGCAAAAGCAATATTTCAGCCTCTGGTCGATCTTGGAAAATACAACTTAAACCTTCATCAAACATTGCAAGAAGTTTTATTCCGACGTCTCAGACGAACTCACTGACACACAGGCCGAAGCCAACGGCTGTTCCTCTGTGTTAGATTATTCCCTTAAAACAAGTCTGAAGCACAAGGGAAGAGTTACAGCCGTCCTGTGATGCAGCTGAAAATGAATGAGAGCCGGAAGAAAGGACAGGACAACAGCAGTTAATTTGTGAGGAGTGAAATTAAGAGTGAAGTGTGGAGAAAGAGGGGGAGAGGGATGAGTGTGCATTGTCACGCTGCTGGAATGTAATGGGGGCACTCGCCAGGTGACTAAACCATTTCTCACAAATGAAATCGGAAGAGTTAGCTTGGTGGAGAGGGAGATCCAGGATGTGGGTTTTTCGTTTTGACACATTTGAGTTTCAGTCTTTTCACAGAAGACAGTAAACAGACTACGGGTGAGGTGGCCTGAAACTATCCCGTGCATTCTTTGGAGTGTAACACACACTTTACATGCTCTGAATCTGCGAATCAATCCAAAGCATGAATTCAGATTCAACGGTTCCAAACCCATATGAGTTTCTTTTATATGTGGATAGCAAAAAGTGTATTTTATAAGAATGACCTGGTCAGTTTTCAATATGATGAAAGTAGAACTAGACTGGAAGTCCACGAAATAATAAAAGCTTGTGCACTATATCCAAAGTCTTCTGAAGGCATGATACGATTGTTTGTTTTGATGAACAGAATGAAACACAAGTAATGAATCACTGATAATCTTCTTCGCTTATTCCCCATACAATAACATCATTTACTACTGAACCATCATAGTACGGTGCATTGCTGGAGAAGTTAACTAGCTCGTCACAACTGAAATCATACATGTTGTTCACCATGGTAAAACTCTCAAATGATATCATGTTGGCGAAGAAGTAATAACTTATGTTTTTTTAAAGGTGAGAGCTCAAATTAACGTCAGATTATTGCTGTAAATAATGATAATGACATCTGAGTTCTTGCATATATTTGTGTATATGTATGGACATTTGTATATATGTATATATGGAATGAAAGAGATAGATTGCACTGCAGTTTGACCAATAAAGACCAATTGTCACATTAACAATAAGCAGGCCAGTGATTTATTTCAACCATCTAACTTTGTGAAGATGTTTGCAAATGTTTATTAGAACAATGTTTTCGGGAAACCGAGACTTGTTGAACTTTGTTAGCACTGACAAAACTTGCGATCATAGTTGGCTAATATTGCCTTCTGGGAAACGCACCCCAGATCAGTCAGATTCATAAACAAATCATTCAGACAGCTATTGTTAAGTGGATCAACCGCTTTAATGAAAATGTCTGACTCAAATGAACCATCCAGTCTTGAAGAAGAACAGAAAGCGGCTTAAATTTGGGTCTATTCATCACAAACGATTCAAGACCTCAGAAAAATGTAAGTACATGAGTCATAGACCTCTTTTGTGGTACTTTTTTATGTATATATAGACTGAGTTGCCAGTATATCCTTCAAAAATGTACCTTTTGTGTAGAAAGTAAGTCAGGTTCGGAACGATTCCAGTAAATAATGACTTAAAAAAATTTTTTAACCCCATTAATATACTCCTACTGGAAGACTGATCCAGAGTCTAATTTAACATACCATGTTATTCTATGTAATGAAGGATAATCATATGCAAATGAAAGCCCTCTAACTTAGCCCTTGCGTGAACAGCATTATAATATCCGCAGACATCCATCAAACCCACAGGCAGAATCACAGACTCATGTTATGTATCGCATTTAAGGTCTGATCTGTTTCTGAAACCCGATTTGCATTTAGCTATTAAGTGTTTTAGTGATCTGTCAGGGAACATATGCAAATGCAGTAATCAGTCATGTGTTACGCTAGTAATGACACTTCTCGTGTCTGAACACAACGTTCTGGTAGATAAACAATGACACACAGAAGTTAGAAAGCAGTACTTATTATTTTTGTTTCATTTCAGCATTGTTATCTCTGAATCATGAAGTGAGCAGCATACAGTGAGCTGAAAGCATGCTCTCATACTCTGAATGCTACAAATGTAGGGGAAAGATTTAAAAAGAAAGGTCATACAAACATAGCAACTGACCACAACATATCCAGATCGATGTATATTGCTTAACTCCATTTGAAAACTTTTGGAAGACTGTAGTTTATAACATGCTTTTAAATCATCATTTGATTTTAAATAAGCATGTGACCAATACGTGTTAATTTAATCTAGTGCACTGTCATCCTGATTTGCAAAGTTATATTTTGTGGTTTCCTCAGGGCCTTCCCCACTGCAGTATCAGCTGACGGCACCTATGCATTTAGGTCACTTCTCTTTCCAGGAGATGGTTTTGTGGTATTTGCATTTGTGATATAACAATCACCATTGTTGGTCTACAGCTCCCGTCACTGTCCAGAGGGTGAAACTAGAGGTGAAATCAACATGTGAGCCGGCGGATCGTCTGTGATACTCTTCTGTAGTAGGAAAATGTAGGGATTCACAGTGCCTCGGGCTGCAGCCGGACTCCGCGAGATCTATTTCACCACACATGAAAGAGAAGCCTTTCTTCGTGGCTGGGATATTATCCCTATTTATCCCCATTCCTGAAATCCAATCCTGAGAGCAGTGAGATAAAGATAGACAATGAATGAGGCAGATTTGTCCTTTCTCTTGGTTTTGATCTACCCCTATTTGATTCTTTTTAGGATCGTTTAAATTAGTAGACTTGATCTGTTGTTCATTGTTAATAGCTATGTTAATACTTAACTTAGCTAACGTTAAACGTAGTCATATAGGTGTCTAGGTACTGTAGGATTCTCCTCAAGTGACTGAACTGGAACAATCTACACTGACAACAACTGTGTCCAGTGTACTTCTGTTCAACAACTTGCAAGTTATTCAGCTCGCAAAATACTTTATGAAAACCATTAAACATTAACCCCATAAAACATGAAAATGGCATGTGATCTATGAGCTATATACAGTGCATGCCACGGTAAAGGCTGTAATTCCGTTGCTCACTGCCTTGTTTTCATCCATGTAAAATTCAATATGGCGTCCACCATGACTAAAGATTATAGGGATTGTGTTAGCATTTTGCTAAGCTAATGGTGCAATGGCCTAATACAATTAAAACAATCTAATTGTCTGAATTGTAATTATTTATGTTGAGAACAATGGAACAGTGCTTTTGGAACACTTGATTATTGGGAACATTTTAATTCACACTAGAAAAAAAGAACATTTTCATGTACATTAGATATAAGAACAAACATGCTATAACTGGCACAACTGTTCAGTTATTCAGAATCGTCTGTTTGTTTTTAAACTGTACATTTATTTCTCAACAAAAACTTTATTCTCTCTTGGAAACTTGAATAATAAGAAATAGTCTGTGTTCTATACAAGTTAAGCTCAAGCAGTGGCATTTGTGGCATAATGTTGATTACCACAAAGTGTTATTAGAAATCTTTGCTAATTAAAAAAAAAACAACAAAAAAAAACATGTGGCACACACAATAAATAGTGCAAGTTATTACATTTTAGAGGATTTAAAACCTAAAACGTAAAGCTAATTAAACATCAGTTTATCTGTTAAACGTGTGCATTATTTGAGTTGTGAAGTCATACTGGCTGCATTCAAGTATTATTTTATTTTTTTTTAATCAACATTACTCTACAATTCAAATGTTGTTGATTGAGCTTAAAGGGTTAGTTTACTCAGAAATGTAAATTCTCATCATTTATTCACCCTCAAGATTGAGATTCCTTTTTCTGTTAAGCACATAATAAGATATTTAAAAGAATGTTGGTTAGCAAAAAAGAAAAAAAAAAAAAGAAAAAAATGATGGTAGCCATTGACTTCCATAGTAGTTTTTCCATACTATGGAAGTCAATGGCTAGCATTAACTTGAGTGTGATTAAATAATGAATCTCTTTAACTTGTACTAAGCCCAGAATATTCCTTTTTATATTCTTTCTAGGTAGCATTCTGTTTTGGACAGAGCTAATGTGTGAAACAAATCAATTTACACAACTTTCTTCCCCAGGGGATTATGAGGGAATTTCACAGCATGCTCTGTCTTTCTTTTTAGCTGCCTATATCCCCACTACCACACCGCTTCAGGGTGAGACAGTGAACCTTGCACTGTTGAACGACTTCCAAATACAACAAACAGCGTGTGGTTTCGCAACACCTCCGTCTGATAAACCACACTTTGTTTCACGTCTACTTTTAAGCTTGGAAAGTTATTTGTTTACTACGGTATGTAGAACCTCTGCACTGCTTAACTAGTTATCGGTGCAATTTACTTTAAAGGTGGTGGACTGTCTGCAAATATCAAAATGAGCTATCTATCTTTCTGGCCTGCTTCCAAAAAGCCTGTGGTTGGGCTATTGGTGGTGCAAGGTCATTGTCGTTCTTGTGGTTTACACATAAGCTGAGGCATGATGATGTCATCTCCGTCTATTCGAAGTTTCTGAGAGATGACACGAGTCAAAGCCTAGAAACGGTAGCACTATTCATGTCTTTGTGCCATCCTCATAGACTTTTCCCTGATTGTTGCAGGCCATTCCAGTGCAGTCTGAAGTTTTGCGCTTGTTGTCTCACGCTCTGTTCTCGCAGGGACACACAGCCAGATGTAGTTCATGAGCTCCAAAGCAATCAAACCTTTATGGCTATTACATCTATTCAAGATAAAACAAACACTGAGCTTTGAGCAAGTCAGAAAGCGGCCGGGGGATTGGATCGCACACACAAAGAGCTGCGCGTGTTTGCTGTGGGACAGTCGCGGGAGAACTGGGTCAGTATATATCTGGGACTGTGTTGTTTCTCTGGTACACAGAGCACCTGTCGTACCTGCAGAGCTTGAGACACTGTCAGATTCACCTGGTTTCCTGCCTGAATTTCTCAGAACTGAAGAAAACGCTGCCTGTGTGAGCACATACACACTCTATTGACACACAAGCAGATAAGTCTTAATTCCCACCACTGTGCGTAGTTGAAATTGGATAACAGAATTCTCTGTATCTCGGGGGATTTTGTGATTGGGTTCTGTCATGTGTGAGATAAGAAGAAACTAATCGATGTATCCAAATAGAGGAGGGAAAGTGCCGGCCAATGCGAGCCACAGGTGAGGGCACAGAGCAAACACATGTTAAGTGGACCAGGGTTCACAATGGAAGGAGAAAAGGAGGACAGACATCAATGCCTGTCGTGCCATTTGCCAACCATTTATTTTTATTTTTATCAGTAGTACTCAGAAACACAGATGCAAAATCATACAACCATAGTGAATGACGATAATAATAATTACTTCATCTACAGCGATATCATTGACTTGATTGCAAATTAAAACAGACACTATTTCAACTGAACAGAGATGACATAACTAAATTCAATGATGAACTGCCTTTAACTATCATTTTGCATTATTGAGACACTGTTTTCCAAATGAATGTTGTTCAGTGCTTTGGCGCAATGTATTTTGTTTAAAGCACTATATAAATAAAGGTGATTGATTGATTGATTGACACACAAAGGGAACAATCTTTACTCCGGATCAACAATTAATCCTGCGTGTTCATGAGCTGACATTTCACACTGTACGTTCCTAAGCTCTAGGTTAACATTTTTATTGGCACGTTTGTCAGTGTCACTGTTTGGAGGAATGTAGCATGTGACCTGTTTAGATAACGGCTCTAGACCTGCACATCCTCATATTATATACTGGAGAACGACCGTTCTATCAAGATTTTTCTGAAAATACTTTTTGGTGGACTAGAAATGCATCAATAATATGGTCTGAAACAATGCGTCCTGTTTCAGTGATTGTCTAAAGTATGTGAATATAAGGCATGCGATTGAGTGTCTGTTGCTAAGCATCTAACTGTAACAGTGTACATGTTTGGTATTGCTATGCAAAGTTAATTAACACCGCAACCCTGTTAACCTTAGTGTTTCATGACTCCAGGTATAAAGCAGCGCCAACACAGCCTCTAATTGGCAGGTGTGAAATTTACCTTTACCCGGGTTAAAAGTGAGTGAAAAAAATCTGTTAGTGGAGCATTATCTTTCGGCCCGAAGTATGTAACTGCAAACCACGCTACTCAATCTCAGTTTTATGGACTGCTGAATTTTAAAATGTGCTGAATTATGAATTGCTTTCTGACACTAGTGTGTGTTGCATTTTTCGACATGGCCACAAGAGGCGCTATCACAGTCATTACTGTAAACTGTGTTCTGTGACACGTTATCTAACCGATTTTTTTTTTTTTACCTCAACATAGCACAAAAACATTGTATACAGTATGTGTGAACAATGCATTGGCCAGACAGTTGCGTACGTGCGCAGGATGTTGCTGACCTTCAGCAGCTTGCCGTCTGTGAATGCTAGCCAGTGTTAATCAGTAACCCTTCTGACCTGATCTCTGTCCTGACCTCTCTTCAGAGTTTGACCTAGAAAAGACCTGCAAAGAATTATACAGTACAAACACACATCCTTTAAAGAGATTAGTCATGATCCCCTTATATCTTGAAGTCTCATGGCCACATTTCCATTAGCTAATTTTTTAAACCTGTTTTTAGCTAACTTAATAAAACCTAGCAGTCTACTATGAACTGAAACTTTGCACCACACAAATAGCTCTCCATGATGCAGAGCGAATACTGAGATGATCTAATAAACATAAAACACATTGCACACACCAATAGTGCATACAATATATCAACATACCTTTTTGAATGAATGTTTGAATGTGTTCTTGCATGCATTCTTGGATGGGATCAGTGTTTAACCCAGAACAGACATGCAAAGAAAAGATACAAACTTTCATGATCCCCTTTATTCTTTATATGCAGAATATATCCATATATTCTTCATATGGATTGCCACAGTTGCCCCGATAAAACCCCAAAAGATCAGAGGAATGTTTGTTTACATTAAACATTATGTATGCTATGTGTTGTTTACATCCATAGTGCTTCTTCACACTGACGTCAAATCAAGCATTAGTTCCTTTATATACAGTAAATGTTTACCAGGCAAAGACGGCAAATGTCACAATGACCTAAAAATACCTGTTTGCATGAAGCATCTTTTGATTACTGTTGCTTGTTTGGGGCCCTAAACAACCATGCAGCCCTCAAGCAAAATGTTAGCATCAAGAGGTTGATGCTAGAATATTACAGTGACGTCAGCTAGGCCTAGATTCATAAAATATGCATCTCTAGCAGCCTGGTTAATTGTCAACAACATGCACTCTCTTGCAGGTTTGATAAGACAGCGTCTGCCAAAAACATCCACTTAAATGTAGACATAGAATTGGCTTCTTGGCAGTGGCAATGAGAAATGTCTTCAGAGATCAAGCTTAGTGGAGCAGGAATGCTTGCTTTGAGCACGTTACAGCATTCTGGCTGTACGCGCACCACAGGATAAGGATTTATTGCCAAGTGCTCTCCCTGAAATTGGTGTTCAACCCACCACATAGAATCACCCCAGAAATTATAATGAAATCACAGACATTAGCACCGTGGCGGATTAGAATAGCTGCACGACTTTGGAATTTTCTTTAAGACTTTTGGATGAGAACCAATAGATCTGTGCAGATGGTCTGAGCACTCCAACAAACTTTTGACTTGTTTTTTTTTACTTTAAAAAATTTGAATGCAGCTTACTCCGTGCCATTTCATCCGCCTTGTAACAATCAACACAGGTAAACACAGTATTTAGAGAGAAATGAGATCCGGGGTATGAGTAGGTAGTCATTTAACAGTTACAAACATTCATCAGCAGATGTCATTTCCAATAATCCAGTCTGAGTATGAATCAACCGACCGTTGACAGGGGGACGTTTCCCGTAAGCTTAAGAACACTCGAAAACCGATGCTAACATACAATCTCCAAACACAACCCTACTTCACTTCAGATGCTGTATTCCCACCCACACATAGAAGAGGGGAGTTGTGTTTTCCGATGGCTTCCACATGTCGAGAGGAGACATGGCTGGGTGATTCACCTCCATCCAGGGACTCATCAGAGGGGAATATTCTGTGCTTGGGTGACGGTTAACAACTGGGAATTGGTCTTTGTTCTCCCAGACACCAAGCTACAGTTTTCACTCTTTCATCTCATTTCCCCTCACCAATAAGCTCTTGGAGATGGTTTATTGTTTCAAATTGATGACAAAAACTCTATGAACTTAGGATTCTTGCATGCAACCCTAACTCTTTTAACTTTTCTTTTTTAACAACTTAGGGCAGATGATGTTATCCCGTCATGCAAATTCTCGGTTGGGAGAATCATGTGGAAATCACTGATGCTTATGTGGTCCGCATACAACCTCTTGATCATGTTGGGATCCTCGTTTTCAAATGGTACAAACAGCACATAAATTCTTCTCTGAACATGCCAGACCATTTGGTTGAATCCTATACCACTCCACAACAAGGTTTTCCAAACCTGTTCCTGGAAGGGTACCATCCTGCGGAGTTTAGACTCAGTGTTAATCAAAATCATCTGAACCAGCTAATCAAGATGTTCAGGATTACTTGAAAATAACAAGCAGATGTGTTGGAGCAGAGTTGTAACTGAAGTCTGCCAGTCTTTCAGGAGCCTGCTCTAAAGTTAACGGACTTGTTAGTTATGCAAGGGCTCATAAACCTCCTGACTGTCATAACGCACACCCTTAACCCCTGTGAAGAATCTGCAAAATACACTTTTACTGCAAAATAATAAGACATTCAGTTTATTCCTGCCCTAAATGCACAACATTGGCTGAGCTGATGTTGCTGTGAATAGATTTGAATAGAATAGGGAGTTTTTAAAGGAAGTTTAAGCACAGTCTGGTTTCAGTAACCTTCAATAACATGGCAAGAATCCCACAATGCTCTTTGCTCTCTGTGCAAGTCTGCTGCAACCTTGTTAAGATCACAAAGCACGAGCACACATACACATATTATGACAAAATTCGTAAAGTGAGTCATCTGTTTCGAACCGTTTTGGTTTATTGAAATGACCGCCAATTGCACTTTGTCACTGTCTATCTTTCTTTCACACTCTACTGTATATGGTCTTGTCCAGATAAGAGTGCAGCACTGTGCTCTACTGTACTGTAATCTCGTGTTTGACCACAGAGTGGGTTTATGTAACTCATTTCATTCTCAAGGTTCAGCAAATACATGTTCCTGGCCGAGGGTGCGGCCCACAGGACTTCATTCAGTGTTTATATGTCGGCTCCTTTTATGAAGTGGAGAAAATGACAGAAAATTGAAGTTGATTAATAGTATTTGTGTTTTAACCAAACATTTTGAAGCAGTCAACATATGTATGCCAGACAAATAAGACTTAAAAAATAAAATGAAGAGTATAAAAATAAAGGAATATTGACTAATAATTATACATCAGAATTGTGATGCTGCTTGTGATTCAGGTAGAGGGACTAGAATAAATGTAAAATCATCAATCACCATTTATTTGATGTGTTTTTAACTACCTACCTTTCATGCTAGATTCATGTTATACTGATATACTGGTTAATATGACTTAATTATAAGTTAAACCACGAGATCTGTGCCTTTGAGAAAACAATGGGACACCAATTTGTATCCTAAACTGACGTTTCTGTCACGTACGGTGATACAGGAAACGAGAAGAGATCCAAGTGCAGGTATGAGTCTTTATTAAAGGGCAAATCCAAAAGGGTAAACAGTCCAGGCAGGGTCAAAACCAGAATATCCAATAACATAACAAACAAAAACAAGAACACACGGCAAGAGCAGACTCAGGAAAGTATCACACATAAGACAAGGACTCCGTGAAACAGACTCAGACAGACCGGGTATAAATACACAGAAGGATGGTGAGGGAACTGGAGACAGGTGGGGAACAATCAATTAACTCAAACAAGGAGGAAGGTGACCAAATAAGGGAACAGGAAGTGATAAGGTGACAGACACCGTAGGAAAGGAGGACACCTAGTGGAAACCAAGGGAACACAACCCAGACACTGTGACAGTTATCTTTTGAATGCTCATGCTGATTCATAATCAAAAGATAATTTCTTGATGTAACATACAACCTTAACAACAGAACTGACTTTACTTCTTTGTGTGTGTGTGTAATGTGACGCACGTCCTGATTTTGCTAAGTTAGATGTTGACCCTGGAACAACATTTTACTCCAAAAATGTATTCTTGACCATATCCCTACACCTAAACCTAACCTTAACAATGAGTAATTCCTAAAATCTGAGGAATTGATAGATTATTGACACTGATGTACAAGCACCAAACACTGATTTTAAGCATAAACTTCACAAAATCTATAAACTGGTTCTTCAAATCTGATTGGTTAATCACAATGTTGTTCCAAGGACAACAAAGGTGTTGTCCCAGGAACATGTCTCACTTGGTAAAATCAGGTTCTGCGTGATGTGACAGCAGGAGGGCTTTTGTTTGTATAGAGGAGATGAACTGTGAGAGATGTGTGTACGTGATTGTCGGTGTTTGTGGAGGTTATACAGTAGAGCTAGGCTATAGAACAATACATGTAGGAGTGCTTTGCACACAGAGCCCCCCCGGTACACATCGAGATGCCATTCAATTTCCTGTCTACCTTTATTTCTATTCTTTTTTCCCTCTCTTGAACATGAATTTGATCGGAAAAAAGACGAGGTGTTTTGTTATTTCTTATTACTTGGCATACAGTGCACCTTCAAGACAAAGTTGGCATGAGTTTCAAAGACCTCGAGGAATTATATTGTCTCCAATTTTTGCGCCACTGAATGCTCGGCCTATACAAATGCTTTAGGATGCTTATATTGAGTCTAGGACTTAAAATAATGCATGATAGAGGGCTTTAATTGAAAAGGGAAGGGTTGAGTGGCTTAAATGATTGGATGAAAGAAAAACAAGTCTACAGCACAATCTGTTCCTAGCATGCTAACTATCCGCGCTGGTCTAATTGGACTCAACAGTGATGTCTATAGTCATGCCTGTTTTCTGATTTTAAATCTGCAATGGCATGTTTATGCATAGTGTACTTCAGACATCAACATGCAACCTTCACGAATCAGAATATGTTCTTATGGTGTTCTGCGTGTGAAGGGAGCTGTTCAGCATTCGCACTGCTGTTGCCCGGGATCAAATTCACTATATGTTTAACCAACGAGCAGCTGGACGCGTCCCCTGGCTTTAATGCCATGGGAACGTGCCTTGCATCACCTTGTGTGGTTATTTGAGCAGCACATTTTGGATTTATTAGCAAATCGGCATGGATGAAAGAGCATCACCTGCGGCTCAACCTGGCAAAGACAGACCTTTTCATCTTCACTGCCACCCCATCAGTACACAAGCAGTTTACCAGGAATCTTGGGGTGAAAACCAGACCTTTAAAGATCCCACTGCAAAAACAGCACAATCATGCAGGCTTGCACTACACAACGTCCGGAAGAATCAGACCCTTTCTAACAGAGCATGCCACATGGCTTCTCATACAGGCCCTTGCCATTTCTAAGAAGGACTATTGCGATGCACTATTGGCTGGACTTGTAAACTGTGCAATCAGACTTCTGCAAATGACGCAGCAGCATGTTTCGTTTTCAATGAGCCCAGGAGAGCCCCTGTCACACCACTTCTCCTCTCTCTCTTTGAGTCAATGTCGCTTTAAAAGAGCAATAATGATCAAATCAAGTTCTTGACTGATGTTTCCTAAACCCCTTCACATTGTTATGCTTTCAAATGAAATCCAATAATGTTTGTTTTTAAAAAGCCAGAAAGTTCCTAAGGCTTAATAAACATTTCATCCAGAAGGAGTTAAGAGGACACCGTGTTGGATCCGAGAAACATGCACTTAGTGTAGCCACTGGGCTCAGACAGCTCCCGTGTGCCTAATGGCCAAAGTTCACACCCCACCTCTGGGTATATGGCCACTCTGTTGAGTAAACTTCCCTGAACCCTCTGACTGCTGAAGGACAGAAGCCGGTGTTGGCTGCCCTCCACAGGCTGGGAGGTCCGGCCTCTGCGGCGAAGTCTTGCCGTCTTTTGGCGGTTCTTGTGCCTTGTGGGTAACCCATCCTGTTTGTTTAGCAATATCAAACCGTGGGTTTACAGAAACCCCATGGCAATGCTCAAATATTATTCCACACCTTCCCATGGACGAGAGAATAATGTGAAACTAGGCTCTATTCAAACTGAGCAGAACAACATGAAGACAATGCTGAGGAGTTGCGGGAGAGACTCTCTCTGCTCATATAACCCTTGTAATTTTTAAACATTATTTTAGACAGTGAATTTTCCAGTGTGGTTGAGGGCCAATTAGTTTTTTATCCTGTGCATTAAGCCTGACAGGCATCACATGAATGCAAAGCACCGATATAAAACATGCATTTAAGAAAATACATTTATTTATTTTGTATTATATACATTTTTAAAGTGACAAAAGTACATGCCTTATAAAACAACCCCACCAATCTTCATTTGGTTTGAAATCTTTATCTAACGTATTTCTAATTTACACACACCATTTCGAACCATTCACGTTTTTCTAATGAATTCCAAAAAATAACAATATGTTTTTCAGTGGCGACATCTATTGGTGAAAATACTGAGTTTCAGGTTCAGGGTGTTTGGGGTGACGTCAAGGTTATTATAAAAAAAAAAAAAAAAAGTTGTTGTTGATTAAAATAAATCTGAAATAAAATAACACATATTAGACGAACACCAATTTTATTTAATTATGTCAATTTTAATTTTTCTAAAATAAATTGAAATGAATTACATAAAACAAATAAAAACGACAAAAGCACATGACAAAATGACAAAATATTAAACAAAATTTTAAATTTAAAATAAGATAAATTTAAATATGAATATAAAACGAATAGTTAATTTAAAGTAATATTATATATAAAAATAAATACTGGGTGGAATTTAAAAAAAAAAATAGTTGAAAATGCTAGTCCAATCATTTGGCAGTCTCTCTCAGATTTGGGTTCTTTTGTTTTCATTATTCACTTTAATTTATGAACCGAAAATCCATAGAGTCAAAAATCTGTTAAGTGCAGAGTCCAGGGGTCTCTATAAATGAACAGATCAAATCGATCCAGTGTGTCAGAGACTCACCTCTCTCAGTCACTGTAGTAAAAGTGGCTGTTATAGATTGCCAGGCTGAACTATATAAACTCCAGTTTCTTTGTGTTTGGTGATTCAGTTGAATTTTAGCTTCAGTTTGTACTTCATCTTTGTAAGATGCTATATTTTGTGAAAACTCTTACCTGCATCTGCCAAGCACAGGTGATTTGTGTCAGGGCATTGGGCAACATGGCAACATCACACTCTCAGTCATATTTATGTAAACATAAATGAATACATTTCTTCAGCAAGGTTGCATTAAGTTTCAGATAAACACTGTTCTTTTGAACTTTGTATTAATAATAAAAAACAAAAAAGTGTCTGGGTTTCTGTAAAAATTTAAAGCAGCACAAGTACACTTAACTGCATTTCAGCATTAATAAATGTTTCTTAAGCTGCAGATCAGCGTATCAGAATTATTTCTGAAGGATCATGTGACACTGAAGACTGCAGTAATGATGCTGACAATTCAGCTTTGCATCACAGGAATAAATAACATTTTATAATATATTAAAATAGAAAAACGTTATTTTAAATCATAAAAATATTTCGCAGTATTGCTGATTTTACTGTAGTTGATCAAATAAATGCAACCTTGGTGAGCATGAGAGACTTCTTTCAAAACTCTTACTGACCCCACACTTTTTAACTGTAGTGTGTATGTACATTTTCCCATATGTATTTTTGCAAAAACAAGGCACACAAGCTTCCAGTTAATACATTTATTTGTGTTTTACGATAGCTCGAACTAATTTGTTTATGCACAATGGTAAATACAATGTACTGACCCATTCTTAGCGTCCATGCTGATGGGATTCACCAAATCAGAATCAATGAGCACTTTTCTGTTCCTGCCATCCAGGTCAGATGTCTCGATCCTGTCTTTCCCACTGTCTACCCAGAATAACTTCCTGTGCACAGTGTCCACCGCAAATCCCTCCAGCTGGACCAAGCCTGGAATTTCACATTGCATAATTAGGGAATCTGAAGAGAAAATGATGGTAATTCAACCATAATAATTCCCTATTTTTAAAATGGGACAGTCTAGAAAGATAGATAGATAGATAGATAGATAGATAGATAGATAGATAGATAGATAGATAGATAGATAGATAGATAGATAGATCGAAAAAAGATAAAACTGAAAAAACTGTTTTATTTTAGATGTGTGCATCTTTGATAACACTGCTTAGTTTTAATGTGATTTTGCAAATCTTTCAATGGAATGTTTCTTTTCAGGCTTTTCCATGTATGAAGTGTGTCCTAAATAGCTTCATTACCCACAGGGAGGCTTTACATCATCGTTATTTCTCATCCTCGACGGTCCACACATCAGCAGAAACTGCCGTTGCAGTAACATTGCACAGACAGGAAGTTCCCGTGAGCGTCACACAGGGGCATGTAGTCCTGAGAGGACAGACGGCTGACCATAGTAGTGAGTCATGAGTGGAAGTCTCCACACGGGGAAGCAGCACCGCTGAGTAAGACACAATATTTCTTCTGAAAAACACACCCATATTTCTGAAGTTTCGACTCATCCATATATCTTGCCTCAATGACTGACTATGTGAGCGTTAATTACAGTAAGGCTGTCTCCTGAGGGATAATCATGTCATGTAGAGCTGGAACTGAACACCACTCCCACAACACACATGCAGTACAAAATCTGAGTCCATGTGTTTTGAATGATTTCATTTGCAAGCTTATTGCTGATCTCCACATTTTTACAGCAACTTCAATGGCAATGGACCATGCAGATTTCAGCAGATTAAAACTAATAAAAACTAAAAGAATACAAAATACATATATATTTTAGATAGATAAATGACCCTCATGTTGAGAGTTATTTTATGTATGTGTATTATAATAACAAAAATAACAACAGTATTAATCATAATAATAAAAGTAAAATAATTTTGCCATCAAATAGTATATACAGTGTGTGTGTGTGTGTATATATATATATATATATATATATATATATATATATATATATATATATATATATATATATCGAGCGCAGCGTCAGTTCAGTCAGGCCACGGAGGCAAGGCTGTGAACGGCTGATGCGGTCAGCTGTCAAATCGCTCCAATCACCACATCTCTCCTATTAGACACGGGATATATATATATATATATATACGTGCCACTACTGCTCGGTCAGTATGCTCAAAGACTCGCAACCCTCCCTCCCTCCCCATTATATGCATGAGCACATTACTGCGCACCTTCTGGCTGTCGTCTTGTTTGTTTCAGATCACTAAGGCTTCCAAAAATCTTAGCTGGCATGGACCTCTTTGCGGAGAGACACCCATCTTCATAACCAGGCTACAGGATAGACGTACCACTGCCACATCTACATGATTATCACCGTTTGCTTTAAAGACTTTATTAAAAAGTCTAAATTATTATGTATTTCTAAATTCATGGTTCCGGGGAGTTAATGTTAAAGCTCTTGTATGTTCAATTATTCTGGGAGCAAGAACCTCCATAAGGAACCATACCGCCAAAGATAAATTTTGTTCATTAAACTCAAGTTAACTTGCCAAAGTGGTTCCTGTCTGAAATAGTCACGGGGCGAAGAATCACTCAACAAGGGGTGCGTGAATTAAATGCCCCGGAGGGTGGATTTATTTGTAAGTGTAGGGTGCCTGTTGAAGTGAGCTGATCTGCTTTCTGGTGGCCGGTGCTTCCCGTGTGCTCTCCGTGCTCTTCGGTGCCAATCAAGGTGAAAGTGGGTGTCCTGACGTGCTCCAAAGTGTGTGGGCTGTCGGTCACTCGCTGCTTTCTGCGAAGAAATGAGAGAGGGATTAGACCAGCATTGCATTCGGTTCGAGAACCTCTTCTTGACTGCCCACCTGATGGCCAGGGCTTCAGAGGCATCCGTCTGCAGCAGGAAGGGGCAGCTAAAGTCCGGGGCGCGGAGTACAGGTGAGGACATGAGTGCAGACGGAGTCCAACATACTTTCTCCGGCTGCCCCTTCCTGGTCAGGTCTGTCAGGGGGGGCGGCTAAAGAGGAGAAGTTGGGGATAAAACATCGTTAATAACCAGCCAACCCCAAGAAGGCTCGTACCTGGGTCTTTGTCCGGGGACTTGGGGCGGCGTGGATGGCCTCGACTTTCTTGTCTTGTGGCCGGATGAGACCTCGGCCGACTTGGAAGCCCAGGTACTTGGCCTCAGAGAGGGCTAGGTGGCATTTTCGGGGGTTGGTGGTGAGCCCAGCCCGCCGGAGCTCCAAGAGCACGCTCTGCAGATGATCCAGATGTTCTTCCCATGACTCGGAGTGGATCACGGCGTCATCCAGGTAGGCGGCCACGTATGCCTGGTGGGGCCGCAGGATGATGTCCATCATTCGCTGGAACGTCGTGGGGGCCCCGTGTAGGCCGAAGGGAAGGGTCCGGTACTGGCAATGGCCACTGGGGGTGGAGAAGGCAGTCTTTGGCTTGGCGGCCTTGGAGAGCGGTACTTGCCAATAGCCCTTGGTGAGGTGCAGGGTACTGATGTACTGGGCCCTTCCTAGGTGGTCCAGCAGCTCTTCGACCGGAGGCATGGGGTACCCGTCGAACTCGGAGACTTTGTTCAGGCATTCAGCATTTGTTGGACCTCTTTTTCAATAGACTGCTGACAAGCTTCCGGGACCTGGTAGGGCCGTTGCCTGATGACGACTCCTGGGGGCGTCCTGATGTGGTGCTGAAGCACGTTGGTCTGCCCGGGCTGGGAGGAGAACACATCCTGGAACTGACTGACCAGGTGCTGCAGCTCCGTCTTCTGGGCAGCCGAGAGGTGGGGGTTGACATCCACAACGACGGGCTCGGTGAGGCTCAGGGCAGCTACTTGGTCCCGGGTCCCCACCCATTTCTTCAGGAGGTTGATGTGAGTTGCTCCGCCTGCCATCGTCCCGGCTGTCTCAGGCGGTATGTGACCGGCTCAATCCTCTCCCCCACCGAGTAGGGTCCTTTCCAGGAGGCCAGGAATTTGCATGCAGAGCTGGGGACCAGGACCATGACGCGGTCTCCCGGTTGGAACTCCCGTGGTTGGGCAGCCCAGTCGTAGTGACGTTGCTGCGCTTGCTGGGCCCTGGTGATGTGTTCCCGGACTAACGGCATAACTCGGTCGATCCGTTCCCTCATTTGTCGGACATGCTCGATGATGGTACATTGGGGGGCAGGCTGCTGCTCCCATGCTTCCCAGGCCACGTCCAAGAGGCCCCAAGGTTGATGGCCGAACAGAAGCTCGAAGGGGGTGAAGCCAGTTGAGGCCTGAGGAACTTTGCGGATCCCAAAGAGCACGTAGGGGATCATGAGGTCCCAATCCCGCTTGTCCTGCGCCGCTACGCGTCTGAGCATTTGCTTGAGGGTTTGGTTAAATCTCTCTACGAGCCCATCGATCTGGGGGTGATAGACGGTGGTCCTCACCGGCAGCAGCCTGCAGAGGTCCGCCATTAGCCGGGACATGAAGGGGGTTCCCTGGTCAGTCAGGATCTCCGAGGGGAGGCCGACTCGGCTGGCCAGCAGAAACAGCTCCTGGGCGATGGACTTAGTCGACGATGACCAGGATGTGCTCATACATATACATATATATAGACATTTTTCAAGGGGCAATTTTACTGAATAAAAACAAGATTATTACATAATATTGTACAAATGTTTGGGGTTATTAGGTTTTTATTAATACATCTATGCTTTATTATTATAAAAGAAATGTTCTTCACCACCAAATGAGCATAACACAATGATTTCTGAAGGATCATTTGACACTGAAGACTAGTGTTATTTTAGTGTCATTTAGATTCTATTATAGTTTTTGTTAATATTTTAATTAGAATTTTTAATTTTGAACTGTTCATTTTAGGTCAAAATTGTTGTGTTTTTGGCGTTTTATTAGTTTATGTTGTACTGTATGTCTATATATTTTTATACCTTTTTATTTGAGTTTTAGTTTTAGTTATTCTATACATCAAGTTAAACTATATGAACATGATAAATGTTGCATTGGAAACAAGCTATATATTAAATAATGTTTCACAATATCACTACTCCAATTGTATACTCTAATAAATGGAGCCTTCATAAGCACAATAGACTTCTTTCAAAAACAAAGGAGGTGTTTTTCTGACCATATCAAGGGTTAGAGAGCAGTAAGTGCAGAATGTGAGGGTGATCACAGTTGGCTTGCGCTGTGCCAGGCATTGTCTGTCCTGCCCTCTACTGTCCAGGTATTGCAGGGCTTTGTACTGAGGAATAAAGGCTTGCAAGCCTGGGTAGATGATTAGACCCTCCTGCAGAATTTCTCTGTGATGATTTCACACAATTAAGGGTGGTTTGCACTTCTCTAGCATAAAAAAATACAGAGGACCATTGAACATTTAAATACATGATCAGAATTCACTGAATGGCATGATGGATTAAGCCAAGTCCTGGAACATAGGGTATTGTTCCAGGAACATGTTCTAGGTGTTGCTTATGAATGATTAAACAACGCATTTGTGTTTGACTGATTTATAATTAGCCACTGAACATAATATTTGACTTGGTTGCCGGACTTCTTCTGTGTTATAAATAAAGAGAACAGTCTGTTACTGAGCTGACAGGGAGACTGATATGTTTTTGTTTGATAAGTGTTGTGGTTTACGTGGTGGTTGGCAGAGGAAGCCGTCGCCCTTGTATTCAGGCCAGCAGTGGCAGTGGAAGGAGCCCTGGGTGTTGGAGCAGGAAGCAAACAGATAACAGAGCTGCAAAAACACTCATCAATGTCTGTAAAAGAAGAAAATGACGGGCCTATGAAAAAAAAAAAACTCTCAAATGTGTAGCACATGTTTGGTTGCATAAATTAGACTTGTGATTGAAGAGCATTAGTCATCCTCATGCATGAAAATGTCTGTGTTGAATGAGCATGATTCATGAATTACTGTAAATTGTGCCTTAAAATGAATATTTACATACATTTTGCAAATTAACTGAAGCGTTCCAACAATCCTACAGCACTTGAAGTTGCCAGTCTGTGGTAGGATTTTTCATTGGCAATTTTTCCGCAGAAAACATTATTACGTCAGTAGATCGAGTCATTGAATCATTTACTCGAAAGATAATCAGGCCCATCAGATGCAATTAACATGAATTCTCTTATTTTCATTATACTCACAAGGGTTCACGAGACCACCCCCTCAAGTGGTGAACCACCAAAATGCAGAAACCTTTAGAAAACATATGATGGCACAAAGCCTTGGTTTCTCAAATCGCTTAGCTTAGACAGTTTGAAACATGACTGATTCACAACAAAGATTCATAGAAGTTTCCAAGCTAAATAAAACAGTGTTTCAAAAGTGGCCATAACTAAATAGCAGTTTCACACATGTAAAAACCCCAATATATACGAATACATCAAGGTTTTTTTTTCCTTGTTCGCTTAGGGGGGGGAAGAAGTTTGAAAGACCTGAACTTGACGTTGGGGGTTTCAAGTGCTTCTAAACAGTGAATCATTTCAACAAGCAACAGATTCAACCGAGTTTTTAAAAACTCTCTGTGTCACATCATCACTGTAGTTCAATAAACAAGAAATTAATACTGAGCCAATATCAGCGTAATCGTACCATTAACTTTTGTCTATTTTTGCTTCAACAAGGCTTCATTTAATAAAAAATGGGTTTCACTTTATATTGATGGTCCCTTTAACACATTTTGTTGACTATCGGTAATGTGGCACATACATGTTGACTCTCATTAGATTATTAGTAGTGTATAAGTAGACTGGTAGAGATAGGGTTAGAATAAGTTAACACGTACTTGCAAAGTTGCTTATGTGCCTCTGTGCGCTCATCAACATCTGGATCACATACACAAAATCCAAGACAGCCATTCTGAACTTTAACTAAGGCAGTAATTTAATAATGGCATGAGAAAATTACACACAGTCTTTAAGGGAACTCTCAAAGGAGCAGTCATAGCAAGCGCTTGGCTTGATGTCAAAATATGTCATAGATAAACACTGAACTATTTGTATCATAGCAGTTGCATCCATCCCTTTGGAAGCCCATGGCACACTGACAATGGTAATGAGTGCCATCCCCTGGGAGGCAGAGAGCCGTGGGGTCACAGTGGTGCTTCCCAGTCGAACTGAGGTTCAACTCCAAAAGTCCAGGGAGCTCGTCTGATAACATACAGTTAAACAATGACTTGAACAAGATACAAAATGTTCTGAAACGGAACTAATAAAGGCCAATAAGGTAGTATGGTTTAGTTATCAGTATGTTGTTACCTCCTACAGGCCCCACTTGGCTATGGCATATCTAAAGGTGGTTCCTTCTGTGAGCATGACCATCATGTTCACATTGTGGTGTAGCAGCTAGGAGAATGTCTCCGATCAGCAATTTTCTGAAACCACCATGTACTCTTGCAGTGAAGAGCAGCTGAGCATTATTAAAGCATTAACTTTGGACTCGAGTAGTTTATTGCTTTTAAAATATGCAAAAGGACTATCAATAAAAAACATGAATGTTCATAAAAGAGTTACATTAGTATTATCGGAATTAAGGATTTTTCAGGTAATCAGAATATCTCCTGTAGCTTTGGACATTTCATTGGCCCAGTAGTGTTGATGTTTAGTTCAACAACAGTGGGATGTTTTTCACTCCATTTATGGAAGCCCATTTCCGTCATATAACATCAAAATGCTTTGGTAAATCATAATAATGACATAAAATGTCATAACTATAATACAAACTTTCAAAACGATGACATACTGAGTGATAATTATGACATAAAATCTGAAATTATAATAAAAGTACATATTTACTTTTTATCCCATAAGAAATCATATGATAATAAATCTACATTTTATGTCACATGATTTAGATTTTTCCCCCCTCATAATTTATACTTTTTGTGTGATAATTATGATTTTATCTTATAATTATGACTTTCCCCCTCATATTTATAGATAAGTATCTCATAATTTTGACTGCATCTCATGACTTAGTATCACATAATTTCAACTTTCTATTTTATAACTTTGACTTTAATCTAATGACTTAGTATCTCATAATTAAAAAAAAATTTATATATATATATACACGCAATAAGTTACTCCTTGTTCATTACAGTTCTACTCTGTGGACCATAAATAGAAATAGTGAATGTGCATTTAAAATGTATCTCATGATTTAGTATCTCAAAACCTCATCTCATGACTTATCTCATAATTTCAGCTTTACCCAGGACTTAGTATCTCATCATTTCGACTTCATCTCATGAATTAGTACCTCATAATTTCAATTTTTTATGTCATACTTATTACTTTACCTTATAATTATTACTTAGAATGTCATCTTTTATGTCATACTTTTATTTTACCTCATAATCATGACTTAATATCTCATAATTTCAATTTTTTGAAACAGGTCGAATGAATTAGCCACCTCTTAAAATACCTACAAATTGGTCATGAGAAACTGTTGGATTCTTATATTGAACTTCAAGTGGTTATATGAATCCATTCCTCGAGCCTCTTGAATAATGGTAATACACTGACCTTGTTGGCTGAAGACCAGCTCTGCCTGAACAGAAAACTTAGCATGGAGAAAACATGTCTTTCTTTTTTAGACTTCTTCATGATCTGTGTGACATAAAATAATAGATAAGATAAGAAAAAAAACAGTCACAGCTGCTATGCTGAAGCCATTCAGATGGTCTTGGAGCTCAAGAGCAAACAGCCAGCCAAATGTTAAGACCAGCATGCTCACAGCCATCAGAGCCCTGGGACAGGACTGTGGAGATGTTTACTTGATCTTCTCCCACCACAGCAAAGCCATGGATGTCCACATTATTTAGCTGAACTTTATGACAGCATGGACCAGTTGGATAGATAGACTGTACAGAAACCATCCTGAGAGCAAAATCTCAGGTGCAAGCCACACATTTTGGTCATGTTATTTAAACTAGCATGTAGTAGTTCTTGGTTCAATTTTGAAAGCTGTTGAATAAGTGAAGCAGGGATGTCCATTTGTGTCTTATTAGCAGACTTATCTGCAGGCGTGTTTGATTCTACTGTAATTAACGTTTCATGCAATCACGTATAGAGGTTCTTGCTGGTCTCATTGGAGCCAAACAGACTGTAGAAGAGTTCTTCTTTGGTTGATGTATCACCTCTATTAAAACCAACCTGGTGTTTGGCATGTCCATTTTATCTTCAGTGCTTCATACACTTCATTATCAGCTTCCTGAAGAACTGCCCTTCAGATAATCCAAAAGGGAAAATGTGTCCTTTTTCAAGAGCATTCATAAAACAAACATTTGTAAACAGCAAAGCAAATACAAATACAAATACAAAGCAAATAAAGCAAAAACAGCAGCTCTCATTTCGAGAGGGAGCAGCTTCGATCTGGAACACTTAAATATAATTGTCCCTGAAGAAATTCATGAGATGTGACAATGTGGTCACTTAAAATTAAAGAATGCCTTAACCACAATCCACATAGTTACCAAAATCTCTATGCAAGTACAAAGCATCCAATGCACAAATGTTCATCAGATTTGAATAGAAAATCATTTGTGCAAACAAACATGTGCTTCAGTAAATCAGTATTTTAAATATTCCCCTAGGTTACACTTTATTTCAAAAGTCCACTTTGGACATTTTACTAATTATAAATACCTTTTGCAACTTAATGTCAACTAACTGTCATTAGACAGTTGACTGTTAGGATTAGTAAGCTGACATGTATTTGCAAAGTTACATCCAGTAGGATGTACGTTGGAGATCATCAAATAAAATGCTAAGCTTAAAAGAGGAAGTTCACCCCCAACCTGCCCCACCCCTCCAATAAATAAATAAATAAATAAATAAAAATTCAATCATCATTTACTCACTGTCATGTCATTCCAAACCTGCAAAATTTAGTTCTTCTGACCAAATTCTCATTTTGCGGTGAACTACTTTAATTACTTAGATTTCTAGAAAAATTTGATAATTTTCAGGATTGTTAGAATCCTTGGATTTTCATAAACACTTCCTTCAGACATCACAGACAAAGCCTAAAACATTAGCATAAGATATGTTGTCTTTATATATTTTGAACTTTAGCACATCATGCTGCTGTGACCTACACACACCTGCAGTGCTGGTAAAGGAACACAATTCAATTCCAAGTATTTTCCTGAACATAGGGTTTCGTTTTCATATTTCTGGTTTTGGAAAAGGAGACATATTTGACAAAAAAATTTTTAAAGTCTTGATTTAAATGTTTGCCGGTTCCCGCCTCCTCCCCATTATTGTGAAGTTTTTATATTGTTATACACTCCTTTAAGGATTCTTTTCATCATTCATTTTTAATTTAGCATGTTGCGCCATTGAGACCTCAACCTCTGTGTTGCATTTCTTATAATTTAAACAACTGCATTTTATAGTACTGAGTGGCTAATATTTTAATGTTCCCAGATGACAGCATGAAATCTAAAAAGCATTTACATTAGCATTATTGTAACTCCAACCCTCTCCCTAAAAGGAAATAGATGTTAAGTAGCAAAACCAATGAAATGTCTTACAGCTACATTAAAAGGATATAGCCAACACAAAAATGAAAATTCTATCATCATTTACTCACTAAACTGGTTCAGTGTCTATTGACTTGTATTGTATGGACAGAAAGTACAATAGAAGTCAACCATGAATGTCTCAAGCTGTTTGGTTACATTCTTTAACTATCTTTTGTGTTCAGAATAAATACATACATATGTAGGTTTGAAACATGATTACTAACGAAACCACTACATGACTAAATTATGACAATGTTTCCATTCCCATTCTTTTAATTTCACAGAGTTTCAGTTTTAATGAAGTAAGACAATAATAGCACAGTGCCATCAGTTCACTAGACAATATACCTTATTTGTAATACATAAAGTAATAAATGTAAATCATACAGTCACTGTAATACATTGAAAAAACTTTTCTGTAGTTGCACGGGTTATTTCTCATGAGCTATCAGTAAATGTAGGGTCCATCACTGGCAACAGCTTTCTATGAATGTTCTGGATTTTCTGCAGGAGGAATCTACATGTCTTGACTGTGGTATGTAGGGTGCAAACAACAGGTCGTTGTCAAGGCTCTTGGCTTTCTGGGTGAGATGGTTGAGTTTGTCTATTGAAATGACAAGATCTTGGAAAAGGCTTTGGCTTGGCTGGGATGAACAGCTGCTCTGTTTTCAATGAATTCAAACAATTCAGACAGAAATGCCCGCCAGACATGCTAAGAAGCCCATTAATCAAATGACAGAAACAGAGATTTAATTAAGTATATTTTAATGGGAATGACAGAAAAATACATTCAGTTTGCTTGTAATATGAAATGGAGAACAAAAGTGGTCCCAGTACTGATCCCTGTGGAGCTCCAGTTGATTTGAGGATAAAGTGGATTATTGCCAATATGATACTGTGATGATGATCCCCCAAAAGAACCCGGGCCCTATGCATAGGCAGTCCTGATGCCCATCCCCCCCACCCCCACCCCCATGAACATATCAAGGTAAAATAAAATCTATTCCAGACTTTTTCTCTCTTCCTTTGGGGCCCTAGTAATCAGTACTGGTTTTACCCCCAGTCCTGACGCCCCTGATGATTGATCACTGCTTTCTAAACGAGCACATGGTGAACACATGCTATATGAGCACACACTGTTTCATTAATTATGTAAATGTCAAATGTAGAGTTTGTGAAATGAATGGTTCCCATTTCTAATAAAAGTTGTGCATTTTAAATATATTTTAATTTTTACTCATTTGAATTGTTATAATATTTTTAGCAGGAGGCCTGTCCCAGCAAATATTTGCTTTGATATAGAAAAGTGAAAAGCTGTACTCTACAGGTTTTGACCTTTTAATGTTTTGTAATGTTAAATAATGCGCACTTGGTCCAATCAACTCGTCTGTGTCTTGAATATTCTCCACAGGGAGGCGTTATGATGCCATGCAGATGGTAAACCAAGATTTTATGCCCATTAAATAAACCCTATATAACTTTTAAATAGCGTGTAATTTGCAAATAAATAGTATTTATGTTATGTAATTTTACATACTATTAATCAATACAATTTATTAAATTAAAATATTATAGTAACCTGTAATGCATTGTTTATTAAATATTTATACATATTTAACATGTATAAATAATTTAGCGATTTATTTATATCTAAGTAGTATTAGAAAGTAAACAAGTAAATAATAATAAAAAAAAAACAAATCTGGTTTTAAATAATCTGATGGCATTTTAAGTCTTTTTTTTATTGAAAATATGTAAAAAATATATATATATATATATATTACAGAAAAAACAGGCATCAAAAAAACAAACTCCACAGATGATTAAAAAAATAAAAGAAAATAAATAAATAAAATAAAAGGAGACATTCACAATACGCCAAATACAGATTTATAATATCTTACAATAGATATAGCTTTTGAATTTTTTACAATTTTCAGAGACTTCATTTGGCATTTTAAGTCTAGATGTGGTGAGTCATTGGCTGTTGACATCAGAGCACGCTCTGCTCAAACTCCTCCTCACTCTCACGCTCGTTTGAAAGTTTAAGAGCTGTGGGTAAAAGTTCGGCTTCACTAGAAGTATGGATCATCTCTGCTATGATATTTAGTTTCCCTTAAATTCAGAAGAAGAAAAAGATTGCATGGCTGCAGACTCTAATGGCAGTTGCCATGAGCAACCCACTCTCTCTGGTGGATCTCCTACAACAACTGCGTTTATGTTTTCCGCCGGCGTCCTTGGGAACGTGGTCGCCCTAATTCTCTTGGAACTACGGCGGAGGAAACAGCCCGCATCTTTGTTCCAAGTCCTCGTCACATCGTTGGTCTTCACGGATTTGCTGGGAACTTTCTCCGTCAGTCCACTGGTTTTAACCGCGTACTTTAGGAATGAATCTCTGATCGGTATGAGTGAACGCCGATTAGTTTGCGGCCACTTTGGATACGCCATGACTTTTTTCAGTATGGTCACTCTCGCCATTCTTCTTTTCATGGCAGTGGAGCGCTGGCTCTCCATCGGACATCCTTACTGTTACGAGAAGCGCATGAGTAAACGCTGCGGGTACATCACCATCGCTCTCATATACCTGTTTTGCGCTCTTTTCAGTGCCACACCTTTCTTCGGCTTTGGGAAATATGTTCAGTACTGTCCCGGTACGTGGTGCTTCGTAGACATGCGCCCGACTGCGACAGAGCATAAAGTGTTCAATATCATCTACGCGTCTTGTTTGCTCATTATGATTGTGTGTACGGTTTTATGCAACGCGTCCGTCATCTATCATCTGTCACTCATGTACCGAAGACGCAAGGCGCACCGGAGCTCTGTCCGAAGGCAGCGAGGACACAAGAGGCAACGATCCATCGCGAAGGAGGTTGAACATCTGGTGCTGCTCGGGGTCATGACAATAGCATTCGTCATCTGCTCTCTTCCTCTTGTGGTAAGGCAGGTTCAGACTTGTCAAACACTCTTTCAAACTTTACTTATACATGAGCTGACTACTGTCCTGTTCCTGTATGTGTAAGGACACTGTGGTTTCTGTTTTATAAAGATAGTGTATTTGTTTCTTCAAAGTTATAAATCTGTGTTACGAAGTTTGAGTTAATTTGTTTACAGGGGCAATGCACATAAATGAATTTTTCATAGACTCTAGACAGAATGCTATATTTTATTCAACTAGGTTTGTTGCATAAAGAGTAGCATCTTTTAAAGTCCTTTATCTTTATTAATAAATTATTCACTAGTCTTTATATACAATAACTTTTTTCTATAGCTGTTTGTTTTTTTTAATCCATAGGCATTGGTATCCATTCCCATTTCCATATTGTTATTGAGTAGACATAAGAGTAGACATGTGCTGTATTAGTGTGTATTAATAGTTACTAGTAACATTTTAACTACTAATTACTAAGCAGAGTCAGTGATAAATAGCAAATTAATAAGTAGTATATGAAATGAATACTGTAAATACTAGTTACATTGATTACATACTGTACAAGTCACTATTGGAATACAAACTAGTATCTAATGAATGAATGAAGAGACGTGTAACTGTTGTATTACTAAGTAGACTTAGAACTAGGTACTAGTAATGTAAAATTGATACTAGTTAGTTGAGAGAAATAAATATTGAAATGGCTTGCCATATACAATGGCCCTAAAATTATTTTTATACCAAAGGCACACTTAAAAATGTAAAAAAAAAATGAATAAAAAAAATTTAATGAACCAGGCAGCATTTCTAATCAAGCCAGACTTGAAAAATTCAGAAAAGTTTTAATTCATTAAGGATTAGAAACACTATTCAAAATGTATTTCTAGCAGCTTCACAAATTGTTTACACTATAATATGAACATTGTAATGGAAAACCACGTGGGACCACGTTTTTATGTTAATACATCATTTTTGATTTATTGTTTATGCACAACATACCACTCTGTGCTTTTGTCTCCACAGATTCAACTGTACATCAACATTTTCGACCACTGTTGTTGCGAAAACAATCGCATAGCCCTTCTTTTAGTATCGGCCAACCCCATCATAGACCCCTGGGTCTTCATCATCCTCAGCCCTCCAGTGCCTCGTCTGCTCTGGGACAAGATGTGCAAGACTGCAAAGTTCAAATCCACCCAGGAGAAGGTCCGGAGCATTCATCCAGTCCTGTATCAGTCAAACGCACCTGGCGATTTGGGAGGCAGTGTGATGAAAGTTAACACAGGAATTCCTGGAACTCCCGGCTCCTGATCTCTAAAACCTCCCTGTGTTGTGGAAAGGATCATGGAGCGATCGCTCACTCAAATAATGAAAATAACGGATACTGAAGATCCAGGTCACTGGATACCTAAACAGATGGATCTGAGACCAGAGGATGAAAGAGCTGTGTGGTGTATAATAATGCACCTATAATGTCATGGAGAACATAAAAGAGTTTTTACATATATATATACATATATATTTTTTAGAAAAGTAAACTTATTTATTTTCATTATTTATGGACACTAAAACATTATTTTAGACTGGATGGAAAATAAGTGAGTGTTTATCGGCAGGAAACCCATTGGTTAATATAAATAAATATTTACAGGGTGAAATGAAGCTGTACTTCCTGTTTCTACTGCATGTCTTTCTTAGTGTGGCTTCACACTTTATATGTTTGGTTTTTACACTGCGTTGCAGTTACATGCAGGACTGAATCATGTCATAGCAAGTCAGTTCATTGTGAAAGAGCCAAACAGCTTTACTAAATTGTGCAACAGTCCTATGACTGAAGATGGTTCTGTGGAGGGAAGGTGAAACAGGCTAATCCGAGGAAATGAAAGTTTGTCTATTGTTTTTGATCAGTCTGTTCAATATGTTCGAATCTCCTGACATTGCCTGATGTTTACACAGTGAATGAATTGAAGTTACAAGATGGTTTTAAAATGATGTAACAGTTAGGAAATCTCAGTGTTGATAAAAATCACCATATGTTGCATATTACACATGCAATAAACACAGAAAACATTTTGAAAAATGTACATTTATGCATTTTGCGGATGCTACTACTTTGAAGATGTTTTTATTAACTTTTCTGGACATGGACAGTATACCATACACACAGTTTCAATGGAGGGACAGAAAGCTCTCAGACTAAATCTAAAATATCTTAAACTGTGTTCCGAAGATAAACGGAGGTCTCAGTGTTTTGGACGACATGAGGGTGAGTTATTAATAACATAATTATGATTTTAAGGTGAGCTAACCCTTTAAGGTAGTTGTTGGTAATATGATATCATCATTTTAATAAAGATAAAGGCTGCATCTGTATTATTAGTTCACAATCTACTCACCATCATGTTGCAAAACTTCTGTAGAACTATAATGGGAATTTTTTTTTTTTTTTTTTTGTCAGTGGGTTCCGATGTTGTTTGGTTCCTCTTCAAATGTCTGCATTTGTGGTTACAGTAGAAAGTGAAAATAAAAATGATCACAGATTTCTAATTTTTAGATGCAGAATACCGTAGTTATATTTTCTGATTCGTGCTAATATTTAAATTCGCAAAAGTTATGGGCATTTTTAGTTCCACTCTTAAAAATGAAAGTTCCAATAACAAAACAAAGTTCTTCATGGAACAATCAACGCCAATAAAAAAAAAAAACTTTATTTTTAAGAGAGGATATCTCAAGAATAATTGAATAAACTTACGTGTTGTCAGACATGACCATTCACATTAAAACTTGACAAAAATATCAATTTAAGACATTATGGTAGTGACTGGTTCTTTCCATCAGTTCACTTCCTCCAAGTCTTTTTTTTTATTTGGTTTTACATCTTTGCATGCAGAACTTATAGGTATTAAACTCAAGAACTATGACAGAAATATTCCTTGGAAAAGCTCTTTCTAGTGTATGATAATTAAGTCCATTACAGTGAAAGAAACGTAAACATCTAACATTTTACAGCCACTTAGATTGAATAATGATCTGGGAAAAACCAGACGTTTCTTAAGCAGTTGTGCTATTTTCCCACAATAAACATCAGCTTGTGTGTAGAACACATACGTTTTTTTTTTTTTTTTGGAGGTATTACCTGAGCTGCATCTGGTCTTTTCCTTAACGGTCTACATGTTTTATGTGTATGTTTTAATTGCACAGTAAATAGAGACTCTCAGACTAATGAAACAGTAATGGGTGTCCTGTTGTTCACCTTTATGGGCAGAAACTCTGACAGGGTCCATGTGTTCATTTAATGTGCTCCTTTAATTGGGCCTTTGGTGAAGAGAAGAGAGGGATCCATATAAGGCAAGAGTGCAAACAGGGAAACATTTAATCTTTCAATTTGGTCATATATAACAGTCCATTGTGTGGTAACTGTAATGTAGTCTGCACAAGCCTGAGAGATGTTATTTCTTTGATAAAGTTGAAATATTCCAGAAACCAGTGCTTGCTTATCCAATTTTTGCCACAGTTTGTCACAGATGGATTGTGGGCACCTGATCTAAGAGACTGTCTGTTGTGTGCAGTTCCTTTTGTTGATGTAGTGCTGGTATTGGCTGAATTTATACCTCCTTCGCTGCAGGCTTAAGGATCCGCTTTAGGACTGGAACTTTTTCAAGTGGTGCACACAAGTTAATGCGAAACATTCTGAGTGAATTGTAAACATCTTTAACAAATAAGGGTTGTTGTTATTTGGGCCATTCTCTTGTGCAACCATCTTCAAGTTATAAAGAAAAAAATATATATTGGTGCTGTGGCAAGCTAACACATGAGCTATGATGCTGATTTGGGAATGCAGGTTCAAATCTGTCTGGAGTCATTTCCTTATACGGAACACAAATGGTGAAAACAACAAAAATAGTATTTATTTATTTATTCATGGAGGAAATACTCAAGAATTAAGAGGTCTCTGTAATACAGTCTCAAATGGAATCTGCGCTCCCAGAACTCCACGGAAATCTTCAAAGATTTCCACTGAATTTAAATTTATGAAATATTTTGGCTTTTCTTATGCTATCAAGTATACAGTACCAAACAGTAGCTTAATCTGCTATTGGAATTTTGCCATTTATTTGCATTAATCCCACAGACATCCATTAAAAATATAACATAAAATTAAAGGTCCCATTCTTCGTGATCCCATGTTTCAAACTTTAGTTAGTGTGTAATGTTGTTGTTAGAGTATAAATAATATCAGTAAAACTCTAAAGCTCAAAGTTCAATGCCAAGCAAGATATTTTATTTAACACAATTGGCCTACATCGAACGACCAGTTTGGACTACATCCCTCTACTTCCTCCATTAATGATGTCAGAAGAACAGTTTTTTGACTAACCTCCGCCCACAGGAATACACAAAAAGGGGGCGTGGTCTTATTGCGCTCCCACTTTGAAGGGGAAGAGTTGCATTTGGAAAGTCTGTTTGTCGCCATGTCGTCGAAACGCTGTTATTTTAATCTCGGAGACCAATCACCTTTGTCTGGGCTTCCCAGGGACGCTGCACTCAGAGATCAATGGTTACAATTTATGTTTAACTCGGTTCCCAAAAATTATAATCCACATGTAAAATTATGTGCAGCACATTTTGCTGAGGACAGCTTCCTCATTCTCAATCAGTTTAATGCCGGATTCGCACAAATATTATTCTTGAAAGATGCAGCAGTTCCCTCTTTGTCTGGAGAAGGCATGTTTATGGACCACCAAAGGTAAGTCTATTTTATTATTTAAGTTGGTGCGCTTAAAGGTGCTGTAGGGAACTTTTGTAAAAAAATATATTTTATATATTTATTAAACCTGTCATTATGTCCTGACAGTAGAATATGAGACAGATAATCTGTGAAAAAAATCAAGCTCCTCTGGCTCCTCCCAGTGGTCCTATTGCCATTTGCAGAAACTCCATCGCTCCCGGTAAAAAAAACAACCAATCAGAGCTGCGGTCCGTAACTTTGTTTGTGTTCAAAATGTAAAAAAATTATATAATAAGCGAATACACCATGAATCCATTTTCAAAACCATGTTTTTAGCTTGTCCTGAATCACTAGGGTGCACCTATAATAAGTGTTTATATTCGGACTATTTTAGATTGCTTCGGGGATACCGCGGCGGAGTAACCCAGTACCTTTGTGATTCTTCATAGACATAAACAGAGAGAAGTAGTTCCGGCTAGGATGTTCTTCCGCAAGACGCAAGCAGTTCTGTTTATTAACCGCTAGAGCGTCAAAAGTTCCCTACCGCAGCTTTAACAGTTCTGTAACTTATTACACAAGTGGCAACGCTGTTTAAGTAGCTTTGTTAATTAGATGGTAGGGCTGTGCAAAAAAAATCTAATGCGATTATTCATGTGCATCTCGTCAGTAAAGGCATTCTGTGATTAGAAGTACATCTCCAGCATGTGCGTTCAGATCAGGATTGCCAGGTTTTCAAAACAAATCCTACCCACTTACTTCTCAAATCTACTCCAAAACTAGCCCAATTACATTTCCAGGAGGGCAGCGTGTGCTAAGCTGGTGTCGAATAACAACACAGGAACCGCTGGCACAATCAGAACTCGTTACGTAATTCTAAACGAGGGACTTTATAGAACAAGGAAGTCATCAGCCCGTTTTTATGACCGTAAAAACAGTGGTATACAGATAAGTTAATTGTGTGAAAAATACTGTGTTTTTTTTACACGCGAAACATGAACACATTATATTTAAATATATTTTAATATTTAAATAGATTTAATATCCATTAATATATATGACAATCAGTTTATATGGTAGAAATATTCATTATAAAGCATCCAGTGTAAAAAAATGTATAAAATTTAGTGTGAATATCTAGATTGAGAAAAAAAGAGATCACAAGATTGTGAAAATGTGTATCTTGGATTAAATCCTGAGATATTTTATTTATGTAAAAAAACTCTGAGTCCACCAAACCTCAAAATCATGAACATCGCCCTCAAGGCCACTAGTTTTAGATCTTAATGCTATTTATTTTGGCATCACAGTAGTCTTAATGCCAGAAAACAACAACATTGACAACAACAAAATAATAAGTTGTTGGCCATGAAAATATTCTCTCTGCATCCAGAATGAATAATGCGACCATAATATTCTTGAATATGGTGGAAAGAGCAAACAAAGTGGTTGGCCGAGGAATAATCATTGATTAAATACTTACATCTGTTTTTCCTCTGATGTTACCATCAAAGAAAGTCACAATATTGAATACCCCCCCATCCCCCCATGCTGATCTGAAGTCACTCCCTGTTGAATTATGCCTTCGCAGCTAAAATATCTTACTAAAAGAGCTTGGCAATGTTGCAAATGCCACGCCATTACTGCGGCTTGTGTGGGTCCCCCCTGCACACCGATGACGGCCACTTGGGGTGCATTTGCTGCATGGGGAAACTGCCTGCACTAACTGTTCTCACTGCTATAACTTCAGTCTCGCCTCTCTCCGCTAGCTTTCTTTTCAGAGAGTGGTTCCGCCCCTTGCATCCTCCCATTTTCTTCCTCCCAGTGACATGTGAGGAAAAAACAGCTGGGCAGAGGACTTGAGTGACTGGCTGCGAGTGAGCTCATGTCAGCCCAGATCCCGCGTGCCTCACCCTCACCACAGAGAGAGTGCTTTCCTGTCCTTTTCTCTCATTCTGATCAGCATCCACAGCGCCGCCAAATACGTGATGGATTCCGAGCTTATCCGTATCCTCTCAAAAGTGGTTGAAGAGCTGAAGAGCTGGGCCACAAATCTCCTCATCATCATCCCTCCCCATTTTTCCCAGAGGTCCAACAAGCTCACCAGATCGTGGTGTGCTCCCTACTCCCTAGAGGCCTTCGTGCCTCTACTTCATCCATCCTCACCATTGATGGCCCTGAAGAGAACAGCAACGAAAAGCTCTGCTTGCCCATGGCTATCGGTTGGAGAGCAAAGGCTGCTCACCCATCACTGGACAAGCTTACACCTCAATGTGTGGACATGGGGATGGTTTGCAGATGAACAGTTGTCATGACAGATGCCTCCAAAAGATGCCTCCCAAAGAAGGCTTCCACATCAACTGCTTGAAAATTTTAGCAGTATGTTGGGCCTGTCAGTTCTTCCTGCCAGTCCTAAAAGGACACCATGTGCTGATCCGATCAGACAACATATCCCACATAAATCACCAGAGATGCCTCTCTTCAAAGCATCTCTTCACACTGGTAGAGAGCCTCTTGGAATGGGCTCATCTAAACCTGCGCTTGCTGAAAGCAGAGCACATACAAGGCAAACTTAACCATATATCCCCTTGCGGGAGTGGACGCTCCATCCACAGACATTCAGAGGATCTGGAAGATCTTCAGCAAGACCGAGGTAGACCTCTTCGCCTCAGAAGGCAACTCTCCACTATTTTCCCAACCTCCTTCTCTATGCTTTTCCCCCGATCGCCCTGATCCCACAGGTGATCTGGCGAGTTGGGGAACAAAATTACTAGGTTCTCCTGGTGGCCCCCCTTTGGACGACCAGCCATGGCTACCAGAGCTAACTCAGCTGTTGATTATGGCCCCTTGGCCCATTCCACTGAGACGGGATCTCCTTTCTCAAGCGAATGAGACAATATGGCATCCTTAGCCCGACTTATGTGCTTTGCACCTCTAGCCAGTTAACAGGAGCCTTTGAGCCTCCCAGAGTGAGTCTTAAACACAATTTCAGAGGCTACAGCCCGGGCTACAAGACACCTCTAAATGTGAAAATATATATTGAGCGTTCCGCCCCTTACAGGGGATCACTGGTAACACTGGTAATGGCACCAAAGGGCTTCTGGTCATGAAGCAAAGACTCTCTAGATGGATAGTAGAATCTGTTAGCATACTCTTCTTTGGACCTTCAATGTCCCATTGGAGTATGGGCCCACTCGACTAGAGGCATCGCCTAATCCTGGGCATGGTCCAGTGGTATGTCCATTGCGGATATTTGTGAGGCAGCCGGCTGGGCCTCACTGTTCACATTTGCAAGGTTTTATAACTTGGAAGTCTCTGCTTTCCAGGCCAGGACCTTTCTGTTTGAAGAGACACACAGTGAGTAAACAGATCTGACAGAGAAGCCTTGGCCAAGCTCTCTAGCATCAGTTCACCTGTTACCTTTCGACCACTGAGTTTCGATGTTACACTACTCTGGAACTATTAATCAGGCCGGATGTGACTTCAGGAAGCTTAGCCCATCTTAGCCTTGGATTCTTATGGGCATTGGATGTTTATGGAAGTTCATACTTTTAGTTGTTCCACTACATTCTATTTTAGGATTGCTTTGCCTGTAAAGCGCTTTGAGAAAGTAGCTTTTAAAGGTGCTATATAAAATAAATGTATTATTATTATTATTAGATTAGCACGGCGTGATTGTATTGTTGCCATAAGCATCTAGCAGTTGCAGTACATGTGTAGTATTGTAAGGGAACGTACTCGGTTACTGCTGGAGAGCATTCCTAACCATCCTTCCTAATAAAGGAGACCTCACAGAGAACAAAAACTGGAGACCTGTTTCACTTCTGTGCAGTGACTATATATTTCTTTCCAAGATTTTAGAAGTTATAAGGTGATCCATCCAGATCAAACCTACTGTGTCCCCAAAAGGTCAATTTTTGATAAAATTTCCCTTATTAGGGATATCTATGATGCCTCAAAAGTTATCAAATAGTGGCATTGGATTGACTTCACTAGACCAAGAAAAAGCATTCAACAGGGTTGAATGTATTTACCTATGGGAAACATTAAAAACTTTTTGTTTTAATAAAAGTTTGTAGATAAAAATTAAAGTTTTGTACAGTGATGTTGAGAGCATACTCAAAAGTAATGGTGGCTTATGCACTCCATTTAAAGTTTTAAGAGGTGTGAAGCAGAAATGGCTGCTCTCTGGAATGTCATATTTGTTAGCAATTGAACAATTTTTTTTAGAATAATTAAGAAAAAATGTGCAAGGTTTTAATATGCCAGTGTTTGGAAAAGTATAATCTATCTGCATGCTAATGATGTTTTAGTGTTTGCTAGCCAACAGAGTGATGTAACATTTTAAATGACTTGATGATGGCTTCTGCTAAAATGAACAGAGAAAAAAAGCGCTACTAATAGGAAATTGGAAAATAGAGTGTTTTTCCCTTCCTCCTAGTTTAGTATGGAAAAAATGAGGCTTTAAATATCTGGCAGTTTTTGTAGGAGATGTAGTAACTGTACAAAAATACTGGGAAGGAACTATTGAAAAAGTTAAAGGTTGACTTGAGAAAATAAGTGGTTAATCCCAAATATGTCATATAGAGGTCGAAATTTAGTAATAAATAATTTAATAGCTTCCTCTTTATGGAATAAATTAACCTGCATAGGTCCTCCATTGTGTTTGTTAGCAGAGTTTCAAACTATTTTTGTAGATTTATTCTGGGACAAGTTACATTGGGTTCCTCCGAGTATATTGTTTTAACCCAAAAAAGGAGGAGGACAAGGATTTGTACATCTTCATAGTAGAACAGCAGCTCTCCGGTTATCATTTTTGCAAAGACTTAGTGGTTCAGTAACTTCATGCTGGAAAGTAGTTGCGTTTAAAATATTACAAAATCTTGGAAATTTGAAATTGGTCAGAAATCTTTTTTTTTTTTTAATGGACTTGTCAAAATTGAACATCAGAATGACATTTTTTATCTGAATGTTATTAAAGTATAGAACATGTTCAAAGTACACAGAGAAGGATATTTGAAATCTTTTCACTGGCTCCTTGAAAAACCACTAATATATGGAGCACGCTTTGATTTAACACACAATGACTACAATTCCTGGACTTACTGAAACACTTGTGGCTTCCAAAATATGAACAATGGGGAGTCTAGTTAATTTGACTGGACCAGTTTTTGAGAATATGGAAAAAATTACTATGAGTCTAGAGGTCAAGATTATTTGTTTTTCATTTATTAGAAAAATGGGAAAAATACTCTTTTATTGGATTACTGTGAAAGCAAAAATGTGCCTAATGAAAGATATACATATATATTTTTATTTTTTTTTTATTTTTTTTTATCAGGTTTTTTCTTCAACCTGTTTTAGATTATGTTTCAGGAATGTTTCTAAGTTTTAAGTTTCCGGGGCTTTTGTGGGATGGATCAGAGCCACCGTCTCACCATGGCGGATGGAGAAGGCAGAAGAAGCGCACGTCCGCCGAGCCAGCGCCACTGCCCATGATGGCCGCAAGCCCAGTGCCACGAGGCAAGATGGACGCCAGCCCAGCGCCACAGCACAAGGTGGTCGCCATCCCCACGCCACGAGGCAAGACGGCCGCCAGCCCAGCGCCACTGCCCAAGATGGCCGCTGAAACATTCTTGGATTATTTCTCCATGCTGAACAAGATCCTAGAGATTCCCAGGAGTGTTCACGTCACGTCTGCTGATCCAGAGACTGTTCATATCACGTATGCTGAGCCGGCACCACAGCCCAAGATGGCCACCAGCCCAGTGCTATGGCACAAGATGGCCGCCAGCCCAGCTCCTGATGGCTGCTTGCCCAGCACTTCTGCACAGGATAACAGCCACAGTTGATCTTCCAGAGTTGAGTCAGGTTCCCGTGGACCCTCCAGAGTCAAGTCAGGTTCCGGATGACCCTCCAGAGTTGAGTCAGTTTCCGGTTGTCCCTCCAGAGTCGAGTCAGGTTCCGGTTGACCTTCCAGAGTCGAGTCAGGTGCCCGTTGACCCTCCAGAGTCGAGTCAGGTGCTCGTGGACCCCTCAGAGTCAGGGTTAATCACCATTGACCTTCCAGACGCTGGGCTAGTCACCGTTGACCTTCCAGAGTCAGGGCTAGTCACCGTTGACCTTCCAGAGTCAGGGCTAGTCGCCATTGACCTTCCAGAGTCAGGGCTGGTCACCATGGACCTTCCAGAGTCAAGTCAAGTCACTGGTTATCTTCAACGACAGATTCAAGTCACTGGTGATCTTCAAGGACAGAGTCAAGTCACCGGTGATCTTCAGGGACAGAGTCAAGTCACCGGTGATCTTCAAGGACAGAGTCAAGTCACCGGTGATCTTCAAGGACAGAGTCAAGTCACCGGTGATCTTCAAGGACAGAGTCAAGTCACCGGTGATCTTCAAGGACAGAGTCAAGTCACCGGTGATGTTCATGGGAGAATTCAAGTCACCATTGATCTTCATGAACAAAGGCAAATCACCATTGATCTTCATGAACAAATGCAAGTCACCAATGATCTTCATGAAAAAATGCAAGTCACCAATGATCTTCATGAACAAGGGCAAGTCACCATTGATCTTCATGAACAAATGCAAGTCACCATTGATCTTCATGAACAAATGCAAGTCACCAATGATCTTCATGAACAAATACAAGTCACCAATGATCTCCATGAACAAATGCAAGTCACCAATGATCTCCATGAACAAATGCAAGTCACCAATGATCTTAATGAGCAGAGTCAGGCCACCAATGATCTTCAGGAGCAGAGTCAAGTCAGCATTGATCTTCTGGAATCCAGTCTAAACACCATGGGATTACCAGAGCCTCTCCATGTCTCTGCTGAACTACTGGAGCCTCTCCTCGTCTCGGCTGGATTGCCAGAGTCTCTCCACGCCTCTGTGGAACTTTCAGAGCCTCGTCACGTCTTGGCTGATCTACCAGAGTCTTTCCTCGCCTCTGCGAAACGTCCAGAGCCTTCCAGAGTCATGTCTCAGTCGAACTCTCTGAGCGCCCGACTGATCCTGTCGTGGCCACGGAGGCTACCCTTAACTTGTTCATATTCTTTGTTTCAGACTTACCCAACCAGACTTGCTCTCCTGCCAGTCTGATCCCACTGTGGTGGTCTTCTGCTCCGCCCTGGGGGGCTCCAGTTTTGACCACACAGACGTGGTGGTCTTCTGCTCCACCCTGGGGGGCTTCCGTCCTGACCACACGGTTGTGGTGGTCTTCTTCTCCGCCCTGGGGGGCTCCGGTCTCGACCACACAGACGTGGTGGTTTTCTGCTCCGCCCTGGGGGGGCTTCCATCCCAACCACACGGTTGTGGTGGTCTTCTGCTCTGCCCTGGGGGGCTTCCGTCCCGACCACAGGGTTGTGGTGGTCTTCTGCTCCACCTTGGGGTCCTGCCCGGTCGGTGCTGTCCTGGGTTCCCGAACGCCCTGACCCACCCTATCTCCTGTTGTGTTGTTGTTTTTGGTTGTTTGTTCACTTCCTATCCCTGTTACCTTCTGTGAGCCTGGCCCTCCAACCCTCCCCCTGATCCTCCGCCGGTCCACCTCCCTCTTGTTCTCCCTGTTTTGTGTTGCACTTCTGGTCTCTGTTCCCCCGCCTTACATGTTCCTCTTTTCTCTGGTTTCCCCATATATATATTTTTTTTTTACCTGGCCCTCCGTCCCTCCCTCCTGGTCTTGTTTTGTCAAACATGTTTTGGAGCGTCTGGTAGCCGCTCCGTAGTGAGGGGGTATTGTCACAGTGTCTGGTTTGTGTTCCCTGGGTAACTACTAGATGCCCTCCTTCCCCACGGTGTCTGTCACTTCCTAAACCACATTTCCCACAATCCCTGTCTTCGCATTGCACTCAGCTGTCACTAATCATTAATCATTGCACTCAGTCAATTCCCCATTAGCGTTTGTCATCTCCAGAGATGTATAGTAACGAAGTAGAACTACTTCACTACTGTACTTAAGTACTAAAAGGCGCTATCTGTACTTTACTAGAGTATTATTTTTTTCTCCTACTTCCACTTTTACTTCGGTACATATTTTCGCTGAGTTTAATACTTTTACTCCGATATTTTTTTATGTGCTGCATCGTTACTCGTTACAATTATAATAATGTTACGAATCATTCCATTACAAACCACTGCCAGAACTGTAGATGGCAGGTTTGATGAAGCTGGCACATCATTGAGCGAAACAAGCGATTAAGAAGACTGCGTGTGCTGACTAAACTGCTGTGAAGAGAGAAATGAACACCGAGCCGAGCCAGATAATGACTCGTTCACGAGTCAAGAACCAGTTGCATCGGTTTTCGGATGACCAGTAACGTTAGTTCTTTCTGACAGTTCGATTCAATAAACCAGTTGAAGAAAACAGTTCACCGATTCTTTTGCGCTCGATGCAATGGCGTCATTGGCGTTGACTGCACATGGGCTCATAACATTAGAATCAGTTCAGAATCAATCACCAAAAGAATCAGTTCGGTTCCAGACGCTCTGTGTGTCGGTTTGCTTCACGCTAAATCACACATGCGCAGTATCATCAGCTCCTCGGTTCACGAATCGAACGCGTCTGACAGAAACGGTTCTTGACTCGTGAACGAGTCATTATCTGGCTCGGCTCGGTGTTCATCTTCAGTTCTCTCTTCACATCAGTTCAGTGTACTGTTTGAGTCAATGAATTACTCCGGGGTATTGGTTTGTTTTAACTCAGAGGGAGTGTCAGACACATTAAACAAGTTAACAGCTTAATTCATCTGTGGATTAATGCGTATTGGAGACGCGAATTGTTTAAAACGATTCAGTTCGATTTGGTGGACTGTTTCAAAAAGATCCGGTTAAATCGAATGATTCGTTCGCGAACCAGATATCAAAAACTGCTTTGTTTTTAACTGTCTTACAACAGACACTGAAGAGAAGACAATGCTGAATAAAGTCGTAGTTTTTGCTATTTTTGGACCAAAATGTATTTTCGATGCTTCAAAAAATTCTAAATGACCCTCTGATGTCTTACGGGTTTGAAACAACATGAGGGCGAGTTATTAATGACATCATTTTGCAAATTGGGCTAACTAACCCTAGTAACCGTTTTTTTTGTTTACAAGAAGTTACAGTCAAAGGAATTGTGATTGTCCTTTAGGTTAATCATTTGAAATAGTAAAAACAATATGTTCAAACTTTTGACTACTTTCTTTAATAGCTACATAACACAATACTTCTACTTTTACTTTCAGTACTTGAGTAGTAAATTTTAAAATAGACTACTTGCAATACTTAAGTACAAAAAATGTTGAATACTTTAGTACTTCTACTTAAGTGTGGTGCTTAAAGAGCACTTCTACTTCTACTCAAGTCACTTTTTTGATAGAGCACTTGTACTTTTACTCAAGTATGGTTCTCTAGTACTTTATACATCTCTGGTCATCTCCCTGTGTATTTATACCCTGTCTGTCTTAGTATGTGGCACAGAGTCCTTGTATGATTATCACTTCCGTTTCATAGTCTTGTTCTTGCCTTGTGTTTTTGTCTGTTTATGTTGTTTGGATTGATTCTTTGGTTTTGGCCCCTGCATGGACTGTTTACGATTTGGATTACCCATAATAAATGACATACCCGCATTTGGATTTCTCTCCATATTTTCCTGTATCCCGGTCGTGACAAAATCATTCTTAATGTTTCAAGATTTGGAGAAGATCATTCATGCTTTTATCACATTGCGTTTAGATTATTGCAACTCCTTGTATTTGGGCCTTACTCAGTCAATAATTTCTCGTCTCCAGATGGTTCAAAATGCAGCTGCAAGGATGTTAACCAAAGCAAAGAAATTTGACCATGTCACCCCAATCTTAACATAGCTCCATTAGCTCCCCAGTCCATTTCAGGATTCTGTTTAAATTCAAATTTAAAAGATTTTATTATCCCACATTCATCTAGTAGATCCTTAAGGTCTGCTGATCAGTATCTTTAATATGTCCCTCGATCTTGTTTAAAAACCAAGGGCGACAGAGCTTTTTCAGTTGCTGCCCCTCACTTATGGAATCAGTTGACACTGGATATTCGCCTTGCACCTTCTATTATCATTTTTAAAAAGAGGCATGATTCAAGAAAGAGAAAGCAGTCCAAACGCGTTCAGCCAATACACTTAAAAGAAAGAACCGATTTAAAAGAACAATTTAATCACAAATGAATGACATCAATGGTTCATTCGACACAAATAATAACTTCTGCAATATTCACTAGGAAAATGTTTCAGGTTAGTCAGAGCGAGGTTAGTCAGAGCGAGGTTAGTCAGAGCGCTTATGATTGCACACAGCTGCAGTCATTATAATTTAAATATAATTTACATCAAGTTATAAAGAAAAATAAATATTGGTGCTGTGGCACAGCTGAGCTATGATGCTGATTTGGTAATGCAGGTTTGAAACTGGCTTGCGTAATTTCCTAGCTTTTAAAATACATATTACAAATACAAAACATAAATGCTGTCATTTCAAGTAAACAACTTTGGTGAATTATTTCTAAACCTTTTCAGAATATTCCCACAGTGCTGAACGAAAACCCAAAAGGTGAAAACAAAAAAGTATTTCTTTATTTATTCACGGAGAAACCTTTTTGCAGACAAAAAGTTCTTACTAAAAAAATAATTTAAGACATTTTAAAATGAGAAACAAATTTAATACACATTTTAATATATCATTAATAACAATAATAACCAGTCCTTTACAGAGAAAAAAATAAATAAATAAATAAAGTAGGAAATATGTTTCAGGTCATGTTAGAAAACTCATATAAGACTTAAATGCACATCAATGCCCCCACAAAGTCATTTTTATGACTTTTGTCATGCCTTTTATGAAGTTTCCGATGGAGTATCAGTAAGAAAATGCCATATGCAATGGATCGTCTATATTGATGATAAATTTGTTGTTGTTGTTGTTTTAAACATGAATTGTACAATCATTGTAGAAGCCCAAATTTGTAGCTTCACCATACAAGTAGTCTTATAACATGGTAAAATAATAGTGACTATTTTTTTTTCTTTTAATAGCAGTAATTTTTGTTTTCTTGTTTGACCCTATCTGTCTCTCTGTGTGGCTCCAAAAATCATTAACATTATCAGTCACATGAACTGAGGAAACATTGCCTGCAATGCTTGGACTCACATTGACACCTTAAATTGCCAAACAACACTGACTGATTACATAACAGCAGTCAGATCCTGAAATGACTCAACAATAGCAGGAGTTTCTTCTTGAGAAACATTCCAAAGAAATGTTTGAGAATCCTCAATACCTGTTAAAGCAATCTCCACAATATGCTAATACACATGCTCACAGGTTTTGATAATACTATTTAATACCAGCGGCTGGTATTATCAAAAAACATCTAACTCAGAATCCATTTAGTAACCATCTTAAGTTTATTGAGGAAATACCGGAATCTGCGCTCCCAGAACTCCAAGGAAAGCTTCAAAGATTTCCACTGAAATTAAACACGCATTATCAGAAACCGCCCTAAGCTTGTTTGTTTCTGAAATATTTTGCCTTTTATTCCGCTATCAAGTATACATTACCAAACAGCAGCTTCATCAGCTATTGGCATTTTGCCCATTTTTTTTGTTTTGTTGCATTAATTCCACAGATTTCCACCAAATCTATTACAGAAAAAAATGAGTCAAAATAACAGATTGATTTTTAAATTAAATTCTAAACAATTTTAAATTGTTAAATTGAAATAAAATTCTTAGATCAAATCATGGATGAGATTTAGTTACACTGTAATATATATATATATATATATATATATATATATATATATATATATATATATATATATATATATATATATATATATATATATACATATATTAGGGGTGTAACGGTATGCAAAAATCACGGTTTGGTACATACCTCGGTTTTAAAGTCACGGTTCGGTTCATTTTCGGTACAGTAAGGGAAAGAAATGCAAACATTAAACTGCAGGTTGTTTATTACTATACACTTTTTTTTAAAATACTTTTTAATAAAATATATATAAAATAAAGAATAAGAAATAAAATACTGCTGCAAAGTTCTCCACTAAATAAAATACTCTCAGTCTCAAACCAATATCATATAATAATATATAATGAAAAATATAAATAAATAACTATGATTACAGTGCAGCATTACCAATCCCAGCATGCTGCTGCTGTAGGTGACATAGAGGGAGGCCGCCGACAGACCAGGCTCTTGTCTTCATGACAATATCTATACTTCATGTTGAGCATAAATATAAAGCCTACTGATAAAGGACACTGTCAACAGTATTGACAGCAAAATAGACTATGTTTGACACGTGCAATATTTGAAAATCGATAATTATTTATTTTTTAAATTACATTTATATCTGAATTTATGTCAACCTATAGACTTTCACACATCAAAGTGTCATGAATTAATATGTATTTGTGTACGGTATACTGTCCATATCCAAAAGGTAATAAAAACATCTTCAAAGTAGTCCATGTGACATGTCAGTTCGAAGCATCGAAAATACATTTTGGTCCAAAAATAGCAAAAACCACCGCTTTATTCAGCATTGTCTTCTCTTCCGTGTCTGCTGTGAGACAGTCTGCTGTGAAAGCAGTTTGTGATATCCGGTTCGTGAATGAATCATTCGATGTAACCAGATCTTTTTGAACCAGTTCACCAAATCAAACTGAATCGTTTTAAATGGTTTGTGTCTCCAATACGCATTAATCCACAAATAACTTAAGCTGTTAACTTTTTTAATGTGGCTGACACTCCCTCTGAGCAACTGCAATTAGATTTATATTGTATATTTAAGGTCACTGTTATCCCACTGGTCACTACTGTGACCATCAGCTTGTTTACTCATTCTATGACCACACTCAAGAAAACTAAATATATGTAAATGCATATATTAATACAGGACACCAAAAATCTTTGTCATATATTTAAGATAAGACATTTTACTAGCCTTTAGTTTTGGAGCTTTGATGCAGCCATCATCTTCTTAAAGTGCAAACAGGAAGTAAACTGCTCTGGTCATGTGACAAGTTTTAGTAATCATGTGACATATTTGCACATATTTAATTGAGACCCTTTATTCCATATTTCCATTTCCATATTTGCAGGAAGTACGCTAACACATCAGTCAATAAGTTTTTTAGAGCTTTATAAATGAAAATCTTTTTTTACAGTCACTATTGTGTCAGTTAAATCATTAAAATGCAATATTTTCATAGTTTGTAGTGATTTCAGTGTTCTATACCTAAAAAGGTAAATTCATTTTACCAAATGTTCTGTAATTTACTTAATCATGACTTAATTATAAAGCATACAATAGAAAAAAGTCTAGCTTGAGATGAATGTATTTTCATATCTCAGTTTTCTGGGAAAACATCAGAGATCATAAGATTGTGAAAATGTGTATCTTGGATATAATCCTGAAATATTTTTGTTCATGTTGAAATCTCTACAGGGAGTCCACCAAACCTCAAAATCATGAACACAGTCCCCTAAGTCCACTGGTTTATGATTTTAATGCTATTATTTTGGCATCCCAGTAGTCTTAAAGCCAGAAAACAACAACAACAACAAAACTTTTTTTATTATTATTATTATCAATCAATCTATTTGTCTCTCTCTCTCTCTATTAGTATTATTTCTTTCATGATGTATGATTTAATGAAAATATATTGCCCAACACAGTTTCTGGAATATTAGCACTGTAAAAGTTCAGTTTACTTATCTTGGCCACCACCACTCCCTCAAACTCACCTCCACAGATGTCTACACTGCATTGAGCCGGATTAACACACAAAAGGCTGCTGGCCCTGATGGCATTCCTAGACGTGTGCTAAGGGCATCTGCAGAGCAGCTTGCAGGGGTCTTCAAAGACATTTTTGACCTGTCCATCACCCACGTAGCTGTGCCAACATGCTTTACTTCCACATCCATTGCGCCAGTGCCAAAACACTCCTCCCTGATGTGCCTAAATGACTACTGCCCTGTAGCACTCACCTATTGTTATGAAGTGTTTGGAACGACTGGTTCTAGCACACCTCAAGAACTGCCTCCCACACTGGACCCACACCAATCTGCCTAACGCAACAATGGGAGCACAGAGGATGCGGTATGCACAGTCCTCCCCTCGGTTCTCACACACTTTCAAATCAATTCTTTATTATGGATTATGGACTTTCTGACTAACAGACCTCAGCATGTTAAGTCAGGTCACACCTGTTCCACCACCATCACACTCAACACTGCCGTACCACAGGGCTGTGTGCTGAGCCCATTCCTCTACTCCCTCTATACCCACAACTACAGACCTGTGCATGGATTCAACTCCATCAAGTTTGACACAACAATGATTGGCCTAATCAGAGACAACAATAAGACTGCCTACATGGAGGAGGTTCAGCACCTGGCCACATGGTGTGCTGACAATAACCTGCTACTTAACACCAGTAAGACAAAGGATCTCATTGTGGACTTCAGGAAGAGGAAAGGAAGCACGTATTAAACCACATTTAACAGGATGGTTGTTGAACATGTCTCCATCTTCAAGTTTCTGGGAACCCACATCTCAGAGGACCTGACCTGGACCACAAACACCTCCAGCCTGGTCAAGAAGGCTCACCAGCATCTCTTCTTCCTTCGGACACTAAAGAAGAACCAGTTGTCTTCAGTCATCCTGGTGATCTTCTACCGGTGTGCAATCGAGAACATCCTGACCAGTTGTATCACAGTCTGGTATGGGAACTGCTAAGTGGCTAACCGCAAGGCACTGCAGAGGATGGTAAAAACCACCCAATGCCTCACAGGGACACCTCTTCCTGCTATTGAGGACATCCAGAGAAAACACTGTCTACGTCGAACTTGCAGCATTTTTAAGGACTCCTCTCACCCTGACCATAGACTGTTTAACATCCTGCCTTCTGGGATGCGCTCCAGGAGCCTCCGGACAAGGACCAGCAGACTTAGGAACAGCTTTTTCCCTAAAGCTTTCTCCTTACTGAATACTGCCCTTTCACCATACAAGTACTCTTATAACATAGTGAAATAATAGTTAATATAGCAGTAGTTTTTGTTTTCTTTTTTAACCCTGTTTGTCTCTCTGTGTGGCTCCAAAAATCATTAACATCCTCCAATGCACTGCGATCACACTGATATCTGAGGTCTAATATCCTGAAGATCATGTCCAAGTCAAGTCACCTTTATTTACTGTATATAGCGATTTAAACAATCCAGATTGTAACAAAGCAACTGAACAGCATTAAATAGGAAAATAGCATGCCAATACAGCAAAAAGGCAGTTTATCATTGAATTAAATGATGTCATCTTCCAGCTCAATTAATTTTAAATAACTTCCAGCGATTTCATTGATTTTATTGCACAGATACTAAGTGTCCCCAACTACGTAAGCCAGAGGTGACAGCAGCAAGGAACCAAAACCTTTGGAGAAACCAGGCTCAGTCAGGAGGCCAGTTCTCCTCTGACCAGACGAAACCAGCAGTTCAATTCCCTGCTGCAGCAAAGTCAGATTGTGCAGAAGAATATTCACTCTCAGACAGCAGATGGCGCTAAACTGCAGAAAATGCAGCCCTTACCCTGGAAGCCCCATAAATAAAGCAGCTGCACAACTTTCTGAAACATATTTAAATAATTTGAAATAGCAATTCAGATTTGTGTATTCAAAACAACTTGTGTGTTCATCACAGTGCTAAATACTGTACTTAAGTATTTAGACTTAATAGGCTATTTATTTTTAAACATTTTTTTTTTCATTTTAATCTGGAATACAACCTTCCCTAGATATTGTTTGAAAGTGTTTTGATTCTTTATTGTTAATTCACACTTTACATTAGGGCTTCGTTAGTTAACATTAGTTAATTCATTCACTCATCACCTGCTCCCTATTTATTGCCCCGTCTTTCGTCTTGTGTTTGTCAGATCATAGTTTGAAGCTCCCTGTTGTATGCCTGGTTACTCGTCCCAGTTTCTTCCTGTTTTCTCCTCGCTGGATCCTCACCCCTCTGGAACCCCATCCACTCCACTCAACAACCAGATCGCTCATCTCAGTTGCTGTGTCACGCTCTCCTGCTGCCTCATCTCACCACTACTTTCTTGACACCTGTTACATCATCTCTCTTCATCCTGTTGTTCCTGTTGATTACCACAGTTCTCTTGTGTAATCTTGATTAAAACTATATTTTACTTTCAATTTATTCCTCACCCTCCTTACCATTACAGAACGATCTGACCAACCATGGAAGCAGCACCTTCGAGATGGAGGAGCCTAAAGTGGCATTTGTTCTCACCTTGCTCTCCAGTAAGGCAGCGTTGTGGGGAACGGTGGTGTTGGAGAACCGAGACCCGTGTCTACTTACTTGAGATTTAATTCGAGTCTCAACGGGTTAATCGACTTGGCTCTTCGGGTGGATGCCTGCATTGAACAACTGGAGCAGCACACCCATTCTACATGTTTCCCCGGCAACACTGAAACTGGCAACCCTACCAGAGAGAACACGGTGGGTCCCATCCTCGATCACGAGCCCATGCAGGTGGGTAGAGCTCAGATGTCCCAGGAGGAGAGAGAGAGGCGGAGGTCCCGGGGACTCTGCTTATATAGTGGTGGCTCTGGACATTTTCTACTCTCTTGCCCAGTTAAAGGAGCTAGCCCGGTAGTAAACTTGGTGCTACTATCGGGTGGGATATCCACCGGAAAAGTCCTCTGTAATGAGTGGGGCGGGGCCGAGATCCGTGGGAACAGAGCGAGGCCGGTGGAGTGACTGGAAATGAATGACACCTGCGACACTCACAGGTCTCGCGTCCCACGGAGGAGATTGGAAGGATACAAAAGGGGAGCGACAATATTGAAGGACGAGAGAGGACCAGGTCTTGACAAGTTTTATTTGATTGTCTGCCGGTTCCCTCCTCCTTCTTCCCACGAATGAACATTGCTACATTGGGGCCGAGGCCCGGGAGGAAGGAGGTACGCGTTGCCGAAGATCCCTCACCGCTGGGGTGAACCTGTGGTGCCATCGAGCAGGCGTAGCAGCCAGCGCCGGGGATGCTCGAGGCAGTGGGCTGGAGTGAGTTGCCGGGGACGGACGAGCTCACGTCAGTGAGGGAGTGGAGGAGTCACCGCCATTCGCCTGGAGGCCAGAGCCTGCTGCCGTCCTCCATGATGCGGTGGAGCAGGATACGGGGGACTCCTGCCGGCTGCCCAACACCATGCTTCCTGGTGATATCTCTCCAAGGGTAACATATAAAGCATGAAAAGTAACGGCCCTAATACTGAGCCTTGAGGCACTCCATACTGCACTTGTGATAAATATGATACCTCTTCATTCAGATAACAGTAGACACAGATAAGTATAATCGGATACTTTCAACACTATCAAAATCAATTCCATGTGGCAGTATTACATCTAGAGCAGTGATCCTAAAATCTGGCTCGCGAAATCCAGTTTCCTGCAGAGTTTAGTTCCGACTCCAATTAAACACACCTGCCTGTGATTTTCTAATGATCCTGAAGACAATGATTAGCAAACTCATGCGTGTTTGATTAGGGTTAGAGCAAAACTTCGCAGGAAAGTGGATCTCGCGAGCCAGATTTGAGGATCACTGATCTAGAGTATGATTTCAATAATGAGTAGGACCTGACAAGTGTTGTCTAATCCCAACAGAGTTCAAAATGTCTATGAATGCTGATCCCAATATTTTTCATTATAAACATATTTAAATCACCAAGAAAAAAAAAACGTTTTCTGCGACCAGCACTTACTCAAACAGCAAATTCTTTAATAAATTCTGTATGGTGCCCAGTACAGGTACAAGCATAACAGGAGATTTATCATTAACACTTGGTTTTCTGGATAATGTTATATGAAGCACCATTACTTCAAATGAGTTATACTGTACCTGAAGCCAACCCTCTGAAAAATACTGAAAGTATTTTTATAAATTGTAGCAATACCTCCCCCTTTTCCTTTTGGATGCAGCTCATGTTTATAAATGTAATATTTGGGGGTAGAATAATTTAAAATAATGTAATCATTATATTTTAGCCAGGTTTCTGTCAAACAGAGCACATCTAGGTTATGATCAGTGATCATATAATTTACAAAAAGTGCTTTCATAGAAAGAGACGTGATATTAAATAAGCCGAGCTTTATCATTTGTTTTATCCATATTACATCTTTTTTTTTTTTCTTGAACATCAATTAAATTGTTATTATTATATTGGTTTGAGAATTTTTTTTTCTAGTTCGGGGAATAGACACAGTCTCTCTAGTGTGATTTCTTGGTGAAAGAGTCTCTATGTGCTGAGAAATAACTGATTTTTGTAGCATGAGGCAGCTATCCAGTCTGTCTGCTTCCTGACCTGGGTCCCAGTTAGTCAAGTGCAACCTTTAAGAGTATGTGCCATATTTGGATTGGTACCACCCCAGGAGGGATGTAGACCATCTCTTTTCAACAGGTCAGGTCTGTCCCAAAAACTCATCCAATTGTCTATGAAACCTATGTTATTCTGTGGGCACCACTTAGACAACCAGCCATTGAGTGATGATAATCTGCTATGTATATCATCACCACAGTAAGCAGAGAGGGGACCAGAGCATATTACAGTGTCTGACATCGTACTTGCAAGTTCGTACTTTCATCAGGTTTCTCAGTGGGTGCATCACTGAGTGGGATGAACTGGTTTAATGTTTTGATTGGAACGGAAGAGTGGTGTTTTGACCCGCCACTATGCCGCCTCACAGTCACCTAGTTGCCCTGCTGTAGAGGTGCTTTAGCTGAACCGAACAATGTACCGGACTCCCTGAGCTTGTTAAATCCAAAGCCGTATCTACAGCCCTCATATTCTTACTGTCCTCAATGAAAGTTTGGATGCATGTCTCTAATTCTAAAACATTGTCAACCTAACTATTTCCCTGCATTTATCACATGGGAATCCCTCATTGTTGACAGAGAGAGCTAAACTTTACATGTGGCAAGTGGTGCAAACAACAACAGCAGAAAAATGATTCTGACTTACCACTGTTGTTTGATGAAATCTTGAAAAACGGCACAAGAGAGAAAAGAAACGAGGCAAAAGAAAAAGAAAGGAAAATGATAATAAACGCAAATAGAAATGTGGATGGAAATTTGAATGTCAAGCTAATCAGCTAACAAATGCTAATGCACTGTAGGCACACTGCACTTGCAATTTAAAAATTTAAATCGACAGTCAGATTAGAATTACATTGATAGATAATATCAAATATATGGTGGGAATTAAGTTTATATTTTATCACTTTAGACAACAGAGAGTTATAGTAAGATATTCAGCAGAAAAGCGGAGCTACAATCACAAACCACTTTCTCACTCCCAAGTGTGTGTTGACTTTAGACTATCAGTCACATGAACGGATGAAAACATTGCCTGCAACGCTTGGACTCACATCAACACCTTAAATTGCAAAACAGCACTGACAGATTACATAGCAGTAGTCAGATCCTGAAATGACTCAACAATAGTACGAGTTTCTTCTTGAGAAACATTTCAAATAAATGTTTGAGAATCCTCAATACCTGATGAAACAATCTCCACAATATGCAAATACACATGCTCACAGGTTTTGATAATACCATTTGATACCAGCGGCTGGTATTACTGAAAATCACCTAACTTAGAATCCATTTAGTAACCATACTAAGTTTGAGGAAATACTGGATTCTGTGCTCCTAAATTCCAGCTTCAAAGCTTTCCACTGAATTTAAAAACGCATTATTAAGAACCACCCTAAGCTTGTTTGTATCTAAAATATTTTGGCTTTTATTCTGCTATCAAGTATAGCCTACAGGAGGTTTGTGATGGTGAGGAAATGTTCCCACCGGTTAAGTGACATGTGACAAGACTGATAATACCAGTATCACCGTGGGGGCGGGGCGTTCCCTCTTTTCCTTCCTTACCTCACTTTTCAAATAGCGGAAATTCATCATAAAGCAATTGTTTGTTTGAATTTTCCCTATTTTCCTTTCTTTCTTTCACTTTTAAATACCTTAGATAAAAAGCAAAAGTTAACAGACTTTTCAAAATCTAAAATATTTCCAAACATGCGCTTTAGCATTTCGTCCCGAAACTCATCCGTCATTGTCTAGACTGTCTCACCTCACTCTTGTCAGTCAGCTGGACTCACTCTCCTCACTGGCTAAATTATATCTGATCTGTGAAACGACTGTCATGATATGAAAGGAATGTAATATGAAGGGAATATGGAATGTGTTTAATAATATTATCAGGAATGGATCAAGGAGCATAGAATATCCTCAGTATTTTATAGATAATGAGGGGACTATAAGCAACATGAATGATGTGGTTACTGGGTTTAATAACTTTTAGGTAAGTGTCAGACCAAGACTAGAAGAGGGAACTGAAACCCAACAGACAGTAATAGGAGAGGTGAAGGCTATGGAGTTTTTAGACAACAAACCAAATTCTATGTATTTGAAATCAACTGACGAAAATAAGATTATTGAAATTGTTATCAAATTTAAGAATAAAAAGTTCACAGACTAGCATGACATTGATATGGCTTTAATCAAGGAAGTCATTGGGGCAATTTTAAAACTGGTAACTTATATTTGTAATTTGTCTTTTAAAACAAGTAAAATTAAAATTATAATTAAAACTGCCAAAGTCATTCCATTATATAAAGCTGGAGAAAGAAATCAGTTTACTAATTATAGGCCGTTTTCTCTACTCTCTCAGTTCTTTAAAATACTGGAAAGATTGTCTGTTAATAGACAGGAAAACTTTATGGAAAAGCATGAATTATTAGTTGACAGTAAGTATGGATTTAGGTCGAACAGATCCACATCCATGGCATTAATGGAGTTAACTGAAAATATTACTAGTACTATAATAAGAACTATGCAGTGGTAGTATTTATAGATTTGCAAAAAGCTTTTGATACAATTGATCACTGATTATTAATCAATAAATTGGAAACGTATGGTATCAGAGGGGTTGTACTTGATTGGATTAAAAGACTTCAATTCATACAAATTGGGGAACATAGATCTGAGTGTTTAGATATCACATGTGGAGTCCCACAGGGGTCGATTTTGGGTCCAAAATTATTTATATTGTATATAAGTGTCATATGTAGGGTGATTTTTGCTAATGAGCAAATTTGCTAATATTTTCTGTGCTGGGGAAAATTTGCAGCAGCTTTTGGAGGTTGTCACAGCAGAAATGAATAAGATAAAAATGTGGTTTGATGAATAAATTATCTATAAATTTAAATAAAACTAAATTTATGAACTTTAGAAACTGCAAAACTGATACACAAGTAAAAGTAATGATTAATAATGTTGAAATAGAAAGAGTATATGATTCTTGATTACAAAATCTGTTGGGAACCCCACATTAAACATGTTAGGGCAAAATTAGCACAGAGTATTGGAGTAATTGCGTAACCAAGGCATGTATTGAATGAGAAAGTACTTTATAGTTCACTTGTATTGCCATAAAAAAAATTGTGTATAAGTATGGGGCAACACCTATAAAACCACCCTACAAAAACTAAGTACAATACAAAAAAGAGGAATCAGGATAGTAAATAAAGTAGGATATTATGAGCATACTTTAAAGTTTAATGATCTGGTAGCACAAATTGCACAAATGATTAAAAAAAAATAAACAGAAATAAACAACAATTATTCTCAGATAGACGGGTGTTATAATTTTAGAGGCTTTAAATAAGAGACAGCAAAATGCACGGACAAAACTTAAAAGTATGTGTATTTTGATTTGTGGGGTGATATTGTGGAATAGATTAAATGGATATATCAAAGAAAGTGTTAATAAGTTGCAATTTAAAATAAGGTAAAAAAGATTTATTTTTGCTAAATCTAGAATTGGGGGGTGAGAGAGAATTTCAACAATGTTGTTAATGCTGCTTGATTTAGTTTCTGTTTGTCTTATCATAATAGATAGATAAAGGAGATGGATGTGCAAACTTTCCTGAAGATGGTACTCCTCTGGTACTGCTTGGTGACTTCCAACATCCACCTAGATAAACCCCAGGCTGCTGAATTCAAAACTCTGCTTGCCTCATTTGATCTCAAGCGAGTGTCTACTACAGTGACTCACAAATGAGGCAACCAACTGGACCTCATCTACACGAGCTGTTGCTCTGTGGACAACTCTTCAGTTGCTCTACTGCACACCTCAGACCACTTCCTCATTACTGCTAACCTAGCACTTACTCCAACGCAAGTCACCTTTCGATGGAACCTACGCTCACTCTCTCCATATTAATATCTTCTGTGGTTTCATCCTCGCTTCCTGCACTCTCTCAGTTTTCAGCTCCAGACACAAACATCACTCCTGGCACTATTTGCTCCACTTTAGCATCTTGCTTGGACAACTTTTGTCCACTGTCGTCTAGACCAGCACGCACCGCACCATCTGCCCCCTGGCTGTCCTAGGTTCTCCGTGAACATCGCTCTAAACACAGGGCTGCAGAGAGGAAGTGGGAGAAATCAAGAAAACTCTACCGACCACCGTGTGTATTAGTCTCTCCTCTCTTCCTTCTCTGCAAATGTCTTCACGGCTAAAACGTCCTACTACCACAACAAAATTAACAACTGTTGTGACGCTCGGACACTCTTCAAAACTTTCTCTTCTCTTCTTAATCCGCCTCCACCACCTCCTCCATCGACTCTTACAGCAGACAACTTTGCAGTTTTCTTCACAAATAAGACAATAACCATCAGTGACCAATTCGCCACACCGCAGACTGAGGACAACTTCACAAGGACCGATTTCTCCTCCTCCTCCCCACTCTCAGAGATGGGCATTTCCAAACTTCTCCTGTCCAATCATCCTACTACTTGTCCACTTGATCTGATCCCCACTCACCTCCTTCAAGCGATTTCTTCTTCAGTCATACATTTGCTTACTCACATTATCAACTCCTCTCTTAACTCTGGAACATTTCCCTCAGCATTTAAACATGCTCAGGTAAGCCCACTCCTCAAGAAACCATCTCTAAATCCAGCGCTTCTTGAAAACTACAGACCGGTATCCCTTCTTCCATTCATTGCAAAGACACTTGAGCAAGCTGTGTTCAACCAGCTTTCTATGTTCCTTGTACAGAACAACCTCCTGCACAGCAAACAATCTGGCTTTAAAAGTGGCCACTCAACTGAGACTGCTCTGCTCTCGGTTACTGAAGCCCTGCGACTAGCAAGAGCAGCTTCAAAATCCTCAGTACTCATCTTGCTGGACCTGTCTGCTGCATTTGACACTGTTAATCACCAGATTCTCCTGTCCACCCTCAGAAAGATGGGCATCTCTGGAACCACACTCCTGTGGATTAAGTCCTACCTCTCTGACAGATCCTTCAGTGTGTCTTGGAGGGGTGATGTTTCTAAGTCACAATACCTTGCTACTGGGGTTCCTCAAGGCTCAGTACTTGGACCATTTCCCTTCTCAATCTACATGACGTCATTCGGATCTGTCATTCAGAAGTATGGCTTTTCTTATCACTGCTGATGACACCCAACTCTACTTCTCATTCCAACCAGATGACCCGACAGTAGCTGCTCACATTTCAGCCTGTCTGAGTGACATTTCTAGCTAGATGAATGACCATCACCTTTAGCTTAACCTTACAAAGACAGAACTCCTGGTGATTCCAGCTAACGTATTGCTTCATCACAACTTCTCTATACAGCTGGGTTCATCAACCATTACACCTTCGAGGACAGCCAGAAACCTAGTAGTTGTGATGGATCATCAGTTAAGATTCACAGACCACATTGCTACAACGACCCGGTCCTGCAGGTTTGCCTTATACAACATTAGGAAGATTAGGCCCTTCCTGTCAGAGCAAGCCACCCAATTTCTTGTCCAAGCTCTTGTTCTCGCCAGACTGGACTATTGTAATGCTCTCCTGGTGGGCCTTCCTGCATGTACTGATGCTTGCCTACAAGACGACCACTGGCACAGCACCAACATACCTAAACTCACTGGTTAAATCTTATGTCCCCTCCAGAAGTTTGCGCTCTGCAAGTGAACGACGCCTTGTGGTGGCACCCCAAAGAAGTGATCAAAATCACTCTCACGGACCTTTTCCTGGACTGTGCCCAGCTGGTGGAATGACCTCCCAATCTCAATTCATTTTCAAGAAACATCTAAAGACTCATCTTTTTACCAGCACTTAACCAACTACTAGCACTTTTCCTTCTTTTCATTTATATAAAAAAAAAAAACTGGCTATGCTTTCTGTACTAGACAAACTGAGACTTGTCATGGCACTTGTATACTGTTGTTGTTCTCTTGTTGTACTGACTGCTTCTATTGTTCTCATTTTTAAGTCGCTTTGGATAAAAGCATCTGCTAAATGATTAAATGTAAATGTAATAAAGTATGATGTACTTTGGAGTAGTATTTCTGTATTATTTAAAATTGTATGTCTGATTTATTATGGCTGACTGTGATTTGGTATCCATGAGGGTAGGATTTAATAAACTTAGGGCTTCTACCTACCTTTCTTTTATTTCGAACAGGTTGAGTGTATGTGATGAAGGAAGGGAAAAAAGAAAAAAACAATTGTATTTTTTGGTGGTTTTGGTACTCATCTGTATATCTATTATGTTTTTTTTTCTTTTGTAATTTTAATAGTTCTAATAAATAAATAAATAATAATAATAATTCTAAACGACATGGGGGTCGGTGAACAAGTGATGTAGCCGGTGTTTTGGCTTAACACCGATATCACTGTCAACACCGTCTATCGCGGCAATCCTAGTATACAGTACCAAACAGCAGCTTAATCAGCTATTGGCATTTTGCCATTTTTTGCATTGATCCCACATATTTCCACCAATGTCATTACAGAAATATAAATCAAAGGTCAAAATACTGATTATTTTTAAAATTTAATTCTGAACCATTTAAAATTGTTACATTTAAATATATTTCTTAGATCAAATTATGAATGAGCTTAAGTTATCCATAAAGATAATATATTTAATGGCTATTAATATCTATGACAATCAGTTTATATGGTAGAAATATTTAAAGAAATATTTAAAGCATTAAATCATTAAAATTCAATGCTTATGTAGTTTGCTTTGTGGCTGAAAATAGCAGAGGTATGTGTAAGGTTTACGACTACAGCAAAAGTCAAATAAGTACGATTTCATGGCTAGATTTGCTCCATATGTGAAAACACTATGTGTGTTTACACACACTTTTGATGTGTAATGTACGAGTCGACAACGCTAGGCACGTCATACTTTCACTGAAGCAAGCAAACGATCTCAGCGTCAGCGCGGAAAGTGAGGAACTAACTGATCTCTGCTTCATTACAGTTTGCACATATGTTTTCGTCGCGAACGTTGATCTTCCTTCAAAACAGCCGGTAAAAGAGTCGCTAGATAACATGCGTCATCACTTCGACACGGAATTAGGTCGTCCCGGGTCGAACCCCGAAATGTTACTAGGTCCCCGACCCGGGTTCAATTCGATAATCAATTCCGGGACGTGGTTGCTTTCACACAGAAGGCGACCCGGCAATGTTCCGGAAATATTGCGGGTCCGACGTGCAGTGTGAAAGGGGCTTAATAGTCTAGATGGAAATAGGGGTCCACGCGCACCCCCTGGCTTTTTTTATGCCACCTGATTTTTTTAAATCCTTAAAGTGTCTATTTTCATAATCTGCCAGGTGCCAAGCTGAAATAATGTCCCAAAGGGTTCTTTTTTAACCCTTTGCTGCACCCGACCGGAACCCGAAAAATCTAAAAGTGAAATAGAAAGTGGAATATCATTAGAAGTAAACAACATACAGAGACAAATGAACACATTTTCCCATACAATTCTGACCCCAGGAATTTAATGGAATGGTTATTTTTGACATTTTACAACATATTGACCTTATTTCTGGACAAAAATAGCAAAAAATGGCCAAAAATGTGTAGAGGATCAACTATTTTTTCATTTTCTCAAGCGCATAGGGTGATTTTTTTTCCACAACATATTATTTCTTTATCATTCAAGTGTCTATTTTAAGATTAAATTGGGTACCAAGCTGAAATAATCTCCAAAATGCTATATTTTTAACCCTTTGCACCAAACCCGAAAACTCTAAAAATGATTTAAAGTGGCGTAACTTTTGATGTAAACATCTCACAGAGACAAATGGACACATTTTTTAATACAATTTTGACCCCAGAAATTGTTATTTGTCATGTTTTATAACATCTTGACCATCTGTGGTCAAAAAGAGCAAAAAAAGTTCATTTGACAGCGTTTTTATTATACTTAGCCTGAAATAGGGTTTATTTGAACCTTTTACTTCACCTATCCTGAACCTAAAGATATTTAAAATAGTTTTACTTTTGAAGTTAACAAAACAAAGCAAATTAGCTTAAATAAATAAAATAAAAAAACTACAGAAAAAATACAAAATGGTCCAAAAAGTTGACGGAGCATAAACTGCAAGTTTTTGAATTTTGGGGCTTTGCAGTTGGTGGTCGTCAGCTCATACCTGCAGATCGCCATCTCCCATTGCTTTCTCGTTTGGAAAAATTTCAGTAAGTATTTGAAACTATAATTAAGATATACCTTTGTAGTCATAATTTAAAGTGATTTTTTCAACAGTTTTTACTATAATCACAGGCTTTCGGAAATCGAATCTGTATTCTTGACTAGCAGTGTTGGTAGTTTAGTTGGGTGGGGGATATGAGATATGAGACTCTGTGAAGACATCAGTTCACCATACCACATGAGGGATATTTGTGAACAGATTCCATTGAAATTAGAGGACTTGTCTTTGGATACAATTGGCTATCACCAATACTGCTATAAAAGCTTTACAGGGAAAATAAATCGTTTACAAGTGTCAAAGGCTTCTACATCTATTGAATCATTATCATTGAAAAGGGACTCACTGCGCCATGTCAAATCGCGGTCACAGGGGCGTAGCACCAAATTTTGGGCCCTGGGTACAAACCATCTTGCTGGGCCCCCGTACCAAATGCCATAGTGATACCAATGGGTGGGATATTTTGAAGAAAGTCGGTGACCAAACGACTGATGGACCCCATTGACTTGCATAGCAAGACGGTTACAGGGAGACAAAGACATATCTCATGTACTCACATTCTCCAAGGTGCAACAACATGAGTGTATTAAGTCGAACTTCATATACAGCTCAGCATTACTGTAGATGAAGCAGTTGGATGTGTACACAATCTTGGAACAGCTGACCAACTTCAAGAAGCAGCACTCACCCTCCATTCTCACATTATAAAAGGCATTCAAAGAGTCAAAGGAGCTACCATGGCCCCCGACAGCACAGGAGCTAGATGCTGTGAAGATGGACGTGCTTCTTCCAGAGCATCTTGTACAATTTCCGAGCTCATTGGTAACTGGGACACTTGATGTCGAAAAGTGCGAGAAGACACAGAGGCTGGTCTATTCGATTACACAAGATGTGTGTCGAGCAGCAACTAACAGCAAGTGGAAACTCCCAAAGCACATCCTCCTTTGTGCTACACTTTGACACCTCTATCGAAGCAAAAAAAAAAAAAAAAAAAATTCTGTCTTTTCTGTCATTGCTGTCTCAAGTTTCATACTGACGTCATATGTTTTTGAGTGTCCTAGATGTGAAAGGATGGTTGTGAGATAGAAAGACAGAAAATTGCTTTAGTAAATCTCAAAATCAAATGCCTGTATCAAAAAGAGTTCAGCATTGACTCAAAAGCAGTAAATTAACTTATAACTCACCTATTTGCTTCGATAGAGGTGTTGATGGTTCCAAGTTTGTATGCATATCCAACTGCTTCATCTACAGTATTGCTGAGCTGTATATGAGGTTCGACTTAATACACTCATGTTGTTGCACCTTGGAGAATGTGAGTTCATGAGATATGTCTTTGTCTCCCTGTAACCGTCTTGCCAATTTTTCATTGCGGTATTCAGGATTAGGAAAACGTCCCCGGTTACTCACGTAACCTTAGTTCCCTGAGAGGAGGGAACGAGACATTACGTATGGGGAAATCCATTTCCTCGAAATTATGAAGTCTGATTGAATAACTCTTTTGCTTGCAAATAGCCAATGGCGCCCTCGCCCTCACCTGATTGGCTGACAGCCATCAATATAGGTGACGGTGGGCGCCAAAACCCTCAGAATCTTCCACTGAACGAGAGTAATGAGGCTGGAAGGTTTTTCCACACGGCAGGTTACGTAATGTCTCGTTCCCTCCTCTCAGGGAACTAAGGTTACGTGAGTAACCGGGGACGTTCCCTTATCGAGTCGGTCTCTCGACATTACGTATGGGGAACAATAAAACCCCCGCCGTGTGGGAAATACTGTCCGGCCCAGCTCGCATCGAGCCACAGAAGAGCATAAGCACTAGCTCTTACAGCGCGTTAGCTCTAGGTCGGGTACCGGACCTGGTTGAAACACCTCTTGGCACAGAGCCAAATCAGCTCTTACACCATCGTAATCCAGTGCACCCAGATAAGCAACACTGGTGTGATATGGGGAAAATGCAGCAATATGTTGGTGCTTGGGAATACACTGCCGGCTTATAATGCGGGCATAATAAAGGGACCACATTAGATAGTGAATGAATACCTCAACCGCAGCTATTACAACAATAACTGACGCTGACCTGGTAGAAAGAACCACGGCTAGTGCACGCGCTAGGTAGGGCGTGCCCATAGCTTAGTCCAAAGACTGCTCAACTCCCTCCTCCTGCACTGACAGCACATGTGATGCGAACGAGGGAATGTCCAGATTATAGAATCTCGCAAACGTGTTGCGAGACGACCAGCCCGCTGCGAAACAAATGTCCTGAATAGACATACCTTTCGCCCAACCCCATGACGACGCCAAACTCCTTGTGGAGTGGGCGTGCACCCCGATTGGGCAGGCGGTTCCCCGGGAAGCATAAGCTAGTCGCACAGCCTCCACTATCCAGTGTGATAGCCTCTGCTTCAACAGCGCGCTGCCCTTCTTGGCACCCGCGTAGCAGACGAAAAGCTGCTCTGAAGTTCGAAACTGGCTAGTTCTGTTCACATATGCACGCAGGGCACGCACGGGGCACAAAGCGCACTTCTGAGACACTGAATTACTGTCCTCCTCGGGGCAAAATGCTTGAATTGTAATTATCTGAGCTCTGAACGGCGTTGAGAGCACTTTAGGCGAATAACCGCGTTTGGGTAAAAGTCTGACCATACAATCGTCCGGTCCAAACTGCATACACGCGCTGTTCACTGACAGGGCATGCAAGTCTCCCACTCGTTTCCCGCAAGCTAGCGCGAGCAGTAGCGCCGTCTTAAATGAGAGCACTTTAAGGTCGCTTAACTCGGCTGGTTCAAAAGGTGGGTTGGACAGCGCACTAAGCACTAATGACAGGTCCCAGACCGGCATCTGACGAAGGCGGGGTGGATTAAGCCGCCTAGCTCCCCGAAGAAAGCTCGTTATCAGGGGGTGCCTCCCCACTGAATGGCCGTCTAGCAAGTCACGAAAAACGGCGATAGCGGCCACGTAGACTTTCACTGTAGATGGGGTACTGCCAGCATCCAGACGTTCCTGTAGGAAGGTCAGAATAATGGAGATATCGCAACTCCTGGGGTCCTCATTTTTGTCAACACACCAGTTAGCAAATACTTTCCACTTCAGAGTGTATAAACGCCTCGTCGAAGGGGCTCTAGCCTCTGCTATTGTCTGCAGCACTCGCTGATATACTCCACGCTGATCTGCCACACATGCAGATCCCAAAGCTCTGGGTTGGGGTGCCATATGGTGCCCCTCGCCTGGGATAAGAGGTCCCTTCTCGGCGGGATCCGCCACGGGGGAAGCCGCGACATGTTCACCAGTTCCGGGAACCACGGCTGGTTGGGCCATTTGGGTGCTACCAGGATCAACGCACATCTCTCCTCCCTGATCTTCTGCAGCACCAGCGGCATTAACTTGACTGGGGGAAAACCATACTTCCGTCCCTTTGGCCAGCGGCTCGACAGCGCGTCTCCCCCCAGGGGGGATGCTGTCAGCGAGAAGTACAGAGGGCAGTGGGCGTTCTCTTGCGACGCAAAGAGGTCGATCTCCGCTTTGCCAAACAGATTCCAGATCATATTTATCGTTTGCGGATGGAGCCTCCATTCTCCGTGTACAATGCCGTCCCTGGACAGCATGTCCACGCCGCAATTCAAGCTGCCCGGTACGTGCACTGCTCGAATCGACAGAAGTACCCTGTCCGTCCATAACAGCAGCTGTCTCGCTAATCCCTGCAGGGATCGCGAACGCAAACCTCCCTGGCGATTGATGTACGCCACCACCACCGTGTTGTCCGTTCTGATGAGAACATGACGGTGTTTCACAAACGGAAGGAAACTCTGCAGCGCTAGATGAACCGCTTCCATCTCCAAGCAGTTTATATGCCAGCGCGTCTGGTCCCCTGTCCACGTACCGAATGCTGGTCTGCCATCGCATAGGGCTCCCCAGCCTGATAGTGAAGCATCCGTAGTGACCACTACACGTCTGACCACTCTGCCCATAGCAGCACCCTGCTCGAATATGGTCGTGCCGAACCAAGGCGCCAGAGTCTCGAGACATGAACGCGTTATGATAAGGCGTTCCGTTCCCGCTCTCCACGCCCGCGGCTTCACTCGGCTCTGTAACCAGTGTTGAAGCGGTCTCATGTGTAACAAGCCCAGTCTGCAGACGGAGGCTGCGGCCGCCATCAGACCGAGCAACCTCTGAAACGTTCTTAAGGGGATAGCTCTGCCTTGAACGAAGAGGGCTAGTGTATTTTGAATCGACTGGATTCTCGGCTCTGACAGCTTCGCGGTCATAGAGCGCGAGTCCAGTATCATACCCAGGAATGTGATATATTGGCGCGGCTGCAGTGTGCTCTTCTGAATGTTCACAGACAGCCCCAAACCTGTCAGATGGGCGAGGAGTCTGTGTTTGTGTTCCTCGAGAGCGCTTCTCGACCGTGCGATGACTAACCAGTCGTCGAGATAATTCAGTATGCGCATTCCACTGAGCTTCAGGGGAGCGAGCGCTGTATTCATGCATATTGTGAATACACGGGGAGCCAAAGCGAGCCCAAACGGCAACACTTTGAACTGGTACGCCACACCCTCGAATGCAAAACGCAGGAAGCGCCTGTGATGTGGGGCTATCTGGATGTGGAAGTAAGCATCCTTTAGATCCACTGCAATGAAGTAATCGTCGGGCTGAATGTGCGCGAGGATCTGCTTCACAGTTATCATCTTGAACGTGCGTTTCGCGAGCGCTTTGTTCAGTAATCTCAGGTCTAAGATGGGGCGCATACCTCCGTCCTTTTTCGGAACTAGAAAATAACGGCTGTAGAAACCGGAATTTCTCCGTTCCACGGGCACTATCTCTACTGCTTGTTTGGCCAGGAGAGAGGATATTTCTGCTCGTAGCAGCGGGGCGCTCTGTTCTGACACTTCTGTCATAATCACACCGCCGAAGCGGGGTGGTCTGCGAGCGAACTGGAGCGTATAGCCGCGTTTTATCGTGTTGATCACCCAATAAGATGCCGCGGGGAGCGTCGCCCACGCGCTGAGATGACTCAATACGGAGGGTATTAATGCATGCTGCGGCGGGGCGTGCGCGCCAGCCACTGGGGAAGCGTTGACCGCTATATGAGTGGCAGGTGACTCGTTCGCGGCTTCTTGCACGGGAACATACATAGTCACCTCCTCGGGTTTCCCCGAGCTTCCGCTTTGCGAAGCATCTCTCGGAGGAGAGGCTTCGCTTATGTAGCGGGTAATAGTAGAGGGAGGAAGAAAGCTCTTTTGCTGAGGCATGTAATGCATGTTTATTGAAACAGAACATAGCGGTTTCATTCTCACAACATTCACATCTTTGACGAACTCTGGGCGGGAACGCGCCCTTTTCGCCGCGGGTCCGACGAACACGTCCCGCGCTCTCTTCCCCCTGGCACGAGCATCAGGAACGCTGCTCCTTCTTGCCAGCCGGGCGCCCTTGGCTGCTAGAGGCCGGTTTCGGACCAAAACGGGGCTTCCTGGGCTGCCTCTGGTGGAATGGTGGCTCTGGCTCACGACGCTCTGCTGCGCTCGGGAACGCGCGCCTGGTATTTCCCGCTTGTCGCTGTGCCGAAGAAGATCTGGACCTCGCTGCAGGGGGGGCTTGAGACCGTTTCGGCAAAAGATGAGGCATCATCTTAGACTGCTTGACGGTCTCGGCGTATTTCTCCGACAGAGATTCCACCGCGACACCGAAAAGACCGGTGGGGCTCACCGGTGCATCCAGGAACTGCCTCTTTTCGGCATCGCGCATGCCGGACAGCGTCAGCCACAGATGGCGATGCAGGACCACAAGGCTGCTCATATTGCGGCCGATTCCCTGCGCTATCTTTTTTGACGCCGCGAGAGCGAGATCCGCCGCCGTGCGCAGCTTCCTGAGCGACTCTGGGTCCGGGCTTCCCTCATCCAGGGACCCAAGGAGCCGAGTTTGGAAGACCTGCAGGATTGCCATCGTGTGGAGGGCAGATGCTGCATGTCCAGCAGATATGTACGCCTTCTCAGCGATGTGAGCAGTAGCTCGACATGGCTTAGAAGGCAAAGAGGCGGTTTTCCAGCCGGGAGAAGACGCGAGATGGGCCGCGATAGCATCCTCGACGGGAGGCGGTCGCGCGTATCCCAATTTCTCCGCCCCTTCCACCGTCGTCAGCAGCTGGGTCCCCTGTGCATGGGCTCGGGCTGAGTAAGGTGAGCGCCATGACCGGGTGAGTTCCTCGTGGACCTCAGAGAAAAAAGGCGCGGGTCTCTGCGGGGCTTCAGCCTGGCGGCCCGCGCCGAGGAAAGAACCGTCCATCCATCTCTTAGACGGCAGCTCCTTGGGGGCTGTCCACTCCAATTCCATATCTGCCACCGCCTCCGTGAGGATCGCCATAAGCTCGGCATCCAGCGAGGCGGGGGCGGCTTCAGACGGGGCCTCGGACCACGCTCCCGGGTCTGAGGCATTAGTAGACATGGCGTCGTCCTCGTCATATCCAAACGAGACCATTTCCCGCGCTTCTAGTGGAGGGCGGGAACTGGCCTCAGAGTATGAGAGGGGATCTTCCACGTGAGGGTGGCGTGGGCGTTGGGCCGACGCCAGTACCTCGACAGAATCCGTCGACGGAGCTCTCTGCAGTCTCCCGGTTCGCGGCTCGACGGCGGCGGACGGGGGAGAGGCAGGAGATACAGGGCCACCGTTACGGGTAACGGCCAGCCTTGCACGAAGGATCTTGATGGGAAGCTCCTCACAGGCACGACATCCGGATCCTTCGAATGCCGCCTCTGCGTGAGCCCGACCCAGGCACAGCACACACTGCTCGTGTGCGTCCGGGAAATCAATGGGCCCACCACACATGCGGCAAAGAGACATTTTAAAAGTAAAATCACCGGAACGCGAGAGGGGATAATTTTCCACAATTTTCCGCTCTGTATGCGTGAATCCACGGCGAAACCAGACTCAAGTGAAGAAAAAAGATTCTGAGGGTTTTGGCGCCCACCGTCACCTATATTGATGGCTGTCAGCCAATCAGGTGAGGGCGAGGGCGCCATTGGCTATTTGCAAGCAAAAGAGTTATTCAATCAGACTTCATAATTTCGAGGAAATGGATTTCCCCATACGTAATGTCGAGAGACCGACTCGATAAGGGAACCTTGATTTTCCAATGTCTTCATGTACAAGTTGCACATGGATCTTAGCTGGACAACCTCTTTGCATTCAATCACATTCCTAAGAATGTAATCCTTTACCACACAATATGACTTGTTATGTGCTGCTATCTTCTGGGTCTGCAGGCGGTCAGTGTTGTCTACTGCCTTTTCTACTCTCTCCCTTCCACACTCATGGGTTTGGTACTCTGTGTTGAAGATGTTTCTGCATGATGGATGATACTTAGCTTCCATTACAAATAGATCCTTGCCCTGCACCTTGGGATAAAGAGCCTCTTTCTTTAATTCCTGTGCCCTAAGTTCAATAACTTTCCAGCCTGGTTCCTTGTGTTTCAAACTCTGAAACTTTGTAAACTCTTCAGTCTTGCCCTTGAACTTGGAGTTTGCTTTGTCACAGAAAACACTAATTGGGAAACAAGAAGGAACATCTTCTTGGAGCTCCTTCAGATTGAACTGACAGTGATTTGACATGGCGCAGAGAGTCCCTTTTCAATGATAATGATTCACCAGATATAGATGCCTTTGACACTTGTAAACAATCTATACTCACCTAAAGGATTATTAGGAACACCTGTTCAATTTCTCATTAATGCAATTATCTAATCAACCAATCACAAGACAGTTGCTTCAGTGCATTTAGGGGTGTGGTCCTGGTCAAGACAATCTCCTGAACTCCAAACTGAATGTCAGAATGGGAAAGAAAGGTGATTTAAGCAATTTTGAGCGTGGCATGGTTGTTGGTGCCAGATGGGCCGGTCTGATTATTTCACAATCTGCTCAGTTACTTGGATTTTCACGGGCAACCATTTCTAGGGTTTACAAAGAATGGTGTGAAAAGGGAAAAACATCCAGTATGTGGCAGTCCTGTGGGCGAAATGCCTTGTTGATGCTAGAGGTCAGAGCAGAATGGGCCGACTGATTCAAGCTGATAGAAGAGCAACTTTGACTGAAATAACCATTCGTTACAACCGAGGAATGCAGCAAAGCATTTGTGAAGCCACACCATGCACAACCTTGAGGCAGATGGGCTCCAACAGCAGAAGACCCCACCGGGTACCACTCATCTCCACTACAAATAGGAAAAAGAGGCTACGATTTGCATGAGCTCACCAAAATTGGACAGTTGAAGACTGGAAAAATGTTGCCTGGTCTGATGAGTCTAGATTTCTGTTGAGACATTCAGATGGTAGAGTCAGAATTTGGCGTAGACAGAATGAGAACATGGATCCTTCATGCCTTGTTATCACTGTGCAGGCTGGTGGTGGTGGTGTAATGGTGTGGGGGATGTTTACTTGGCACACTTTAGGTCCCTTAGTGCCAATTGGGCATCGTTTAAATGCCACGGCCTACCTGACCATTGTTTCTGACCATGTCCATCCCTTAATGACCACCATGTACCCATCCTCCGATGGCTACTTCCAGCAGGATAATGCACCATGCACAAAGCTCGAATCATTTCAAATTGGTTTCTTGAACATGACAATGAGTTCACTGTACTACAATGGCCCCCACAGTCACCAGATCTCAACCCAATCTTTGGGATGTGGTGGAACAGGAGCTTCGTGCCCTGGATGTGCATGCCACAAATCTCCATCAACTGCAAGATGCTATCCTATCAATATGGGCCAACATCTCTAAAGAATGCTTTCAGCACCTTGTTGAATCAATGCCATGTATAATTAAGGCAGTTCTGAACGCGAAAGGGGGTCAAACACAGTGTTAATATCGTGTTCCTAATAATCCTTTAGGTGAGTGTATTTTCCCTGTCAAGCTTTTATAGCAGTATTGGTGATAGCCAATTGTATCCAAAGACAAGTTCTCAAATTTCAATGGAACCTGTTCACAAATATCCCTCATGTGGTATGGTGAACTGGCGACTTTACAGAGTCTCATATCTCATATACTGTGTAGATATGATAGCTTCTTGCTTGCCCTCCCCACCTGCATGTGTTGAGTGTTGTAAAATTACCATACTCAGAAAGAGTTGAGACATGTAAAATACGTGTTAGGGAACGAATCCTCTTTGGAGGCACTTCAGCTGTGTTACAATGTTTAATTTTCCCCTTGGTAAGTATGTATGAAGTATTGAGCCTGACAAATCTTAATCGATCTTAATTATATTCAAATACTTACTGAAATTTTTCCAAAAGAGAAAGCAGTGGGAGATGGCGATCTGCAGGTATGAACTGACGACCACCAACTGCAAAGCCCCAAAATTCAAAAAGTTGCAGTTTATGCTCCGTCAACTTTTTGGACCATTTTGGATTTTTTCTCTAGTTTATTTATTTATTTTATTTATTTATTTAAGCTAATTTGCTTTGTTTTGTTAACTTCAAAAGTAAAACTATTTTAAATATCTTCAGGTTCAGGATAGGTGAAGTAAAAGGTTCAAATAAACCCTATTTCAGGCTGTTAAGTATAATAAAAACACTGTCAAATGAACTTTTTTTTGCTCTTTTTGACCCCAGATGGTCAAGATGTTATAAAACATGACAAATAACAATTTCTGGGGTCAGAATTGTATTGAAAAATGTGTCCATTTGTCTCTGTGAGATGTTTACATCAAAAGTTACGCCACTTTAAATCATATTTAGATTTTTCGGGTTTGGTGCAAAGGGTTAAAAATAAAGCATTTTGGAGATTATTTCAGCTTGGTACCCAATTTAATCTTAAAATAGACACTTGAATGATAAAATCCTCTACACATCTTTGGCCATTTGTGCTATTTTTGTGCAGAAATAAGGTCAATATGATGTCAAATGTCAAAAATAACCATTCCATTAAATTCCTGGGGTCAGAATTGTAGTGGAAAATGTGTTCATTTGTCTCTGTATGTTGTTTACTTCTAATGATATGCCACTTTCTATTTCACTTTTAGATTTTTCGGGTTCCGGTCGGGTGCAGCAAAGGGTTAAAAAAGAACCCTTTGGGACATTATTTCATCTTGGCACCTGGCAGATTATGAAAATAGACACTTTAAGGATTTTAAAAAATCAGGTGGCATAAAAAAAGCTGGGGGGTGCGGGTGGACCCCTATTTCCATCTAAACTATAAGTGATTGATATGCCAGTACAGATGGGGGCCCATCCTAACCTCGACACTGCGTGCCTGTTGTACATGGCCCCCAAGGCATCCATGTAAACCACAGCATGTCTGGAGATCAGGCCATTTGCAGCACAACAGGGGGTAGTGCAGCCTGAAGTGGGCAACCCACTTGACACCGGAACGACCACAGCTGAAGCGCCATCCACCAACACAAGAGCTCCCTAGAGCGCACTGGACTTGACACACACAAAGCAATTTGGTAGGGGCAGAACGAAGTTGATCTGCAGCAGCTGGATGCAATAATTGCATGCCAATGTGAATAGGCTTGTTTAGTTTACACTCTAAGAAGATTGGCCTCTCTAAGCGAAATCCCAATTCATTGGTCACCGACGTGACATTGAGAGCGACCGACTAAAAGGGAACACTAATATGCATGTGTGGAGGGAAAAAATTTGGTTTAACATGAGACATGTTATGTATGTCCATCTACGTTCAATTATTTTCCTATGTGAACATGCGTTGGATGTCTATGACCATTCCGTAGTTTTTTCTTTTTGTTGTTGTTGTTGTTGGTTTTTTGCAGGTTTAAAGCGTTTTTACGTGTTACGCAAATAAATAATGGGATGCGAAGGAGCTTGAAGTTAGTGTATCTTTTAGAAAAATATTTTCAGAGAAAAACCCTCAACTGTATTAAGTCATTAAAGATGGTTCAGGCACATAGGTCTATGCCTCTGTAGACCCGTACATCCTAGAGATGATTCACACGCAAGTGTGTAACTTGAGAACTGAGCCCTTCACTGCCATTAGGTTATGTTATGCTTCATTTGAAAAAGTGTGGGTAAACACACATGGTGTTTTCACATATGGAGCAAATCTAGCCATGAAATCGTACTTATTTGACTTTTGCTGTCGTCGTAAACCTTACACATACCTCTGCTATTTTCAGACACAAAGCGGAAAAGACATTTTGCAGGGCCTCTGTTTAGCTGTTCAAAAAATGCCTCTATTTAAAAGCAAAAAGTTCATTTTTAAAATCAAAAAATGACTGCCTATACATCTAATGGCTGATATTCTATTTTATATATTTTATGTTGAAAGTATCTTTACTATCCATATCATCTATCATTTAAATATTTCAAAAACTATATTGTATTCTTTATTTAAATAATATATTTAAAATATTGACATATTATTAATTTTATAAATGAATAATTAATTCGATAAATTATGTTCGAACTAACAGTTGACATTCTACGTTATCCGCCATCACCTTACAAACATATATATATATATATATATATATATATATATATATATATATATATTGTTTTTTTTCCAAACATTAGACCAGTAGTTTGTGTCTAACGGATTTGAGTATGTGAGCTAAAAGAAAAAAAAAAAAGTTAATGCAATTCAGTCAATCTGTAATATTTTATTTCATTCCAAATATTACTCACAGTCGAAAGCTTCTGTTAATTTTGTTTAAATATGGGGTGCATGAGTTTTGTTCCTCTTTACACTAGGCTATGTTTGTAGCTTACGCACAGCTGGTGCAACCAGTCCAAGATTTCCTCCTTAAATCAGTGAAAAAAAAAAAAAAAATTCCAGGCCTGCTAGTGTTTTACGCATTCTTCCTTCGTTATGTATTATGCCCTCGTCTACTAGAAGGCCAAACTGAAATTTCTTGGTTCCCACAGAGACCAAGGCTTTGACATGTCACATAAGTGAAGCAGCTGTGTTTAATTACAGAGTTGAAAACTCTGGAACTGTGTTGTCTTTTAGCATCAGCAACGTCCACTGTATCTAGAGCGGCCGTCTGGACTTCACAACACACAGATGCTTTATGTGAAGTGGGCATTGCATAAAGTTTGCAGCTGTGCACAACTAGTTATGTTTGAAGAAAATGATCGTAGACAGTCTGCATCAAGGTGTGAATTAAGCTATATGTAGAAATATTTTCCTTTGAATTATCAGTTGCTTTGTCAGGCACTTTTATATTTTAATGGTTGATAAAACTGAATTATTATTATTATATTTTTTTTAAATGAAGGTTATTGAAGGTCATTGTAAAATTGACAGGTATATTTATTTTTATAAAATGTTATTGTTTCACTCTTGTCTAAGATTTTAATCTTAAATATGAAATTCATCTTTAAAAAATATATTAAAATATTATAATGATCTACACAGACAGAAATAAACAAACTATTTCATCATCTCTTTTTTTTCTTCCAATAATTACAGCTGTCACACAGTTGATAGTTTCTATCACACTGACATTTTTCCCAAAACAAAGTCTATCAAAACTTGGTGTACTATACCATCAGTTTAAGTGAAGAGATGAAATATGAAATATGTGATTTTATTAAATGAATAAAAAAATGTGAAAAGAGTATTTCATTGTACAGTAAGTATTTAGCATTAATCAAATTCAAAATGTTAATGTATTAAAAAAAATCAATCTTGTGATATTTCTTTGATGTATTATAGCTTGGGGAAACAACAGCAACATAAAACAATTCAAATTGCTTCATAATAATAACAAAACACATTGCTGTCCTCCTCAAAGCTTTGATGTTCCAAATAACCTCAGTTTAACTGGATGCACATCATGGTCATAAATTTAATTTGAAACATGAATCCTTTATTTCTTCTTCCTTTGAAACAGATGTTGAAATTTATATGAGAAGTAGATAAATTTAGACAGCAGATTTGAGCGCTGGGAAACTGTATCCCTTAGTTTAGTAAAAAAGGATCTCTAAAGCTTCTTTTCAAAGAGGACACAGATTTTGGTTTGTGTTTGCTGGCTAACCCCTGCTCCCATTAAACCTGATGTAAACAGTACACAGCATCCGTACAAACTGCTTGCCAGACAACAATCCAGTCTCTCGTTTTCAAATAAATAAATAAGACAGAAGCCTGTCATTTAGCAGTTAATCGTTCTCATGAGAAAAGACAACCCAAATAATAAACAGAACTTTATGAATCACACGGTTCACTGGAACTGAAGTGTGAGATCTGGAAGATGTCGACGGACACGAGGTCGGTTTATGCTCAGAATGATGCCTCATGCATTTTCCTTTATGGCTTCATCAGCAAAGCCACAACCCGTGATCAGCTCAGGCATTACTGCAGACTGTCAAAATAAAACCGAGCCTTCCATCACAGGTAACATAAAGATTGATAACATAAACATAACATAATGATAAACTGAAGAGCCACTGAATGCACCTGTGCATTCAAATCCAGAATCACAGTATTTCGAAATTCTACCTCCTTGCCCACAGCCACCACTACTCCTGCCAAAAGTAACAGTGGTTTACAATAGAGCATAAACACTCGGATACCTGTGACGGATCTCAAGCGTGGATTCCCAACACAGCTCATGCGTTTCTCACCCTTTTATCGTAATCATCTCAGGCCTGTGTGTCACTTCCGTGTATCTGTGTCTGTCCTGGAGCTCCCATCACAAACAGCTCCGTCCTTCTCAGCAGACTTGAACCCACAAAGAGATTTCAGATCTGATAATGTTAAAAAAGAGACAACGTGAGTTCCATTAACCATTCTCTCTAATGCGACTCTTATCTATAAGATGCCAGATGTCTTGTCTCTCTGTCGGTTGTATAATGTTCCCAGGCGTGAGCAAGACAATGACAGTGGCGTCATACATCTCTTAGCTACGAGCTCTTATAAACTAAAATAAATCAAATAGGAAGGTGTATGATTACGCAGTAAGTCAAGAAGCCGAGAGAGCAAAGATTTGACTCGTGGAGATTTACTAATCATTTTTTCAAGGTGAAGTGTCTTTGTCTCAGTTTGTATTTGGGTCTTTGTGTGTGTGTGTTCGGTCATTATTTACTCTTTTCTATTCATTTTTCTACTCTTTTCTATTATTCGCCTGTAATCTTCACGTCGGCTTTATGTCATTGGTTCTCAAATATTTCTTAATCATTGTGACTTGAACTGTTGTGAAGATTTAAACATAGTCTTTAATATGAAAACTGAATTGGAATGGCATGAGGATGAGTAAATGAGATGACAATTCTTCTTTCTGTAAACAGTTTGTCCTCTGAGGGAAAGATGTCTGGTCGGCCAAATGTTCACCAAGAGGAAGTGACAAAAATGCAGAATCTGGCTTTCAAGCCCACATTGTGAACATTTGTCTTGGACATCCACTTTCAGTCATTCGTTACACTGTTTACCACAAAGTTTCCTTTTAGAAAACTGTACATGTTTGGGGAACTGTATCCGTAAACTCTTTTACCCTCTTGTAGATGTTTCTTTACTTTCATTTCCTTTATATAGTTACAGTTCAATATATCCAGATGATGGACTCTCTCAAAGTAACTTGAATTCATTATTAGAGATTATTATTTACTTTTACACACAGTTTTCCCCCCTCTTTATTATTATTATTGTTGTGATTTATTATCTTTCATTTCTTATAAAATGCATGGTTGTACTGACACTGTGTGGTTGAGCTCTCTGGGGTGCACATTTTTTTGTGTTTTATTTTTTGAGTTGTTATAGAAATATGCGTGGCCTGGTGACTTGAGAAAACACGAAACCAGCTTCAGATTATTAACTTTACTTTTACTTTGATTTCATTTCAAGAATTGCAGCCTTAAAAAAAACTCATTTCATTTCCGTTTTTGGACAAACACCACCAAACACTGTTTTACGTTTTTTAAAAGAATGAACTTGTTTATATGTAGGCTATAATATTCATTAATTTAGTCTATATTAGTTGTGAGTTAATATATACTGTAATATACACACAAGTTGTTTTGTAACACTACCGAAAAATCATGATCCTAACCTTTATATCCATACCAAAATGTTAGTCAGCCAGACAGTGATTCATTGTTTCTGAATCGTTAAATTATTGGTATTCAGAACATTGTGTGCCTGCCGAACACTTAACAAGGAAACGGATCAAACGGGATCACCTCTTTATAAAAGCCAAAAGGAGTACACAAACCTAAAGACGTAAAAAAAATTTTTTATTTTGATTGTATTTAATTGTCAAAAAATGTGAAACTGCTTTGAAGATGACAGCACACAAACAATTATATACAGGATACTTGGAGACACTTCTGCACAGAAATGTTCAGAAAACTTTAATTTGAAGTCTGGGTCAAGTCTGAATTCTGTTATGTTTATCGTATATGTATATATAAAATTTAAGAAATACGATGTTTGCCTCTTTCTTTCCCACCAGCCACAAGGCCTCGGCGTCTCGACTCGTTCGTCCAGCAGGGGGCGGTAACGGGCGTCAGATGGTTTTGTCGACTGATCTTTAAACAGCACGAAGAAGCGAAAGAACGCAGCAAGAGGGTCTGGCTGCAGACATATGGGCGAGTGGAGCTCCACTCAAGAGCGGAAATACGTCACCTCCACTAGCGACGCCGCCCGCCATGTTGGACCGGGCCACACTTTCCGTAGAATTACGTCGCCTCCACTAATGACGCGGCCGCCATGTTGGTCCGGGTAACACTTTTACGTAGAATTACGTCGCCTCCATGGGGGCGAGTGGAGCTCCATTTAAGAGGGAAAATATGTCACTACCACCAAACTTTCGTTTTGTATTACTTGTTATATACACGTATAAAGGGTGCGTTGCCAATTATGTCACCTCTTTGTACGTAATGTTAATATGTTCTGTACTTTTATCTTTGTTACTTTTACCTAGTAGAAATAAAAATATATATATATATACTAATCTTTTACGGTTTATGACAAGACAGCATTTTTTTATCCTATTTTTATGCACTACAGACATCAATTTGTTCATGTTTGTTTTACCAGTGTACAACTGCCAATGTAACATTCCATACTTTTTAGAAAGTTAACCTTGTGTTTTTAATATTTAGCAGTGAAAAATAAATGAAATATTAAATAAATTATTAAAATAATACCTCAACCAGAATTATGTGTTGAATTTTGTATTTTAATCAAAATAACAACATATACAAAATAACCACAGTAAAATAATGAAGAATAACTTCCACAATTTAGAAGTTTTAATGGTTTTTGAGTAATAATAATAATTAACACATCTTACACTACATTGAAAACACATGAACTGCAAGTGACCATAATTGTTCCTGTAGTAACACAATGTGTTCACATGCACGTACACGTTACTCTTCAAGACCTCCATTGTCTGTGAAGCAATCCCAGCTACAGTAGCCAGGGTGGTCATCTGAGGAGTAAAACCCCAAAAGCACTCCTTGTTGACCATTTTCCTGGTGACCAGCCCCACAGTCTTTGTGAAGCTGGCTGCACTGTAGGCGACTGCACCTAGAGATTATGTACGGCTTTCTGTACTTTAGATAGTGTCTCTTTAAATATCTTCACTGCACCTGTTCAGTATCAACAAAAAAAAAAAGTTTCATGTTAAAGAAATGGAAGAGAGTGAGATTACTTAGTCTAATTGTTATAGCACAAAAACAAGAGGGTTGACCACACTTACTGAAGTCACCATCAAGCCAGCTGAAGTGTGCCTCCTGTTAAATATGCTCCTGACTGACAGTGTTGTTAAATCTCTGGCATGAACAATTACGTCAGATGGGTCAAGTTTAATTACAATACTGACATTTAATTATCATTAATGTTAAAGCAATTTACTTGTTGCTGAAGGTGCCTGGTCCACCACAGTTGTGCTTTGTTGTTCTGATGCATCTGATTGCTGGGCTGGGGACACAAAGAAGACATGAGCACAGCAAAACTGGAACAATACTTTGTCTGTGTGCTGACGTTAGGTAAATTCAACATAGAATAGTACTGCATCATTCACCTATGACAGTCCCAAAGCAGACAAGGTGATGGTGCTCGGAAGTTTCAGTCTCTATTTGTGGAGGTGTTATGAGGACACTTGATATACATTTGATCTGAAACAAAAAAAGTAAAACAATAGAATAACAGAACAACAAAATAGAAAAAATAAATATGTTAATGTCACATGTAAAAAGACCTTGACTTCTAAGGTGGCAACATACATTTAAAATGTAAAGAGTGCTGCATCTTCTATGCCAATCCTATCCCTGGAAGTGAATGAAAAATTAAATATGAAAACAACCTCCTCATATGACCTTTTTTAAATTATACAACAAATGCTAAAGGAATACACATACAAAACGATAGTGTCCTTTCATTATTCACTACGTTATTTTACCACAAGCCACCAAAAACTAAGTTACATCTATGCTATCCATCATGTACTAAAGGTAAAAATTTTAAGAGCAAACAATTAACAAATAAGTTTATCAGAAATTTATTATCCAAACTGTACTTCCCCAGTCAACTGAAAGTATGTTCTTCAAGAATTTATTGAAGAAGAGGCAAAGAAAATAAGGAAGCTTTATTTTACTTATCCAGTTCTTCCTAAAGCCAAAGAAGTAACATTTAAAATTCGAAAGGACATTTATCCAATCACTTCCTACAAGAAAGATTTAATTGGGAGAACAATTCATGCGGGTTCTGTGAGAAAGATATTGAAACTGTTGATCATATGTTTTTGAAATGTGAATCTGTACAGACTTTTTGGCTGGAATTTCAAAACTGGCTTCATTTCAAACAGATATCAATACACCCTTTGACTGTGATCTCAGTTAAGGTTGGAGTACTGTTGAAGGAAAAGATCCTAGACTTTTTGATAAATAACTTAATTACTTTGTGCAAATACTAGATTCATAGATAAGTAGATAAGTAAGATAAGTACGTTTTTAAAGGTTAAACCTCACTTCAGCGGATGGAAGAATGAACTAAAGATATTTGCAAAGTCTCTTCATTACAGGATTGACAGGAACGCACAGAAACTCTTGTATGCTTTGAACTAGTTTTTGTTGTTAGAATAAGACCCTAAGACATCTTTCTTTTTCTTTCCGTTATTTATTCTGTTTTATCTTATGGTGTGATTATTGTTATTTGTTATTTTTTTCCATCTTTTTTCTTTATATTTGTCTGTATCAACATTAATTATATGTGTTCAGTTGTTGAAATCTGGTGTAAAGGTTTGTAATTGAACTTGATAACTTAATAAAAAAACACATTGGACAGACACATTGATCTATAAATTACTATGTGGTGTATATATGATCAGTGGCCAGACATCAGCATTGCTCGCAATATAAATCTATAAATCCATAGTGTTTATTAATTCTTTTGTTAGTAATTTCACGTAAGCCCTGTGCGTTTTTCTTACACTGCACGTTACAACAGCGTCAGTTCACCATTTTAGCGATGCTGAGATAAAATTACCTGAGTTTAAGTTTGAAGTACTCCCGGCGACGCCATCTTGATGTTTTCAAGTGGAGGTGACGTATTTCCGGTTTGAGAGTGGAGCTCCACTCGCCCATGGTCTGCAGCCAGACCCTTCTCGAACGCAGCGCAGCGGCAGGAACATGGCGGACAACAGGGACAGAGGTTTACAAGATTACAGAAAGAAATTACTGGAGCATAAAGAGATTGACGGACGCCTCAAAGAGTGTGAGTGTGATGTCTTTCTATGCACGTCAGACTGTTATTGATCAGTTTGTCATCCTCTCCGACTGTTATTTGCTTTATTTCGGCGGTCTCTTCTGTAAGTCGCTTCGTCATGCAGTGCTGAAATCAATTAGCGGCTAATGATAACAGCTAAGATTACCGACAGATACCGGAGAAATAGCCGAATAAAGCTACGCACAGTATGTTTTCCACTGTTGGAGCCATATTAATGTCATGTACAATTAAATACCTTCGTTTCTTGCACAGTTATGCATGAGCAAACATTCACAATGAAACTTTCTTGAGATGTTAGTAACGTTACGTGTAAATAAACACTAACGTTAAGTTATTTCGCTTCATGATGACCTGAAACCTCTGTTTCAGTGAGAGAGCAGCTGAGGGAGCTCACTAAACAGTACGAGAAGTCTGAGAATGATCTGAAAGCGCTACAGAGTGTGGGACAGGTAAGATCTCAGCCAAATATACACCTGTGTTTTATCATCTCCGCAATGAACGAGCGGATGTCTGCGTTTCTCACGGTTTCATCGTCTCTTTAGATCGTCGGTGAGGTGCTGAAACAACTGACAGAGGAGAAATGTAAGTCCAGATCACTTTTATTCTGGTTTATAGTCTAGTCTGCTTTTCGTTTGTTAAATTGTTTCTTCCTTTGTAGTTATTGTCAAAGCAACTAATGGCCCACGTTATGTGGTCGGATGTCGCAGACAGGTGAGCGCATCGCTTGTACTTTACAATTAATCACTTTGTGTGATTAACAAATCCCTTGTCTTATTTGGCCGTGTAATGTTTTTTTTTTTTTCAGCTGGATAAAACCAAGCTTAAACCAGGCACTCGAGTGGCTCTGGACATGACGACTCTCACGATCATGAGGTGAGAACTAAGTTCAGACTCATTAAATATATATAGCTTTGCTTGTGCTCTTAGCGGGCGGTCAAGGTATGTTTGTGTGTCTGAAAGGGCCTTTAATATTAAACTGGCTTGTTTTATTTGAACGTTTTTTTTTTTTTAAGGTATTTGCCTCGTGAAGTGGATCCTCTAGTGTACAACATGTCTCATGAAGATCCTGGCAGCGTTTCTTACTCGGAGATCGGTGGATTGTCCGAGCAGATCCGTGAGCTGAGAGAGGTCAGAAATACACTGTCAGCTGAACAAATACACTAGCGCTCAAACGTTTGGAAGGCATCTCTTATTCTCACAAAGACTGCACTTATTTAATCCAAAACACACACATATATATGAATTGACAACATTGTGTGTGAATCTGACAGAACTGCATCGAGATGGCATCAAATCAGTTTTTCTTCCTCTGATTTAGACCACTTTCATATGTGGTTAGAAATCAAATTAATATCCACTCCAACTAGAAATGTTTGTGCATGTAAGTAAAATATCTTTATAATATGTTAGGTGGTGTTCATGAAGATCCTGACTGAAGTTCTAACTCTGCTAGGCTTGATTGTCAATATTTTAAACAGTCATCCAATGTAAACAGACAGAGTGTGTGTTTAAAGACTGGATTTGTGCATGGCACCATGAGCTTTACTGAAGTCATTAACTTGTCTTAATGATTATGAATGATTGATTCTCTTCTGCAGGTAATTGAGCTGCCTCTGACCAATCCTGAGCTGTTCCAGAGGGTGGGCATTATTCCTCCTAAGGGCTGCCTGCTGTACGGACCTCCAGGTCAGGCACCCTGTTATGCTTTGTTACTTCAGTTAAGTACAGAGATGTATGTTTTCACACAAAGTGTTGTACTTTTAAAGGCACTGGAAAGACTCTTCTTGCCCGAGCTGTGGCCAGTCAGCTGGACTGCAACTTCCTGAAGGTACGTTGATTTAGATGTTGTAAGAGACAAGACAACTGTTATGCAATAAGGTCATAGTGTTGAATAAAACTTGTTGTTCATCAGGTGGTGTCCAGCTCCATTGTTGACAAGTACATCGGTGAGAGTGCCAGGCTCATCAGAGAGATGTTCAACTACGCCAGAGACCACCAGCCCTGCATCATCTTCATGGATGAGATCGACGCTATTGGTAATGCTCCTGCTCACTGCAGTCCAAGCCATTCTTATAAGGCTGAATGGAAATGCAGTCTTTAACTGATTCAACACATACTTTGACTTTGAAGGTGGACGTCGGTTTTCTGAAGGAACCTCTGCAGACCGAGAGATCCAGAGGACTCTGATGGAGGTATGAAGGGGCTTTGTAACTAACCTTGTGAATTAAGCTGTTGAAATATATTTATTATTATTTGTAAACACTTTTTAAGAAGTTGTCAACTGCTATTTTTTTTTTTGCTAAATTGATACTTTTTACTTCTTAATGCTTAATTTATTGCTTTAATTTAAATCTTGCTATATATTAATGCAGAATTAATGTGATATGTTTGTGTCTGTCAGCTGTTGAATCAGATGGATGGGTTTGACACTCTGCATCGAGTCAAGATGATCATGGCCACCAACCGGCCGGACACTTTAGACCCCGCCCTGCTGCGTCCGGGCCGACTGGACAGAAAGATCCGTGAGTTTGACTTTTACTATCCTCCATCTTCACAATATTCAGTGACTGTGGTAAGACATCTCAAATTGAATTGTTTTTTTTTTCCCAAATGTATAGACATTGAGTTGCCCAATGAACAGGCTCGGTTGGACATCATGAAGATCCACTCGGGGCCCATCACCAAGCATGGAGATATAGGTTTATTTTTTTTTACAGCTGTGACTTATCTTTTTGTATTTTTTTTGGAAATCCTTATTTTTCCTCTGATCATCGTTTCCTTTCATCTCCAGATTATGAAGCCATCGTCAAGCTTTCAGACGGTTTCAATGGAGCTGATTTGAGGAATGTGTGCACTGAAGCTGGTAGGAAATGTTACACGCATTGCAATGTGCAAATCAAGAAGCATTAAAAGAATAGTTTGCATAAAAAAATGTAATCTGCTGTTGGTTTAAAGACGATAAATGTGCACCATGCTAATATAATTAGGACTACGACTTCTGATAATCACTTAATTTCCTTTGATAATCAGATAAAACAGTACATTTTGAGCATTTTATTTTTAAAAGTTCTTCTACTTTCATGTCCAACATTGCCCTCCATACAGTGTGTCAGTTGAAGGCTATGAAAACAACTGTAGTATATGTATTGATGTAGAATAAACTTCATGTGCAAAATAATTAAAACACGAACATTCAAAACCTTGCCCATTGTAATAAACAACAACAAAAGCAGACTAAACAGTCTCTCATCTGAACATAGTAATTACATTACATTCCTAGCTCATTGCAATAGTCCCTGCTATAGTATTTTAATGAGGGTCTAATAGCATTACGCTGACCAGCCAAACCTTGAAGCTTTGAGCCTCTAGAGCTCCTACAGTATTGTATGAGCTCTCCTCTTTATTGTCCAACAGGTATGTTTGCCATCCGTGCCGATCATGAGTACGTGACTCAGGAGGATTTCATGAAAGCTGTGAGGAAGGTGGCAGACTCCAAGAAGCTGGAGTCCAAACTTGACTACAAGCCTGTATAAAACACCGTTTTTTGTGCAAAGTATAAATTTGAGGGGTTTTCGGTCAGTAAACAGTACTGTCCATGGACACAACACTTCTTTTTCAATATTTTAAAGCATTCTGAGGATCCATTGCAATTACTACTACCATCAAGTGACTTCAGCTGTTCAGTTAATGCTTTGTTTAGCCCCAGTTTGAATATAAAAGGTATTTACCTGTTGGCCAAGTGTAGACTTCTGTGTAGAAATCTGTGTGATCAGTTAAACTGTGTGTGCCTGGCCTGCTTTTCCCCACATCATTAAAGTCAATGATTAAAGAAATTAGATAAACCCCCATGTTGTTTCCACAATATCTCTCCTAAACTCCGCAATGATTACTTCTGAAATGTATATTTGCTAGTTAAACCAACACATTGATGAAAATAAATAAATATTCTATTCAACTTAAAATCTCTATATACAAGTACACTCAACTTCAAAAGCCTAAAACTGACATAATTCTAGAAGTATCCATACTCGGGGATAAAGGTCACCTGCGTGCATCTCTTAATCTTAAAGATGATACATTTCCTTTTCTAGTTTAGCTTTTGCAGCAAAGGCTTGCTTTTAATACTGAGTTTACACAGGCTTAGTCTTCTGTTAAGTCCTCCTCCTCTTCTTCGTCATCACGAGCTGGTCGGTTAGCCAGAGCAAAAGATTCGAGGACAAATGCCCGGCAGATCGGACAGTGCTGGAAGTGGCACACGCAGCCGTCGCATACACATGCATGTCTGCATGGCAACAGCACTCTGTTTATTGGTGCGTTTTGACACACCACACAATCCCTGCCTTGAGCATCAGGCCACTCCCCTTCTGCATCAGACTCCTCCCACTTCTCACCTGGCCTTTCGGGCTGTGGCTCCGCCCCTTGAGTGCTAGTTGAAGGCTCTGTGATTCCAGACAAGTTGCTGTTGTCTGCTGACATGAAGAGAGGCTGTGGAAAAAGAATTGTTTTAAGCCCACAATCCTGCTCTAGACAAAGAATGGTGTATAATTAAACACTGTCCCATTTTGCTTCAGGGACACTAGGTGTTGAAGGTTAAATGTGATTAAAATGAGCGTACAAAAACTGATCCCAGAACAGAAGAAAATGACAATGTTGAGAATACGTTTTCATACCTTCAGGTCGTACAAATTCCCATGTGCCGTGAGAAGATACTGAAACAGGATCCTCGCAGAGAGTCTGTATTTGTCATCAGGAACGTGCAACACTGTCACACTGGCCACCTAGAAAGACCACAGAATAACAGACTTGATCGGTTTCCATCAAGCAAATCTGATACAGAAAAAAAATAAATGTGCTGCTTACAATATTGTAGTTGTCTCTGGTTTCTGGATTGGCAAGTGTCAACACAGCCACCAAGGGGTATCGATCCCGGGGAAGCAGCCCAAAATGGGTCACTCCGAGATCTGGCGGCATCTGAGTGAAGTATTCTTCTTTTTCTTCTTTATGTATACTAATGCTACGTGAAGGACAACAGGACACATTGTGTTCCATCACATTCATTTAAAATGCTTTTTTAGTCAAATTAAGGAGAGTGCAAGAGAAATAAGATGTGTTTTGTCTCCGGATCATATATTTAGAAAACTATATACATATATGCAATATTACAACAAATTCTACTACAAAATTTCAGAACTGTTTCACTACATTCACATTTTCTGAGTATTTTCTAGTTAGTTTCAAAAAATGTTGTGTATATTGTGTATATATATATATATATATATATATATATACATATACACACACACACACATAGCTACACAAAAACACACACTACAGCTAAAATATGCAGTCTTAAGGAAATTAATAGCTTTATTCAGAAAGGATGTATTAAATTGGTCAATGTGACGGTAAAGATTTATAATGTTAGAAAATATTTATTTTTCTAATATATTCTGATCTTTATTCAGTCTTCGCCATCACAAGTATGAATTGTTTTAAAATATACTAAAATAGAAAAAAAATTATAATATTGCACAATATTACTGTTTTTACTATATTTTTAATCAAATAAATGCAGCCTTGGTGAGACACTTAAAAAATCTAACCGGCCCCAAATATAAGTACATATTTTAATTTGAAAAATATATCATCATCATGACATAAAAATTTTCTTTTTTATTCGATTATGTATACAGTTTATTGTATAAAAATTATTTTGAAATGCAACCGACATATATGGTTTTATATGTTTTGTATACATTTATATACATTAGTCATGATGACTCTCTAGTTTACTTCTAATGTAAAGCCAGCTATATCTCTGAACCACTATTTTAAGAAGTCATATTTTCACATTCCTGAGAAGGATACTTGAAGCTTTGATGATGGTAGTAGTTTAATTCCAGAGCCTCTTGAAACTGCTCTGGTGTGCGGAGCCGGAGCCGGAGCCCACACTGGTGACTCTGAAGGGCCGCCTGGAGAGCCTGGACCCCACAGCCCCAAAAACAGCTCAGGACGCTGTCTTCAAGACAATACGGCCGCAAACTCACACCCTCTGACCAAATCAGAAAACACATGCACTTGCTGACTACATTTGACTCATCTGAACCAGATTCAACACTGTTACTGTTAGATCCTCACCAGTGACTGTCAAAGCAGCCGCAGAGCCCATCTCCAGAGCGAAGGGGTTGGTCACCTGCACCATCTTCCTCTCATTGACAGGTGTGAGAGATCCAGTCTCATCTGGACTGCGTAAAATGACCGGGACTTCAAATCCAAACCTTGACAGACCACACCAAAGTTAGTTAGACACAGATTGAGGATGTAAACATCAACCTCTTGTTTTTAAGAGGGAACTAGCTATCTTAATATGCACCTTACAAGTCCAAACTTAACCCAAACCGTCTAACGCTGGACTAAAATGCTAGTTTATCCTCATAAACACATGAACTCACCAGCCCAACACAACAGCCACAGTGATACTGAAACATACTGCTATGACAGTAATGTAAAAGAGAGGAGAATACTCATACAGCAGCACTAAAAACTCCGCAGCCATGCTTATAATGTTACATTAATACAGTGCGCATAAATGCCAGTACGTGTAATATTTTATTTTTATTTTTTTAAGTGCGGTATCTTGTATCCTGTGCAGTCTAGCGTTGGGCCAAGCAGGTACCTTCAAGAAATCACTAACGTAAACTTCCGGCTGTGACGGACGCTACGGTGGCCCAGAGGACCAAATCCGCACATGACTCCTATACAGTCACGCATAGGGAGGAGCGTTACAGCAAGCTAGTGAAGAGAAGTCCGAGTCATTCCGAGATTCGGCTCTTTCAAACAAATCGCTTCAATGAACCGATGAAAAATTATTCTGTTTTGTTTACGTCATTTTTTACAATTAAAAATGCACCTTCGTTCAAACAAAGATACTGGACATTACACTAAAGCGGAGCAAAATGTTATTATATTATTGTATATAATGCTTTAAAAAATAGAATAGTACAATAGGGTGTAAAATAAATCTAATAAATACTTTGTAAAGGTCACAAAACGAGTCTATGTCTATGTACAGCCTAAGAAAACAACACCATAAAGGAGTTTCATTCCTTTTTAATAAGCAAACTTCCATTTATGAAAATTTGGTCACGAATATAAGAAAATCAATAATTGCACCTTCCACCCTCTTATACATATTCAAGCCAAAAAGAACATTGTCCCATAAAAGTGAACAGTGAATATCTTCATTGGTAACTTTCTCTATTTCTGTATCTCTCAATTCCAAAATAGATGCCAACGTGGCTTCATACTACAGAAAGTAGTTTATATTATATTTATGCTTTTAAAAGCATATTACGTTTTATGACGAACACGGCGATTAGTTGTGAGGTTGTTTACTGTCATTTTTCATTAAGCTTACAAAAAAAAAAAAAAGCATTAAAAGTTATTTAGAATAGACTTTGCATGGCATCCTAATGCTACTCATATTGTCAGCCAGAGCCGTTGAATATTATACGGCTCTGACGTCAGCCATATAAACAGTCATTTATATGACAGAAATAACACGTGATATTTCTAAAACAACATATTTCACAGAAGTTTCTAGACAACGAGTTGGGATATGGATTCGAGAACCACTCGAATCGATTCAGTCGTAAGCGACTCGTTCGGACTGATTTTGTGAACCGGTTGAACCAATCCTTTGAAAAAGATCCGACTCAACAGAAAGATTCATTACGCTGTTTCAGAGCAAGAGGGGCTTCACGGGGCGAAATAGGCGGCATATAATGGAAAGTGAACAGGTTGGGGTGTTCGCCCTCTAAGTAGAGGATCGTCCGATTTAATTCGACATTATTTAATGGAGTTAAAGTCCAGGGTGTGTGACTGACGCGTCCGTACAGATGCTGGCGGCTCCGGTCGCGCCGGGGGAAGGAGAGGTTTTAGCATCGTTAGATTTGTTGTTATTATAATCAGCTGACCGGGGCTGAAATCGCTCCGTTCGCTGTTTTCTAGAAAGCGGCTATGAGCGCTTGTCAGGACAAAACGTCGTTGAGTTGTTCGCAAAGCAGGGGAAGTGTCGATGAATGGGGGAGGATGGAGGATGCGTGCGCGTCCTGCTTTGTCGAACCTACGGGCGACGCGATACTCGCCGGGATGGACGCGGTGCAGTCGGGCATAGACGGACATCTGCCGCTGCCCCGAGGCCCACGAGGACTGGTGCTCGGCCTGGTGGACGAGGGCTTCGCCGCCTATCACGGCCGTCTTGGTTCTGACCCGGACTCAAATTATCTCGACATCCCCGTAGACCCGAACTACACCGAAAGTGACGGGAACGTCGTCACGAAAAAGCGCAGCCGCTCCAACAGCTCGCGGCACCGCGGGGAAGTTGTCACGGAGCTCGGACCCGAGGAGGTGCGCTGGTTCTACAAAGAGGACAAGAGGACCTGGAAACCGTTTGTTGGACACGATTCTCTGAAAATCGAGTTGGCGTATCGCAAATTCTGCGAACTTAATCCGACCGAGGTCAGGCGGAGGGATGCGGGTGAAGAGGCAGAGGATTTATTCGAGTCACCGTCAGGATGCGAAGCACCGGAGGTCCGGAGACAGTCGGTACCCGAGAGCGCGGAGGCTGGAGGCTCCACGGAAGAGACGGAGCTGGATTCAGAGAGCATCAATGTGGATGCAGTGTGCGTCCGTGGAGGACTCTACGAGGTGGACATCAAAAAGAAGGACTGTTATCCTGTATACTGGAACCGTGAGTATCTGTACAATCAAAGATTATCTGGAAAACAAAAGTAGATGTTTTGCAGAATGCTCATACTGCTCTTACACGTACAACGATATTATACAGTTACCTGAGGCTGTCAAGCTCCAAAAGCACCAGAAGGTATACTAAAAGTAGTCTGAACATCACTGCCATAACTCTTAAAGGAATACTCCAACGTAAAATGACAATTTAATCACTTACCCCCATGACGTTCCAAACCTGTATAAAAAAGATATTTTGGATGAAAACCAGGATGCTTGTGACTGTCCCACAGACTGCCAAATAAATTACACTGTCAAAGTATGATAAGCATCGTCAGAATGGTCGATCTGCCATCAGTGGTTCAACCGTAACGTTATGAAGCGATGGAACATGAAGAAAACAAAAATAATGACTTTATTCAAAAAATCCTCTCCTGTTTCTCTCTAAATCAGCGTAGTGCCATTTTGACAAATCTGAGCTGTACGCTCTTCTGTATCAGATGCACTGTTTTCTTTCAAACCGAAGCGTGAATACACGTAAAAAAACATGTCCTTGTGGCACGGCTGACACAGAAAAAAAAAACAAGTATTGCCGTCGCTTCATAATGTTATCGGTTGAAGCACTGATGGCAGATGGACTATTCTGACTATGCCTTTCATACTTTCCTGGACCTTGACAATGTTATTTAATTGGAAGTCTATGGGACAGTCACACAAGCCTCCCCGTATTCATCCAAAATATCTTAAATTGTGTTCCGAAGATGAACAAAGCTTTTACAGGTTTGGAACGACATGGGGGTAAGTGATTAATGACAACATTTTCATTTTGCGGTGGAGTATCCCTTTAAATCTCAGTGAGCTCATTATACAAACCTGACCTTGAATGTCCTGAAAGTCATTCAACCTGATTTGATGGCAAGTTTGAATGTGGCTTTGAACGAATAACAACAGGCTACGTTATGGTCTGTTCTGTTCCTTACATGTATTGCACTAGTCCTTTCGGCTACTTTACTAATCAAGCATTATAGTGCAACTTCTCCTTTGGTGTTCGTAATGATGAATAATTAGGGCATATTTCTTTTTTCTTTTTTTTTTTTGATTTATGGTTGTTCAGCAATTTTTTGTGGGCGAAATCCAGTCATTTCAATAGGAATCCGCACAATCAGATATATCGCATCAAGGCGAAAGGCAAGGGACGTTTAAGTTGGTCACACTCACAGGTGACCCACAGAAAGCTGCCAGATTTTAATTGACTTCTGAGTTGTGAAATCGTTATTGATAACAGACAATGGGCCATTTTTTGTCCGCAATATTTTGCTAATTTGGCCGCACCTTAAAGGGAGAATTCACCCAAAATGTAAAATTTTGAAGTTAAGTGACATACAGCCAAGTATGATGACCCATACTCAGAATTCGTGCTCTGCATTTAACCCATCCACAGTGCACACACACCCAGAGCAGAGGGCATCATTTATGCTGTGGCGCTGGGGAGCAGTTTGGGGTTTATTGCCAGCCCAAGACTTGAACCCACAACCTTAGGGTTAGGAGTCAAACTCTCTAGCCACTAGGCCACGACTTCATCTTTTTGTCATCATGTTGAACACAAAATAAGATATTTGAAGAATGTTGGTAACCAAACAGCTTTCTAGTTTTTTCAACTTCCATAATATTGAGAAAATATGGCCACCAGCAACTGTTTGGTTGCCAGCGTTTTTCGAAACATTTTGTGTTCATCAGAAGAAAGAAACTAATGCAGGTTTGGAACAACATGAGGATGAGCAAATGATCTTCATACTGCTTGCATTTACAGAACAGGACCACATCCCGGTCATGAGAGGCCAGTGGTTCACGGATGGGACCTGGCTGCCCCTGGAGGAAGAGGACAGTGACCTCATTGAACTGGAGCATCTCGCCCGTTTCCGAGGCCAGCAGATGAAAGACACCTTTGACACGGAAGTGGTGCCCATTACAGTGGACACCAAAGATGGTAATGAACCAAGCTACGAATAGGACTCAGAGTTCGGCAGCTTTATTATAGATGTCAAGCACACACACAAAAAAAGGCCGACTTAACATTGACACTTAATTCATCTGTTCAAGAGGCACGGTCATGAATGAACCACAACTCAACCCAGACATCCTGTTTGTCTCATATGACACACAACTGAACTAGAATAAACACTGCTGACATGTACACAGCAGAAGGGCTATTGACTGTCACTTGTGTTTGCAAATAGTCAAAAAGACCCTTAATTGAAATGAACTGAGCCGGTTAGGCATTACTTACCAGTCAGGTAATTTGTATCAGACCTGTTTGACTTCTGCTCTTAATTCACTCAGCCATTCACAGTCTGAAACTGAGCCGGAGCCACGTGGATTGGCACAGCGTGGATGAAGTGTACCTTTACAGCGACGCTACCACTTCAAAGATCGCACGGACTGTTACTCAGAAACTGGGATTCTCCAAAGGTCTGTAACAATCTCGATTAATAAGTACACTCTCAATGGTGTTGCTCATTTAAAGACCACGTAACATGAGTGTAGTGCTTTATCATAAGTTTTGTATTTTCTGTTGAAACTGGAAGTTTGGGCAGGACACATTCATCATTTTTTTTTTTTTTTTTTTTTATAAATGGCCAATCCATGGCTGAACTCGAAATAACATGATGGCATACTACTCTTACTATTTCTGACATGCACTGATGTTAAACTAAATTATATGTGGCCCGGTGTGAGTGTTAGTGACTACACCGGACACAGGAATTAATTTTTTTTTAAGGGGATCGTTTATTCCAGACTGCACTTAACAGTGCAGCGTTAATTATGCAAATCTTAAGGGTGTTACACAGTAAGGCTTGTTACAGTGGTTGAAATCAATAAAGATGTTATTTTTTCTTTACATCAAACTCTCTTGTCTCTTTGTTCTCAGTCACCACATTAACAGGTCAATTACATGAATATAACCAACATAGACAACGATAGTGGACTCTTATACTGAAAAACAAATACACAGAGTGTTACAAGATTTGTCAGCATGCATAGAAGATCAAATAAGGCTGCTTATGTAACATAACATGCATAAAAATGAAATTAGAAGCCACATTTCCCAGTAACATTAATACATTACACTGGCTAATATTCACTCAATCTCAAATCACAGTAAATTAACACTTGTACACTTTAAACGTCAACTAATTCAAACTTACTGTTCATCATCATAGCATCACCATAGCATTGTACACGCTTTCACAGCCAATGATGAACTCAATTTCCCCTCTGTGGACAGTAATAGACACAATACAACACTGGTTCTTAACATTTGGAAAACACGACACCAGAACAACTGTAACAATCTACTGGTTACAAAAAAACACACGTATGCATGAGTATTAAACAATTTTTAGAATGGATTAATTAATAACACTCACTCTGTTGCTTCACACTCGGCCTGAGGAAACAGAAGGCCTACAGAGCTCTCTTCTCCCCTCTATAATCGATCAAGGATGACCACTAATCACTTAATGTTCAAATCACATCATGCACAACAAAATTATCTCAATAATAAACTGGCATTGATGATAGTTCAACACTTACGCTTCGAGATCTATTGTCGATCTGATTTCGTCACATGGGTACGTGTCTCGACAGAAATCACGGTCACTCAGCACAATACACAGCCATCCGCATGAACAAAATATTAAAGAAGGCTTTCCAATCACTATATGTGCATCTCTCTCATTATATTGATAATAATACGGAGTTTTATGGCTTCGACGCTCCACCGCATGAGCAGCATTCAAAACACGTTATGAAAACGCGCTGTTTACAGGCGAATCTCGCGACACTTCCAGAACGTCACACATTCACATTTCTTAAAGGGCTAGCGTATTGGATGGAACATGCTACAGTGTGATACATGCTGAGTCCCTTAACATCAAGCTTTTACTAATCAGTCCAGTGATAACTTTTGTAACTTTTTGACCTGGTTACACTCTCCCCTGCTGATAGTCGACGTCCCCGGTGACTACCAACCCTAATCATCTTGTCCCCCTTGAAGCTTCCCTGTGGTATAGAGGACCATGCCAGCTAGCACCTGGGAGAGCACATCAGGACTAAAAGACACTGCATTACATGTAGACTTGGGTAATCGGTTTGGGTTACTATGCACTCCTGCAGTTGTTCTAGGTGTTTTACGCACAGCAGGATAAGGCACTTCTGGCTTAACACACTCTTCTCTTTTCTTTCTAGGGGTAGGCACCGGTCTCATCGCTGGATTCTCAGCAGGTAAGCGGACACTTTCGGTTTCTGGCTCCCGAAATACTGGCGTCACTTCCAGGTTATCATCATGTGTCTCATGACTCGCTGGTCCTGACCAGTCACCGCTCATACCAGATTCCTCTTCCTGATCATTGAGATAGTCTCCGAGCTGAGGAACGGGCTGTTTTGCAGACTCCGAAGTTGAGACTAACGTCAGTTTCTCCCCAGGACACAGAACTTCCTCCACCAGAACGCACTCTGTCTCCAATGAGGGGATTTCTGACTCTGCAGGTGAGGTAGGTACCTCCAGCACAAGGGACTTCCGACGCCTTGGAATGGGCACTGGGACTGGACTATTGCAGGGCCTGAGGTTGGATCTGTGCACTCTTTTTACCATATCCCCTTCGACAGACTCCACAGTGTATGTGGTCCCCTGAACCTCTACCACTCTGTAAACGGTGGAAGACCATGCATCCTGAATTTTGTTTCTTCCTGGTGGTCGGTGTCGCAGGTACACATGTTGTCCAATCTCTACCGTGGGGCAATATACTTTCTCCTCATGCTGAATTGCTCTTTCCACAGCCTTCCTTTCTGCATATTCCTTTGCTCGAACATGGGCATCTCGGAGACGTTCCTGGTGTACTTTTAACCAATCAAGTTTGTCATCCGTTATAGGCTCTTGGCCCAACAGAGCATCAACTGGCAGATGCGGCTGAACCCCAAATAACAGATAGTACGGTGAGTACCCTGTGGATGAGTGTGGCGTCACATTATATGCATAGACCAGCTCTGATAAATGTTCTGGCCACTTGCGCTTCTTTTCGGGTGGGAGAGACTTCAGAAGGTCATGAAGGGTTCTATTGAACCTCTCACATTGAGGATTGCCCTGGGGGTGATGTGGTGTCGTCCGAGTTTTCTTAACTCCGTACAACTTGCAGAGTTCCGCAATCACAGCGCTTTCAAAATTTCTGCCCTGATCAGAATGCAGACGCTGCGGCACTCCATATTTCAGGAACCATTCTCTGAGGAGCATTTTGGCAGTGGTCTCAGCCTTTTGGTCCCGTGTGGGAAATGCTTGACTGAACTTTGTGAACACATCAGTCACCACTAGAACATTTTCTCGCCCATCCGTGGCTGGTTCCAGGATTGTAAAGTCGACTGCTACAACCTCCAGTGGCCGGGAAGCCAAGAATGAAGCCCAAGGCGCCTTGATCTTGGGTTGCGGCATCTTTGCTAACACGCAGCGCTGACATCGCTTCACCCACCTTTCCACCTCCTCATACATTCCTCCCCAGAAACATCTCTGTCTCACCAGGGCTAATGTCCTCTCTATACCCTGATGGCCCATCTGATCGTGAACGTTCTTCAGGACTTGTTCTATCAGACAGGTGGGTAACAACATCTGGTGACATTCTCCAGTGTGGACGTCATCGATAACACGGTATAAGAGACCATCCTTCTCTCTGATCTTTGGCCATTGTTTCAGCAAAGAACGCACAGACCTGGACAAACCTAACTTCTCTTGCTTGGTAGGTTTCCTTTGACGGCTCCAGAACTTCTTGAACACACTGAGAGTTGGATCAGACTCCTGAAACTGACGAAGTTCTGACTTTGAATATCCTGGCAAAGTGGGGGTATTCTCACACCCAACATCCTCTTCTCCTGCCAAAGATGCCTTTAACTGCCAGACTTTGCCACCCTCAACTCCTACTGCTACGAGGTCTGGTCCCAGAGCTGTTCCTGTCCTGAGGGAGTTACAGATTGCCACACAGCCATCATACTCTGCATCTTCACTTTCAAAGTCTGGTTCATCGGATCCTGGTATCCTGGAAAGGGCGTCAGCAGCAGTGTTGCATCGTCCAGGGCGGTACTTGACATCGAAATCAAACACAGCGAGTTGAGCAGCCCAGCGTTGTTCAATGGCTCCCAACTTGGCAGTCCCGAGGTGGCAGAGGGGGTTGTTGTCCGTTATGATGGTGAATTTGGACCCCAGCAGATAACTTCGGAACTTTTCAGTGACCGACCACTTAAGAGCTAACAGTTCCAGCTTCATGCTACTGTAGTTTTTATCATTTCTCTCAGCCCCTCTCAACCTCCTACTGGCATAAGCGATGACTGTCTTCTTACCCTTTTGATGCTGGTACAAGACTGCTCCTAACCCAAGGTTGCTCGCATCAGTCTCAATCACAAAGGGAAGAGTGAAATCAGCATACCCCAGCGTTGGTGCACTGGTAAGCTTGTCTTTGAGACGTTCGAATGCCGTCTGACACTGAGAAGTCCAGGAACTCTTATACAGTTGAGCTGCCTTGACGTGACTTGTCTCCCTAAGGCACGCATTCACTACATCATGCAACGGCCCGGCTATCTGGGAGAAACTTTCGATGAATCTCCTGTAATAGCTACAAAACCCCAAGAACGATCTGAGTTCCTTGAGAGTGCCGGGGACTGGCCACTCCCGAACTGCACTTATCTTATCAGGGTCTGTACTCACGCCTTGGGATGAAACTTGATGGCCCAGGAATCTCACTTCCGGCTGCAGGAAATGACACTTATCTATTTTAATCTTCAGCCCAGTTTCCTTCAACCTTCTAAACACAGTTTCAAGTCGCACAAGATGTTCGTGAAAGGTGGACGAGTACACCAACAAGTCATCCAAGTAGATAAGCACAATTTGGAACACAAAGTCACTCATTACGCCCTGCATGAGCCGCTGGAACGTGGCGGGCGCATTGCATAGCCCGAAAGGCATCCGATGGTATTCATAGAGGCCAAACGGCGTGGTGAAGGCTGTCTTATGTCTGTCCTTTTCATGGACTGCAACTTGATGGTAACCGCTAGCAAGGTCTATTGTCGAGAAAACTTGTGCTCCGCCCAGTGCATCCAAGCTCTCATCGATGCGCGGCAATGGAAAAGCATCCCGGTTGGTTTTGGAGTTTAGTTTCCTATAATCCACGCACAGCCTGAGACTTCCATCAGCCTTGCGCACCAGAACAATGGGTGAAGCATAGGAACTCGAGCTTTCCTGGATGACACCCTTCCGGAGTAAACCTGAGATATGCTCTTTGACCTCTTCAAACTGGGTCGGTGGTATCCTGCGATATGGCTGAGCTACAGGAGTATCATCTGTCAAGTGGATTTCATGCTTCACTCGGTCTGTATATCCCAGGTCCTCATCATGGACAGCAAACACATCTGCATACTTCAAAATTAATGCACCGAGCATTGCTTGCTCTTCTGGATTACCTCCCATATGCAGTCTACTTAACAGGTTACTCAGGTCAGCATCAGACTCTGCTTTATCTTTCTGATCAATTCCCACTTCTCTATGTTCGGCAGAGATGCGCTGGAATCTCGCCTCACAGGCGTCACTCTCAATACACTGACAGAGGGTAAGTATCCCAAGCCGAACTTTAGGGGGCAGCCAAACATCTTCTTGGGAGAAGTTGACCACTTGAACTGGAAACACTCGACTTCTGGATGACACTAAGGTGGGCATAGGGATCAAGCCACCTGGTAATGGGGTGGTTCCTGGTTCCAGCAACAGCCAACCATTGGTGTCAGTGGCTTTCTTGTTTACTCTGGCATAAACTGTGGCTACAGAGGATGCTGGTACATGGACTTTGCCCTTACCACCAACTCTGGCTGTTGACATAGTTTTTCCTAGTTCAACTTCCTGTACGCGAGTGAAGGCTTCCCTCCACACAGACTCCAGCTTTCCTCCTAAAGTGGTGTCAAACTCAGTCAGTGCTAACTCTCTGCATCTATGGGTGATATTCATGCCAATGATACCAGGGGGAGTTAAATCTGGCTCTGAAGAATCCCCATCACGGACTATCAGAAACCCACACTCAGGTATAGTAAGCCCCATCACTTGGATGTCCAATTCAACATACCCCAGGTACGGCAGGGGTAGCTTGTTCGCTGCAGTTATTCTTAGCCACTTAGAGGTGCAGTGAAGGTCCTTGTCTTCTCCGTGGAGGTTTTCCCTGAAGAAGCTTTCTGTTAGGGTACTCACATTACTTCCCGTGTCCAGAAGACATCTAACTGGAACACCATCAATGTGAATATCAACTTCAGGGCACTTGCCAACTGCACGCTCTAAGAACCGTTCTTTTGTTAACTTGCTACATCTCGAGCCTTCTGGTTTTCCCCGCATTGCTCGGCTCACAGCAACGGAGGGACCCCGTTTCCCTGTAACGCAGAACTTGTGGTGGCAGTGGACTGGTCTTTGGAACTACGTGGTACAGGACACTGCCTAGCTACATGTCCCACCCCTTCACATCTTAAACAGATGGGTTGGCCGTCATCTGTATACTTGGGCTTGAACTTTGGCTTTCCACTCTGGCTACCACTGGGACCACCCTTTTGTACAGCAAGTTCACGAACTGCATTAGTGAGTTCTCCAATAGCTTTACCCTGCTGCGTGATAACTTTTACTACCTCTTGCAAAGCTGAAGCCATGTCACTTTGTGCAGCACTGGCGGGATTTAAATGTTCTGACATCTCCCCAGAACATGTACTCACGATATTTCGACTCCTGGCCACATTAGCACCACGGGGTCTGTCCTCCACAACCCACATCATGGCCTCTTCACGGACATCAAACAGGGTGGACTGAGGCTTTTCTCTGACCAGCTTGCGCAGCTCTCTACGCAGAGTTGCATCTCTTATGCCTTCGATGAACTGATCTCTTAAAGCCAGCTGGGAATCAGACACAGCGTAATGGGACTGTTGGAGAGCAGAATTAAGAAGCTGAGAGAGAGCATGAGAAAAGTCACGGAAGTCTTCTCCCTCTAGCTGTCTGCGTGCATAAAAAGCATGTAACAACTGTGGTGTAGTACGTTTCTCTCTAAATGCCCCCCGCAAATATGAAAACAGATCACTGGGTTGCTTGGTCTCCCCACCCATACACAGCTTAACTTCATCTAAGGCTGAACCTCTTAAATGTGAAAGTATGAAATCAACTTGGTCATCAACGTTCAAACCCCTTACCCGAATTACACGTTCAACCTCATCAATGAACTCATCTACAGACTGACCATCTTTAACATGATCACCACTGAATGGCATAAGTTGACGTTCCCTTGGAATGTAAACATAAGATCTAGTGGCAACATTACTCATATTAGCAAGGGTTGACATGACTTGGTCGTGTCTTCGACCTAGCTCCAAAATTTGTGACTGCAATTCTGCCACTGGATTACCTAGATCATCATGACCCACAGCCTCAGCATTGTCCATATCACGGCTGGCTCCAGCCTGAGCCGCTGGCACATCATCGTCCTGGTCCATGCTCTTACAATGTCTCTACCTCGAATGGCACACAGTCACAAAACACAGTCACAGCGGATTAACCTGAAGGGGCTATTTTCTGCGGTCGCCTTTGTCAACGATCTCAGCGTCGAAGTGAACACCCTCCTGCGTTCCTGAAAGCTGGTCCCGTGCTTCACCGCAGGCTCTCCAGGCACGTCCCACTTCACGTCGTCAACCTCCTTGGCACCGCTAACTCGACCCCTCTTCACCACTACCGTTGTCTATGTTTCTCCTTATCCACCTGACTGTCACCCCAAAATTAGCAATGGAACCCCACTCCTGGTACCAAAATTCTCTGTGGCCCGGTGTGAGTGTTAGTGACTACACCGGACACAGGAATTAATTTTTTTTTAAGGGGATCGTTTATTCCAGACTGCACTTAACAGTGCAGCGTTAATTATGCAAATCTTAAGGGTGTTACACAGTAAGGCTTGTTACAGTGGTTGAAATCAATAAAGATGTTATTTTTTCTTTACATCAAACTCTCTTGTCTCTTTGTTCTCAGTCACCACATTAACAGGTCAATTACATGAATATAACCAACATAGACAACGATAGTGGACTCTTATACTGAAAAACAAATACACAGAGTGTTACAAGATTTGTCAGCATGCATAGAAGATCAAATAAGGCTGCTTATGTAACATAACATGCATAAAAATGAAATTAGAAGCCACATTTCCCAGTAACATTAATACATTACACTGGCTAATATTCACTCAATCTCAAATCACAGTAAATTAACACTTGTACACTTTAAACGTCAACTAATTCAAACTTACTGTTCATCATCATAGCATCACCATAGCATTGTACACGCTTTCACAGCCAATGATGAACTCAATTTCCCCTCTGTGGACAGTAATAGACACAATACAACACTGGTTCTTAACATTTGGAAAACACGACACCAGAACAACTGTAACAATCTACTGGTTACAAAAAAACACACGTATGCATGAGTATTAAACAATTTTTAGAATGGATTAATTAATAACACTCACTCTGTTGCTTCACACTCGGCCTGAGGAAACAGAAGGCCTACAGAGCTCTCTTCTCCCCTCTATAATCGATCAAGGATGACCACTAATCACTTAATGTTCAAATCACATCATGCACAACAAAATTATCTCAATAATAAACTGGCATTGATGATAGTTCAACACTTACGCTTCGAGATCTATTGTCGATCTGATTTCGTCACATGGGTACGTGTCTCGACAGAAATCACGGTCACTCAGCACAATACACAGCCATCCGCATGAACAAAATATTAAAGAAGGCTTTCCAATCACTATATGTGCATCTCTCTCATTATATTGATAATAATACGGAGTTTTATGGCTTCGACGCTCCACCGCATGAGCAGCATTCAAAACACGTTATGAAAACGCGCTGTTTACAGGCGAATCTCGCGACACTTCCAGAACGTCACACATTCACATTTCTTAAAGGGCTAGCGTATTGGATGGAACATGCTACAGTGTGATACATGCTGAGTCCCTTAACATCAAGCTTTTACTAATCAGTCCAGTGATAACTTTTGTAACTTTTTGACCTGGTTACATATACTTAAATGTCATTTTTATTAAAACCTGTATGTCATACATGACTTAAAGTACACTACAATACACAGTCAATACCTTTAAGCTTTTTCACTAGCAGTCACTGTTAAAGCCAAAGATAAAATAAAGCTAAGTTTCTTCCTTCATGACTGGTTAGCGTCCAGCAGCGGGACCCGCCTCCATCGAGGTTACGTGGAGGAGGCGGCTCTAGAGGACACGCCTCCTGAAACAACGCACATAGTCTTTGTGGTACATGGGATTGGCCAGAAGATGGATCAGGGGCGCATTATTAGAAATACAAGCATGTGAGTCCACCAATCACACCGCTGAATCTGCACAAAGCCACTCATCTAGAGCTGAAGCTAACTAATGCATTTCACGGATGGTTAGGATGCGTGATGCTGCCCGCAAGATGGAGGAGAAGCATTTTTCGGACCGAACAAATGAACACGTTGAGTTCCTTCCTGTGGAATGGCGATCTAAACTCGCCCTGGATGGAGGTAATGCCTGTGGAAAAAAAACAAACAAAAAAAAAACAAAGCACATAATGGTTGAAAACTATTATCAGTGATAGATTTGATTAATGATGATGATTACTTTTTCAGACACCGTGGACTCCATTACTCCAGACAAAGTGCGAGGTCTGAGAGACATGCTGAACAGCAGTGCGATGGACATCATGTACTACACGAGCCCTTTGTACAGGGATGAGGTGACACACTTTTCTTTCATTTTCTCATTATTTTTCAACTTTCTACCCCTTTATAAACCAGACATGTTTCAAAATCTAGTACATAAACAACATTTTGAAAGCATCAAAGATGGTTATGCTTCCTATGCAATGGCTCTACTTAAATTATACAGAATTATGCTGCCTTATTAAAATACCATATTATGACCAAAATCGACTGCTTATAAAAAGTTATTATGAATATAGAATACTATAAACAAATATATTTAAATGTGAACTGACTGTAATTTTTCCCAGACACTTAATTGCATGTTCATTGCAATTAATTGAAAAACGAATATAGTTTAAATGTAAAAGTAAAAGCAATTAGATGAACCATAGAGCACTTATTTGACATCTTTATTTGTAATATTAAAATGTCTTTCAAATATGGTAAAAATGTACAGCCAAATGTACTTAAATATAATTTCTGAATCTTGTGTGTCATGTAATTAAATATACGTGTATTATCACATTTTAATGATGACTTTAATGATTTACTACATGTTAAATATATGAATTTTCAATGTAATGCTGAATAACAGAGTAAAATTAAATTCCAATGCTTTACATAAATATCGGTCAACTTAGTCAACATATCAAAACAGTTTAAATTATTTAAAGCACAACGAAGGGTTAAAATGATTTAAAATGTACTTTAAAGTTTTAATTTGACATTATTACAAAATGCACTTTTTAATAGTGTTCTTAAGTGTGTTGAGAAATATAATCTTGAAAATGTTTTCTGTTTGATTACAATTATTTGGGTTATTATTTCATTAATATTATAGTATCTCAAGTACATGTATTTTGTGATTTGTGGACAAGAAATGTTGGGTATAAAGTTCAGAAAGTATAAATAAATGTATCTTATTATTAATAAAAATAGATTATTTTAACCAATACTTGTTTGTGCTATGTATTTCAGCTTATAAGGCTATTTTTAGCTTAGCAGCATTCAGTTGAAATCAGTTACTGAATTCTCAATGCATTTCACATGTTTATTCACTACATCACTACCAATGTTCATTGTTCCAAATCTGTCACTTACTAGGTTCCATTCAGAATGCATGCTACTTTAGAAGGCAGCTGTCTATGTAAGCCGTAGACAGCATGGCAGCTGACTAGGTTTTTTAGCAGAGCTATTCTCAGTCTCTCTCATGTAAAGTTTGACTGAATGCCCCACTCGAACACTGACGCTCACTCTGTCCTACTCTTTCCTTGTGCACAAATAAAGTGTCACACTTGTTCATTTCATGCTCACTGCACTTGCATCCTCAGATCACCCGGGGATTAACCAAAGAGTTGAACCGACTCTACACGCTCTTTTGTGAGCGCAACCCAGAATTTGCAGAGAATGGAAAGGTGTCCATCGTCTCCCACTCGCTCGGCTGTGTCATCACCTTTGACATCATGACCGGGTGGGACCCTGTGCGCTTTGTTCACGAAGAGGTGCCAGATGCTATGGAGGCTGATGTTAGCAGACAAGAGCATCAGCTACTGGAAGATCTTCGAAACACCTGCTTAAGGTTTACAACTATTTATAGTTACACACTACACTCCCATTATATTAAGTGAATGTAATAATGATAAGCAGTTACATAGATCACACTCTTCCAGGATAAAAACTGAAAAATATTCCTTAGCCAGTCATAAAGAAATATACATTTGAATTAAATTATTATTATTTTTTATTAAATCGATTTCCAGGGACATTTTTTACTCTTTGTAAGGGCATTTTTAAACTTATTAAATGTATGCATTATATTCATTTGATGCAAATTTCTATCTTTATTCAATAAATGCTATTACCAATCAAATGAAATCAGTAACACACAAAATGCACTGCAGAAGGGGCACAGAAGCTGCATTTCAAGTGGCATTTAGATATTTTTCTGTTTAATGCAGCTCAGAGATGCCATGAATGCTTCGACACTGCAGTTACAGTTGCATAAATAATTTATTCAATATAAAACACTCAATTTAGTGCTATAAAAGGATATTTTAATTCTGAAACCGAACCACCATAGGATGCCATAAAGTCATGAGTGAGTGAGTTAATTGATTCGCAATGAGTGAATTAATTGATTCGCTTATTTAGCCGATTCTTTCAAAACTGATTCATTCAGGAATAAAGCACATGACTTGCTGAGTTCAGAACCGCATACTAGTATACTACTTTTGCATGTTGTACCATAGAAAGATATGCTAAAATAGTAAAAGTAGTATAGTATGGAGTTTCGAATTTAACAACTGTCTTTATGAATGTCTTATTGAATCACTCACGCAATTTGTTCAGAAATGCGGAATCATTCGGGAATGAAACACCACCATGTTGATTGGAGATGCAATGATTGGCCCAAATAAAAAATATAAAAGGTCCATACTGACAATATTGTGTCTAAGTCACTTAAAGGGATAGTTCACCCAAACATTACAATTCTGTCATGAACTACTCACTCTCATGTCGTTCAAAACATGTAAGACCTTCATTGATCTTCGGAACACAAATTAAGATATTGTTTCATGAAATCTGAGAGTTTTCTGACCTTTCCATAGACAGCAACAGAACTGAAACATTCAAGGCCAAGGTAGTAAGGACATCATTAAAATAGTCGATGTGACATCAGTGGTTCAACCGTAATTTTATGACGCTAAAGACAACAAATATAACCAAAATTATTCAACGATTTCTTCTCTTCAGTGTCAGTCTTCAATGCTCATTCGTGAGAGTACCACGATGCATGTGTGTGATGCTGCTGACACAGGAACCGCCGTTCTGACCTATAACCTACATGAGCTGCCTATTGTTTACGAGCAGAGGAACGCACACACATATGTTGTGGTACTCTCATGAACGGCAGCGGAGACTGACGTGGAAGAGAAGATCTTAAAAGGAAAACAAATGAGCGTCTGACTCAAGCCGGCATCAGTAAACAGACATTGCAGACATTTCAGAACCAGACTGTCCGACATGAAACCGGACACATGGCCACCTTAACTGTAGCAACTGCATAGCAACATACTAACAACCACTCAGATTCATCTAGTAATCGTATAGCAATACGCTGACATCCATAAGACACAACTTCTCAGAACAGTCCAGCAATTGCAGAACAACATGCTAACAATAACCACTCAGAACTAGCAACATGTTAACAATCACCTAGAACACGCTAGCAAGACACTAACAACCACTCAGAACAATGTAGCAACACGCTAACATCCACACACTAGCAAGATACTAACAACATCTCAAAACAATGTAGCAAGTCGCTAACATCCACACACTAGCAAGACACTAACAACCTCTCAGAACAGTGCAGCAACACGCTAACATCCAGACACTAGCAAGACACTAACAACCACTCAGAACAGTGTAGCAACACGCTAACATCCACACACTAGTTAAACAATAACAACCTCTCAGAACAATGTAGCAACACGCTAACATCCACACACTAGCATGAAAACTAATAACCTCTCAGAACAATGTAGCAACACGTTAACATCCACACACTAGCAAGACACAAACAACCACTCAGAACAGTGTAGCGACAAGCTAACATCCACACACTAGCAAGACACTAACAACCTCTCAGAACAATGTAACGACACGCTAACATCCACACACTAGCAAGATACTAACAACATCTCAAAACAATGTAGCAAGACGCTAACATCCACACACTAGCAAGACACTAACAACCTCTCAGAACAGTGCAGCAACACGCTAACATCCACACACTAGCAAGACACTAACAACCTCTCAGAACAGTGTAGCGACAAGCTAACATCCACACACTAGCAAGACACTAACAACCTCTCAGAACAATGTAACGACACGCTAACATCCACACACTAGCAAGACACTAACAACCTCTCAGAACAATGTAACGACACGCTAACATCCACACACTAGCAAGACACTAACAACCTCTCAGAACAATGTAACGACACGCTAACATCCACACACTAGCAAGACACTAACAACCACTCAGAACAATGTAGCAACACGCTAACATCCACACACTAGCAAAATACACTAACAACCACTCAGAACAATGTAGAAACACGCAAACATCCACTGACTAGCAAGACACTAACAACCACTCAGAACAGTGTAGCAACATGCTAACATCCACTCAGAGCACGTTAGAAACCAAACAGAAACTTGTTAACAGCCATTCAGAACATCTGAGCAGCTGAATAACAACGCACAGGCAAGCATCCATCTCCCCAGAATTGTTGTCATCAGTTTTACGTGGCTAGCACCACTCTTGTTTTCAAAAGAAAATGTTATAACTAGTTGTTGTTTTATTTAACTGTGATTTCTGTTGTCTGATACTCTTAAAAATAGGAACACAATTGTTAGTTTGTCAGCTGCTTTAGTGCTCTCTTGTTGTTTCCGGTGCATTTAAAGTCATTAATTATTTAAATGTTTTTAGTTTTGTCTGCACTCTAGTCCACCAAGATCATCCCACTGTAAATCTGGTTTGTGTGGTGTTCTTCTCCAAAAATGTAATTTAATTTTTCATTTATAGAATGAGGGATTTGGAAGATACGCTTCGGCATTTACAAACCTCATCCTCAAGACCCTTTCCCGCTCTGAAATTCAAGGTACGTTAGTATAACTTTACCCTTCCTCTCTCCACTTGCCCTCCTGTTTGTGTTAGTCTTATTCAATAAACCGTGTGATGCGTAGGTGGAGAACTTCTTCTGCATGGGATCTCCTCTGGCTGTGTTTTTGGCTTTGCGAGGGGTCCGTCCTGGAAGCAACAGAACGCAGGACCACTTCCTCCCCAAATCCATCTGCCAGAGGCTTTTCAACATCTTTCATCCCACGGATCCCGTAGTGAGTGTGATTAGATTGCAATGTAAATATAGCCCGTGATTTGATTTCTTTTGTTACTGGGCCATATATATATATATATATATATATATATATGTATATATATATATATATATATATATATATATATATATATATATATATATATTATTATGAGCCAAGTGGGAAAAAAAACCTAGTCTTGCAATAAAATAATTGTATTATAAATTACATTTTATGCATTTAGCAGACGCTTTTATCCAAAGTAACTTACAATGCATTCAGGCTATCAATTTTTAGCTATCATGTGTTCCGGGGAATTGAACCCCCAACCTTGCGCTTGATAGTGCAATGCCTTATTAATTGAGCTACAGGAACACTTTTGAACACTTTATTAAAAAAATTTTTTATAAATGAATTACAGCATTAAAATACATGTAATCAAGTTTATAATTAGCTCTGTTGGTCCCTAAATTCTAAATAATTCAAATGCTCCCAAAGGATCCCAAAAAAAGGTTCTTCCATTGTCCCACCCTTATTTCAGTCTATTTACGTCAAAATGTCACATTTAATTTAATGTGTTTCTTATTATTTCTTTGCAATTAATTGTGAAATTTACTTGTTTTTTTTCTTCAGTATAGTCCAGTACGGTTAGTATTGTAATCAAAGATAGAATATCCGAATATCAATCAGGAAACATAAATGACAATCTAAATAAAGACAAATGGCTTCCTTTTAGGCATACAGGTTGGAGCCTCTCATCCTGAAGCATTATAGCAATATATCACCTGTCCAAATTCACTGGTGAGTACAATAATGCCTTTGCTCAATAAATTGAAAAATGAAATCCAAGAGTTAAATACATTTTTATTATTATTATTATATGCAAAGGAAAATATTGTAAGCAAATAAATGTCTGTTTCTATAACGTATAATGCATATATTTTTTTACATTCATGTAACCATTGCTTTTTTTTTTTTTAGGTACAACACCAACAGCCCCACACCGTATGACCAGATCCGTCCCACTCTACTGAATCCGTCAAAGGAAAGTGCTTCTGTGTCCGATACGGAGAGCCTTCCGAGCCCCTGCACCTCCCCTCCGCAGCCCCGCAGACACTACGGCGAGTCTTTCACCAGCCTGGGCAAGGCCAGCATAATGGGTGAGATGGAGAGAGAGATCATTAAAGCCGTCTGGATAATAAAACACTCGGAGGGCGAGCAGGATGTAGAGTGAGCGGTGGAGTAGGATTACACTTCCCAAATACTGACATAATGGCAGACTGCCTTCAGTAACTGCGTATCTGCAGTTTATAGCTCTTGATTTTAGTGTGCAAAGCGATAAATAGAAACAGCTTAGCAAAGCATTGGATCAATTGAAAGCAATTAGGAAGTGTCACAGAAACAACTGGAGATTTGGAAAAGCCCTTAGCAATAATACATGTTATAGGCCACAACTAAAATACCAGATATAAACAGATATAAATATCTAAATATATACATGTGTATGCCAAAGCAATCCTAGTTTCTAACAGTAACCGTACATACTTGTTTTTTCCACAGGAGCGGCAAGTATAGGTAAAGGCATTGGCGGTATCCTGTTCTCCAGGTTTTCCCGCTCTAGTGGACAGGTGGGTGGTGTGGAGGAGGAGCCATCAGACTCTGAAGGCGGGGCTTGTGAGAAAGGGGAAGAGTGTCGGCCTCTGGAGTTAGACGATATACTGGAGGAGAAGACCGAGGAGAAAACTGAGGAGAAGACAGGAGACACCAGCATGTCACAATCAGCCTCTACCATTATGGATAACTCGTCCTGTAAGCATCATCTGCACACAGCAGTCCTAGTTCACCCTGGTCATTTTCTCAGTCCTTAGTACAGTATTTTGGTTTAGGAAACCTGTTTGGAAACAGTCAGTTTTTGTACTTTTTTCATTTGGTGTTGCTAAATATTTCTAGATATATATTTTTTTTTTTATAACTATATCCTTCATTATAATGGAAACCTGTTTTCACATCTGAGTAGAAAATAAAAGGGTAATTGTAAGATAACATAAAGTTGAATCGCAAGATATAAAATATCATTGTAAGATGCAAAATCGTAAGTTTAAAGTCGCATTTTAGACATATGGAAATGTCCTAAGATATATTTTTTGAAGATGTAAAGTCTTCCAAGAAACAAATTCGAGAAAATTATTGATTTAGATTAAATAAATTAGAGAAAACAAAGTTGCAATTTCTAGATATGAAGAAACAGTTTAAGATATAATTTAGCAATTATGAAAAAGAGTCACAATCGTGAGATATACAATTATGTTGTGGGTATAAATTCATAATTATCAGAAACAATATAAAGTCACAGTCTGGGGGTACGGTCACATTTTAAATTAATTATTTGAACATATAAAATCTAAATTCCCAGAAATAATTTAGCAATTTAAAGAAAGAAAGCCACTATTTAAAGATAAAGAAAAACGAAGTTACAGTTGCAAAATTTTAAGTGCAAGATGTGAATTCATGTCGCAGATATAAAATTGCTCTGTCAAATATAAAGTCACAATTATCAGAAACAAAGTCACAAGTGTGAGATATAAAAGTACTAGGCATTTTAAGTTATAAATTCACAATTTGAAAATATAAAGTCTCTATAAAGTATGGGACCTAAAGTCGCAACTACGAAAAGCAGTTGTGAGATATGAAGTCACATTGCAATACATATTCACAATTGGGAGTGATGAATATGTAATTTGGAATGTGTAAATTTACTTTGTGTGGCATAAAGTCAAATTGTTAGATAACACAAGAAACACAGTTTGGAGATGCATTTTTATTCTGAGGGGGAAATAGCTTCAATGATTTGTGAAAATCAAACCTCCAGACCTCCAAAACCCGTGCCAATGACATTGTTCCCTTGACTGTTTTGCAGTGGAGCTTGAGAAACGCATCGACTTTGAGCTGAGGGAGGGTCTGGTGGAGAGCCGCTACTGGTCAGCGGTGACGTCACACACAGCCTATTGGTGCTCCCACGATGTGGCTCTGTTTCTGCTAACATTCATGTACAGGCCAAACGAAGCCAATGACCTGCCAGAGGACAACCCTGAATCATAACAAACACATGTGAACTCTGACACAGCATCACCTTTGATCGCTCCCTTAATATAGTTTAGCAGACCTTGTTCACTGTGCATCAGAGATCCTGTCCTTGCCTTGTTTTCCCTCCATTTAGAAGCACATCCATGGAAGAGACTAACTCTCTCCACTTCATCCTCCGATTAAGCCTGTTCTTAACCTCGATGACATAGATGGTGGTTATGATCCTGCTTGTTGCAGCTTTGATGATTCCCCAAGCGGCGGTCGCTTCATATCGACTGGTGTGTATTGACAGTGTTGTGGTTGTATGACTGACAAAGATCTGCTGACTTGGAGGTTCGCCTTCAGAAGGGTTTTTTTGAAAAGTACATTAGCTGTGTTTTCTTGCCTAAAAAAAAAGGTTTTGAAGAATTTTACAAATGTAGCATAAATATTATAGGTTTATTTTATTTAGATGATAAAACGATCTGTCTCACTTCTGAAAGTGGCCAAATGTTGAGTAGTTAATTCGAAGAGAATAGCCATTAGTAAACGTGATTCAGGCAAAAATATAAATTCTGTTATTATTTATTCAACCTTATGTTGTTCCAAATTCCTGTGATTTTTCTTACGTCAAAAGGAGATATTTTGAAGAACTGTACTAGTTTTCTTTCTCCGTGTCAATATCAGTATTATTTTAGTTTAATTCATATGCTATTAGTTTATATTAATATTTTGAATTTGTTTTTTTGTTTTCATTTTAATTTTATTTCAAGTTTTATTTAATTGTGTGTGTGCGTGTGTTTTGTTTATACAGTTTTTATTAATTTTATTTATTTCAGTTTTAGTTTATTGTAGTACGTTGTCGCCTAATAAAATGTTTACTTTTTATATTTTATTTTAGTTATTGATTATTTTAAGTAACATTTTTATTTATTGTATTTATTATTATTATTATTATTATTTTTTTATTTTTTATTAACAATACTAGCCATGTTGGAAACTGAAGCTTTTAAGTTTATTAAATGACACAAAACATCAAAGTTTCATAAAAGCAACAATATTTCAAGTCCTCTGAATTTAATGTGAAGAACGGATTGAAATTTATGTCATTATTCCCTAAAAATGTTTTCATCTGCCATAGCTCTCCATTCCAGAGTCATGAGAGAAGCAGAAATGTCTGATTCACGAATGAATCTTTAACCGAGTCAGATGTTTTCTGAATGATTCGTTCATGCATTAGACTGATACTGAGCTCAACTCTCTGAATCTTTGACCTTTCAGTCTGTTCCTGGAAATATTTTCTAGCTTCAGAAGACTTGTTACCTACTTGTATGGACCACATTCATGATCTGTTTTGCACCTTGAAAGCCTCAGTTTCCATTTATTGTAACTGGAGAGATCGACTAGAACAGTCTTCAGAAGTTCTTCCATGAAACAGAGAAAGTTCTAATGGTTTGGAACATCAGGGAGGAGTTTTTTCTTCTTCTTCTTTTCTTTCTGATACATTTGAGGCATTAGTTTCTCCTCTGCACTCGCATGATAGACACTGAACTCCACTGCACATTTGAATGCACTCTTTGCTATGATCACCACCGGATTAGAGGTTTTGCTTTAACATGCATGAAAGACAAAGTCTGAACGTTTTCCACTGAGGCTGTTAGAAAAACTCCCTACAACTGGATCTCCTCATAGTTCTTTCCTAGTTGAAACACACATCTTTCACATGTGGCATTCTCTGCAGTCGGCATATCAAACATGTTACTCGTCATGTTGTTTTCTGATGGATTATAGCACTAATGAGCCATATAGTCACAAAAACATTGCCATTTTAAAATAACCATTGTTTTTGTGTTACGTCCATGTTTTCTGTATTAATTTTGTATGATTAGTTTACAATAATTCTGACAAATGACACCCCCATGCCTTTATCGATGACAAGAGAAAAGCACTTAACATTTCTCCTTACCTCACCCTTGAATGTGCCAATAAACTGAAGAGTGAGATCTTTACCAAGCGCGTGATCCGAGGAAAACGTCTGCATTATGCGTGCATATATATCAGAACTGGACTGTTCATGTTTTGCTTCAGTGTGAACAGAGCTGTTCCTCTTTTATGAAACTCCTGTTTTTCATTAAAATTGATATTGACCCTCCGCTCTGTCTCATTCTGTTCACTGCTTTTAAATCCTGACTTTATTGGTAATATAGGGATCAACTATAAGCACATTTTGATGTGGGCCTTGAAAACAACAGAATAGAACTTTAGTTTTTTTTTTGTTTTGTTTTGTTTTTTCGCTATAAATAATGAGTCATCAAATGTGGACACTAGAGCCATTGTTGGAGGAAGTGACCCAATAAACAGGTCAGCAATACAGTAACATTTTAAAATGGAAGGATAAAAGTTTCTCATTTGTTTTGTTGTTAATGTATATAAAAATAAACTTAATAAAAATTACTTTAACAAACAAAAAAGTATTTTGATAATATGCCCAATACTGATACAGTATTTTATTATTATTATTATTATTATTTTTTTTTTTTACCATATGCATTAAACTGGTAAACTGCACTTGCTTATGCATTTTCCAAAAGAAAAGGAAAGCTAAAGTTTGGGGTTAGGTTTTTTACTTTATCTATTTTTAGAAATGAATACTTCTTTTAGTAAACATTTTTATTGGATTTCTGTCAAGGTTTTGCACTGTCACTCTGTTTGTTTTGTTTCTTGTGTCAGCACATGGCCTTGTTAATTGTTTTCTCGGCCATGTGCTCACTTAGCCCTTCCTCCTTGTTTCCTCTTTACTGCGTCCTCTTGTTAGCCTTGTTTGTCTAATTGTGCTCACCTGTTCCTCATGTGTGTTCCTCCCTTTTTATAGTGCCCCTTACCCATTTGTGTTTGCTGGTTTGTATTAATTTTCACCCCCTTGGTCACGGTCTTTGTCTTGTTTCTGAATATGTGTCCATGCCTCCCTCCCTGGTTGGCCTTATGCCCTTGTTTTATTCAGTCCTCGTAGGTCCATGTTCTTGTCTTGCTCCTTGTTTTAGTAATTTGTTTATTCTTTCTTTTTGCTCTTATTTGTAATACTTCACTTAGTTTTTCTAGTCCTGATTCTTGGTTTTGTTTATTCTAAATTGATTAAATTGGTAATGGTTTCTTATTATGTTGCTTTACTTAGTTTATTGGTTTTTATTTTCCCTTGTCTTGGGTTTAATTTTGTTTTGTCATGTCTAGTGTTAGTGTTCCTGACCTGTACCCATGTGCCCTGCCTTAATTCTACCTGCCTGGCACTTGGTCTGCTTCAGTCTGCGGTCTACAAGTGTCTGAGCTCTGCTCTATGGGGCCTTGTGTTCTTCATCAGCCTGGTCTTGCTGCCCCGCTCTGTTGCCAAAGTATTCTGCCAGTTTTCTGAAGCCATCCTAGTGGCCTTCCCTAGCTGTGTCTGTTTACCATGTTCCAGTTGTGGGATCTCTTGTGCACTTTACTACCCTCTTCTATCAGTTGGTCTTGTCAAAACCTTGTTATCTTGCACTGCAATTGGGTCCTCTTTCCAGATCCCTGACAGATTTCTATATCCAATTGTTTTCAGAAATAAGGGGCTAAATGTTTCTTGTGCACCATATCAGCACTGTGACACAAACATTTATATTTTGGTATAATTAAATTATTATAATATTTTTTTAATGTTTTGAATAGTTTATATTTTAAAGGCCTGAGCACTGATGGGGCAAGGCCCCTCCTTTGAAATGCTGTTTATTATATCTGGCACTTATATAACTGTGGACAAAGAAGCAATTATGTTTTGGTAGCACTGAGGTACTGTTACAGTTTATTTGAATTTTGAAATTTATATTTTTAGGTTTTCCTGGACCCTCCTTTGAATTGCTGTTTATTACTATATTTTGCATCTAATTTATAACCCCACAATGAAGACTGGAGTAATGGCTGGCGAAAATACAGTTTTGCCATCACATAAAGATCATGCACACACATATATATTTATTAGAAATTAGGCTATTTAAGATATTTAGAAGTTATTGTTTAAATTTTACTATGTACAATATTATTGTTCTACAATATATATATTTTTAATTTATTATTGTCATTAATAATGCCTCGGTGAGAATAAGATACTTTTTTTTCAAAAACATTTTTGGCTAAAATCGTATCAACCCCGCTACTCTAGGCTATATCATATTATAACTAAATGTGATTTAAAATGGTAATAATAATAATAATTATATATATATATATATATTTATATCACATTATTATATAATACAGTGTAAATCCCTATTTATCAGTTAATAAATATTTGTTTACAGTGATTCCAGGATTAAATAAATAAATCAGCATCTTACGCATTTCTTTTAAATATTTGTTTCATATCGGCTTATTTAGCTATTGATAAAATCAGCATCTGGAGCATTCTCCAGTCAATCAGCTCCTCCAGTGTAACCGAGGCGCGCTGCACGTGATCATCAGCTGGGTTTCGAGTCGAGTGTGGCTCTGTCTCACACACAAGCCGCTAAACTAAACTCATCCATAGACTGTATAAAGACAGAGCTCAACTGACACAGACGCGTCTGTGATCCCTACAAAGTGCTCTCTCAGTAGGCAGCTCAGTAGGATACAGCACGCAGCCCGCGGGTTTTCTCCGGGACTCTCCACACGCCCCGCAGCAGTCTCTCGTTATTAGATGCGGGGTAAAGATGACCTGAGACCGGACTGCTCTCCATCCAGGGCTCGAGGAAGACAGCTACAGGAAGAGAAGCAGAAGGTGTGCTGATTCATCTGTTCTTGCAGAGATTTGTGTGGGTTTAGGAATTCATAAAGTTGTTCTTTATTTGGAAACATTTCAGAGCAACAAGTGAGCTGTTAATTAAATGACCTTTTTTAAATTATTTATTTATTTTTAAATAAAAACATTTAACATTCAGCCGTTCATTGTTTTAAGAAATGGCGATTACATTTTTTCCGACCATATTTATTTAGGCTACACTGTTGGTCACAGTGGGGCTAGTTGTCACACGTTATTACTCGAGTTAATATTTAAAAAATTCTGTATAGACACATAACTTAAACTTGACTACTACTTAGTTTTACTTTCTCTTAACATGTCATGTATTCCTGTGACGGCGAAGCTTAATTGTCATTATCGTCTTCAGTGTCACGTGATCCTGCAGAACTCAACAATAAAACATTTCTTATTATTATCAATATTTGAAACGGTTGTGCTGCTTAATTAAATAATATTGTATATAAATAAATATATATTATATATAATCCTGCCCGTTCGAAACATGTAAGTTGAAAAAAATAATTAAACGACAGACATCTAAACAAGAAACCATTTGATTTGACCAAGATTATGTTTTATAATGTTCATTGGCTCCAGGATTTCCTGTTGGGCACAGAAATAGTTTTTTTGTTCATGTTTTGTGGACATATTTACAAGGCATTGTGAAGATGAACATCCAGTCAGCCATCAGCCGTGAGATCTTTGTCCCAAGAGATGAAAAGTTACTGGTCGCCATTGAGGTGATGAGGAGGATGAAGAACAAAAGACTGTCCTTCCTCAGAGCAGGCCGCAAGAGGGACTACTTAACCTACCTCTGCCTGTCAGGTAACGCGTCTTCGAAATCTTAAAATATCTAGTTTTTAAATCGTGTGGTGACAGTCCGATGTTCTTGACGTTTGATGGAGACATCAATGTTTCCATGTAGTTACTAACAGCAGACCAGCTCAAGTCCTCATCACTAAAGTTAAGAGATATCGGGGAACGAGGCAGTTTGCTAAGAGGTCTCAGTGGTCCGTGGAGCAGCTTCGCCAGGTCAATGGCATCAACCCCGATAAGGTGATCATCCTCCTAAACGTAGCTTTTATTTCCCAGTATATTCCGTTATTCTGACTGAATGAATGTTTTCAGGACACTCCTGAGTTCGACTTAGTGTTCGATCGCACCACTGATCAATGGGTGGCCAGCTCAGCTGCAGAGAAATGCATTTTTGTGCAGGTTCTCTATCACGCTTGTCAAAACTACTGGGGGGCCAAGCTCGCCCAAGCCAACCCAGCGTCCCCCGGAGACCAGAAGACACCAGGAGCTCCGGAGAACAAGAAGAGCCCTGGTGCTCCAAGCCAAACTAGCTTTGTCAACTGTCAGCAAAAGCTAATGGGAGGTGAGCGGGCTGAGAACGACTGTATTGGCCTCTCTGTAGAATGAATGTGTATGGAGATCCTAAGAACTGTACCAAAACAAAGCCCTGTTTTCTTTTCTCTTTTTTTCTCCATATTTTAGATGCCTGTTCTGTTAATATGGTCATCTATCGATGCAAGATTTTTTTGAGCAGAATGAAAAACAGTTTGACTGCAAACCAGGGTCGGCCTCGGCGTGAAGGTGAGTAGGATTGTGTGTGTGTGTGTGTGTTTTCCAAATTCATTGTGAATTTATACCATATATAATTTTTACCATTTATACCAACGTTCAAACTGAATAATGGTGTGACCATCAAGTAAAAAAACAAAACATTTTATTTAATATCTTGAAATCATGTATAAAATGTGTGTGGATTTTAATGAATATTTTATTATTGTTTTAATAAAACAAAAAACATAATTTTTTTTATTGTATATATTTTAATTTTTTAAATAAATTGTACATTATGTTAAACATAATACACAATTATCGTGATTTTTATGTATACATAATATAACTTGGTAGACAAACATTCTTGATCTTTATTATTATTGTTATTATTATTTATTTATTAAATATTTATTTTCAGCAAGAATTTAAATAATAATTATAATAATATTAATAATAATAATAATGTTATTATTATTATTTTCAACAATACTTGTTGAAATACAATACAATATTTTTATAATAATAATAGTAATAATAATAATATTTACTCTTTTATACTCAAAAATCTAAAAAATATATTATATTATTATTTATATTCAACCGTACTTACTTTATAATAATAATAATAATAATTTCTCCTTTTATGTTCTAAAAAAAAATAATTATATTTTTTCAACAATACTTATTTTGACAACAGTAATAATTTTACACTCCCAGTTAAATAAAAAATAATAATCATTATTATTTATTTTCAACAATTACTTTAATAATAATTATAATAATAGTAATAATCATAATAATAATTATGAATATTATTATATTTTCTCTTTTTATTCTCAAAAAAAAAAAAAAAAGAATTAATTCAGAAATAAAAAGCCTAACGTTGAACGTTGAAGACATGTATTTAAAATATATGAATTGCAGTTTAAATATGTATATATATATATATATATATATATATATATATATATATATATATATATATATATATATATATATATATATATATATATTTTTTTTTTTTTTTTTTTTTTTTTTTTTTTTTACAATTATTAGAAAACAAATAAACATTATTTCATCAACCCCTAGACAGTGTATTAGATCGTATTTAATGCATCTTTTAGGCAATGGCGTTCATTTCCATCCTGTCCTGTCTGTGTAGCTGTGTGGGTCAGTTCAGTCAGGGTCCAGGCAGGAAGAGAGGGTGCTTTGTGGGCCCCGTCGGCGGGTGGTTGTTTGTAGTGCTCTGATAGATCTCTCAGCAGTGGCAGAGAATGGTCCCATTGCAAAGAGGGTCTGATTAGTTCAGAGGCCACTTTGTTCTGATGAAGGCATGCGCAGGGACACAAAGACAGGCGTTGAGGAGGAGGGAGAGGAGCGGAGATGAGAGTAGTGGCACCAGCCTTCACGGCGGATCATGGATGAATAGTGTGTAATGAATGGGAGAGGTGCCAAGCTGCCCTGGAGCCACCAGCCCACACACCTCAACCCTAGTCATAGACTCTCATGGCTGTTTCTTCACTATTAATTCAACTAGTTTCAAGTGTATATAATGGCAATCCATAAACAAAAGCTGCTGCTCTCTGTCATTTTCTGTGGTGTCCTTTCATGTTCATTAAATGACGTGAGCGCATTATTAAATCAAAAGGTTAGAAACATAGACCCTCGTCTGGTGCTCGCATGTGTTTCTGAATTATTCCCCAGCAGCAGCTGTTAAAGCGTCCAGGAGCAGGAGCAGGAGCAGCCCGTCTCCTCCAGCGGTGAGGAAGATGGGGAACGTGATGCGGAGGGCCAGTCAGGTCCTGAGTGAACGCGGGGAGCGTCTGACCATAAAACCTGCCACTTGATGCACAGGGCCACGCTCAGAAGGTGAGCTGAGCAGAGCACACATCTACTCTGATTTACTCCAAATTAACCGATTAAGCTTCATGAAACTACACAAAGTCAGAAACAACCAGTGTTATAATATAATATAATATAATATAATATAATATAATATAATATAATATAATATAATATAATATAATATAATATAATATGTGACCTTAGACCACAAAACCAGTCTTAAGTCACTGGGGTATATTTGTAGCAATAGCCAAAAAATCATTATATGGCTCAAAATTATTGATTTTTCTGTTTACCAAAAATCATTAGGATATTAAGTAAAGATCATGTTCCATGAAGATATTTTGTAAATTTCCTACTCTAAATATATCAATATATATATTACAATGTATAAATCTATTTATTTATATATAAATGTATTATATTTAGTAATATGCATTGCTAAGAAGTCCTTTGGACAATTTTAAAGGCAATTTTCTCAATATTTAGATTTATTTATTTTTTACATCCTCAAAGATTTCAGATTTTCAAATAGTGGCATTTCAGTTAAATATTGTCTTATTCTAACAAACCATACAAAAAAACATTCTAAATAACTAGTAACAATTTCAATGAATAATATTGAAATAAAATAAAGCATCACATTTCTCTTTATTCCCACAGCTGGCTCTGAAGCAGATTTCGAGGTGTTCCTGATGGCCTGCAAATAAACATTAAAAAGTAGCTTTTAATCATCCTGTTGCTGGATATTTTGAAGTGTAACTTCTCATCTAATTCAGATTCTGTTTTTGAGTATGAGGCATTTTGTTCAGCTTTCTCTTCACCTGCAGATTGGACTCATATTTGGTTTTTTTGTTTAGTTTTTTCTTCATGTTTGCAAGCCACTGAGCATTTCAAGCAGTTGTAATGTGGTGTGTGACTTGCCCTCTCTACAGTAAGCACAGTGTAATGTAGCCAGCTGCTCCTCTTCTGTCTGATCCTACTCAAATTCTGCATGTCTTGCGGTGGCATATTTTCAACCCATTTTTTCCTTCTTCTTTTTTTTGGCAAACCTAGAATAAATTGTCTCCTTTAAAGTAATACTTATGCATTCAATAACACATGGAAATTAATTGAGTATAGCTGCTGACTAATGGGTAACACTTTAGAATAGGTAACACCTATTAGTTGCGTATTAGCATGCATACATTACTAGATTATTAGCCATGTATTAGTGCTAATTAAGAACATATTAATGCCTTATTCTACTTGACCTTATTCTAAATACCTAATCCTACCAATACCTACACCTAATAACTACCTTACTAACTATTAATAAGCAGCAAATTAAGAATTTATTGAGAGAAATGTTGTAGTTAATAGTTAACAAGTGTTACCTATTCTAAAGTGTAACACTGTTTTTTTTTTTTTCGTTTTTTTACATGTACACTGATGTTTTATTTATTTAATATTTTAGATATTTTAAGGGGTTTCAGATTATGATTGTCCAGATGGTAATCTTTAATTTAACAGTGGTAAGTAAATTCAACTGAGATAACAGAGATGATTTACTCATGAAGGGCTTGATGTTCATGAAGGCTGCTTTTATCTGCTGTTTAGATTAAGCTCTGTAAAGATGCTACAAGCTGTTTCATTTGTTCAAGTGTTTATCCATGTGAATGTGATCGGTGTGTGAATAACACATGTTTGTTGTTCTGTCAGGGCCATCTTTGTCTTCTCTGTGTTGTAATAACTGTGTGTGTGTGTGTGTGTGTGTGTGTGTGACCAGCGGGAGCAGGAGCTGCATGTCAGAAGAGGCCAGAGGGTGTTTTCCGCATGGAGTCGGACGCCCTGTTTTGGTGTTGGTGTGTGATGCTTTCTGGTTTCCGCTGTTGTTCTCATGCTGTCATTTTGTTGTCTCTTATGTGTTATATTGTTTTTATATCCATTTTATATTTCATTATATATGTGTAGCAGAAAAATTATATCCGTCTTTGTCTTTGTCTGTGCTCTTTTACATTTAAAACATGTTGTTAAATGTGCGAACACCCTTAATTTGCGCAATAAAGGAAACGGGACCCACTTAGAGTGAAATGTGGATTATTGCATGATTAAGATGCGGTGGTTGTCTGTGCGCCTTCTGTCCACTCGATGGCGCTCTCACACAAACAGTTCAACATCCTGCAGACAAGCGTCTACCTGCAGTTCATTAAAAATACTTAGTAGTTTTAAATAAATATTTATTTATTTATTTATTATTAAATAATAAGATTAAACTTAACCCATATATTTAAAAAATATATTTACAATATAGCCTAATGTAAATGTAGCTTATATACTAGTATACCTATACGTGTATACCAATATATAATATATATACCTGTATATAGGTTAATAAAATCGTATATAAGCAAAATTTACTATATTTTTTTATGTGTGTGTGTGTGTGTAGACTATATATATATATATGTGTGTGTGTGTGTGTGTGTGTGTGTGTGTGTCTGTGTGTGTTACATTATCAGCATAATTTGAAATAGCATAATAAAATAGTTTAAGAGTGCGTTTCGCTACTCACACAGATTTATTATTGTAATAAAATCGTTTTGAGTTTGATATTACATGTAATATATAATTTGACTACAATATCAGCATAATTTGAGATATATAAAATATTTTAGTGTAATATTTTAGACATTAGTGTATTAGCCTAATTGTTGTCGTATTCATACTTTTAAAATTTATTATTATTTAATCATATTGCATCATGGTCTCAGTTTTTAGACTTTATAATATTTCTAATACCAGATGTGCAAATTGCTTGTTGAATGATGCAGCTGCACTGTAGGATTCGTGTTGCCATAATGCCGTTTATTTGCCGTCTCGTGAAGCGCGCGATGGTGATGCAGCCTCTGTGCTGAGACTCAGCGCTTGACTCCAGGACTGATGATTTGTGGAGGACTGTGGATGACAATGCGCGGATTAATTCTCTCTGATTTCATAATCTGATTATACCATAATCTGCCCCTTAGAAAAGCATTAAGGTCATCAATCGATATGATTTAGCATTCTCGATGTGCGCCGCCGGTGTAATATTGACCCGGATGTGTCCAGAAGCGCGAGAGCTGTAAAAGGTGCGGCTCGTGACTTTCTGACGATGAGACGGGTATCGACTCTCACAGGATCTTCTCACTTGAGTTTTAACGTTGTACCGGGTGTTCAAATGACCGCCGAATGACCTTGAAGGGATTTTGAACAGCCACTGACCTCAGAAAGACCCGGGAAATCGTGTAGTGCACAGAACGCGTTATAATGAGCTTCGTAACTGATTGTCAAGTTATGGCAATGACACTGTAAGTGGAACACAGAAGATTGATTTATTCATTTGTTTATCTGCTCCCTTGTTTATATTAAAGGGATAGTTCACCCAAAAATGAAAATTCTGTCATCATTTACTCACCCTTATGTCAAAAAGTTGATGGGTGCCATTGACTTCCAGTATTTTTTCCTACTGTGGAAATCAATGGCAACAATCAACTGTTTGAATACCAGCAATCTTTAAAATATATTATTTTATGTTCAACATAAGAAAGCAACTCATACAGGTTTGGAACGACATGACGGTGAGTAAATGATGACTTTTTTTTGGGTGAATTGTCCCTTTAAGTCAATGGGGTCCAATGTAGTTTTGTATTAGCCTATTTCCAGCCCATAAATTAAAATAAAAACAACAAAATAAAATAAATAAATAAATAAAAAGGTAATTGTTACTTTTTATCTCACAATTGCAGATATTCTTGCAATTCTGATGTTATTTCTCACAATTCTACGAAAAAAAAGTATTTTTGTGAGTTTATAACTCGAGTTATAAGAATTGCAAGATATAAAAAAACTATTAAACTACTATTAGCTTGTCAAAATTCTCACTTTTTTTTCTCACAACTGCAAATTTAAATCTCATAATTCTGACTTTCCTTCACAAAATTGCAAGAATACACCTCACAACTGCAAACTCAGAGTAAAAAAAAATTATAAATAAATAAATAGAAAAGAAAAATTCAAATTACTGTGCCGGCCTGTAAACTCAGATTTGCAATAAAAGTCAGAATTTTTAGATATAAACCCACAATTGAAATTAAACTCAAATTGTTTCATTTATTCATTTATTTTTTCACACAATAGTGAGTAAATAATGACATAATGTAAATGTAAATAAGCACAGAATAAGAATATGTGAATGAAAATAACAAAAATGGCAGATAGAACCTTATAATTCCAAGGTGACGAAGCGTCCCATGTACCCATAATTCCACCTCCTAATGAAACTGTGTTTGTCACTGGTGAAAATGAAGACCTAGAAAAAGCGATTAGTGAATAGAGAGATCATACACCCAGCACACGAACATCATCATTCTTACCCAGAGTTCTCTCTGTTCAGGACAAATGCTGTGTAAGGGAGGGAGCAAAATGATCAAATTCAATTCGTTGCTCATAAGAAAACAGAGAGTAGAAGAGCAGGAGAGAGAGAGAGAGAGATTTAGGCCAGATGTTAGTTAACAGAAGAAGTGGGACAGGACAGTCTCTCTCTCTCTCTCTCTCTCTCTCTCTATCTGTGTCAGATGCACGTCAGGTCTCGGCCCAAAGGACTGGATGAGTTCTCATCCTCTCTGAGGGGATGTCCGACCCACCAACAGTCTCATTCAGGACAGACGGAGCACATATACATATATACATCTTGATTTTAATAATCCCCAGTTAGATTCATAACAAGTTGGAACTTGCAGCAGACAATCTTTAATAGATGTATTATAAAGAAATATGAAGATATATTTGTGTTGAGAAAATACTTGTTCGAGCTGTATAATTGATTTACAGTGATTTAAAGTCTTAATGAACTGATGGCGCCAACACAGCAGACATTAGACGTGATCTGATTGAGTTGAGTTAAAGGATGGAGCCGTGATCTTAGACAGACAGGATGGGTCTAAAGTGTTAATACAGACGCTGGAGTATTAGCAGTGGTTTTCATATAGTTTTCAAGAAAATTTTAAACCGAATCACTCTAAAAATGTCTCTAATAACATATTTCCAATTTGTTCACCGGTACTAATAAAAAATAAAAAAACGACAAACATTATGCATTCTTAATTGATAAATATTATTAATTTGAATAAAAGTTTTTGGGGGATCACACACATTTCACTTAATCTGAACTGACTGATAACATTCTAATTGTGTAATATTTTAATTGAAATGTATTTATTTAATATTTAAACAGTAAAAAGACAAAAAATTGTTTTATATTGTTTTTAACTTTATTTTAATAAAAAAATATTATTATTATTATTATTTAATTAAAATTAAAATTCTCTCCCATGATAGACTAGACCCTTTTCACTGACTATTATTAGGATATTCCACCGTTATTATCAGCTTAAATCTGGCAAAGTTTTTAATATTTTCATTAAAATAATATTAATAATATTAATGCACATTTATAACACTATAATTTATATATATATAAAATACCTTGACATTAAAATACAGAAACTATTTAATGCTGCTATGTGTTTCCAACATAACAAATAATGGCAAATTTGACATCTTTCTCTATTCTGATAGAGTCTGATAGAGATCAATTTTATCAATCTCTCTATGTTTTTTTTTTTTTTTTTTTCATTTGGAAAATTAAATTCTAAATTTTATTTTGCTGTTGGAGCAAATGAATACACACACACACACACACACACACACACAAAATCAATAAATGAATATAAATAAAATGTATAAATGTATCCTAATTTCACAACACAATGTATTTCACAATACAGGGGAAAAGATCTGTATCTACTTCTGTTACATTGCGATTTCAATGCAATGCTAGTTTAGAATACATAAAACAATTCCGGATAAGAACAAGAGTGACACTGAGCCTAATGTCACTGATGATCGGACAGAGAAGTGCCATTTAGGACCCTTTAAAGTCATGGAAAAAAGTGAAAGTGACATACAGCCAAGTATGGTGACCGGTACTCAGAATTCATGCTCTGCATTTAACCCATCCAAAGTGCGTGCACACACACACACACACACACGCACACACAAACACACACACACACACACAGCAGTGGGCAGCCATTTATGCTGCAGCACCCAGGGATCAGTTTGGGGTTCTGTGCCTTGCTCAAGAGCACTTCAGTCATGTTATTGCTGGCCCGAGACTTGAACCCACAACCCTAGGGTTAAGATTCAAACTCTCTAACCACTACGCCACAACTTCTGAAAGAGTGCAGTACAGCTGACAGAGCAGGTTGCGTTTTGCTCTGTCAGGTGATTTCTCACAGGCCTTTTCGCCAGTGACTCTGCTGTATCTCTCACAGTAGGGCCATATGGTCCTCTCCACCTCACATCCCAGCCAAACCAGTGCTAACCTTCAGGATTCAAGTGCTGCCAGCCTCTGAGAGAACGCTATCTGGGCTCCCATCTCCATCTCTTTCTTCAGAGCGAGGAATACCCTGGTGTGCGTACCTCTTCTGATGTTAACGTGTATTTATTTATATCACTATTCTCTTTTCCTCCTGCCAGTCATATTAAAACTTTTTATTGACGCTTCATGACACAGTTTTGAAATCAGTTTCCTATGTGGGTTGAAACACTGGAGTGCGCACACGGCTGTACGGGACAGGAGCCAGGCAGAGGACAGTTTAGGTAAATAACAGGCAGTTCTAAGCTCTTTTGAAGAACGCATCCTTAATCCCTCGCCTGGTGATTTATGAAGGGAGAGGTGAGTGTGTGCGCGCTCATATGGGTTCATGGGCAGGACGCTGTGCAGATATTGAGAGGTAGACACCTCCCCGCGAGGTCAGCAGCGCTGTTTTCATCAGAAGCATTGCTGAACCTCGATGATTCAGTGCAGTATGACAGGACGGTTGATTTAGTTTCAAGTCAAATACACTGCACATCTGTATATCAGACACATCTGTATATCAGACAAATCGCAAGATGCATATTTTTTGGATTTTGAGCTCTAAGGATATTAATAAATATAGTAGCTACTATAGAAATTACCGTGGGCTTGGGGCAAAAATGCGATTAAAATTTAATAGAAATGTCCCTAAAATTCAACATATTGGGGCAGATTTATTATCATTATTATTCTTATTTTTTATATTATTTTAACTTTTGTACTTTTTCAGTTTTTGTATATATAAATCATTAGATAGTTAAGCATAAACCACGCAAGAAAGAATGTTTCAAGATTACAAATGTGATGTTGATTTTATGTGTTAGTTATTATTGAGCGATTTGTTTTTTTAGATTTAATATGGTCTGTTTTTGATCTATTTTCTCAACGGAGCAAACTGTTCCAAACAGAGCCACGGCAAAACTGCATCACAATCGGTATAAATATGCAGTTTTGAATAAATCGGTTGAGTGGTTGATTCAATGACTCATAAATTAAATATATTACAAACGGAATGTAGTTAGTGTAATAACAAGTATATTACTCATAGAAGATTTGAAGTATTTTGCTGAAAGAACTGCATGCTAAAGTATGGCACACTAAAACCCTCTCTAAATTCATCTCCTTTAAAGCAAAGCCATTACAAATATTAAAGCAATGCTCAGCCGAAGCACAAACATACCTTGAGAATCTTTTTAACAGTTTTCTTTGCCAAAATAATCCTAGTGTTTTTTGGCCTCAGTACAGTAATGTAGACTTGAGACAGACTGTATCAGCTCAGTGACATCATGTGCATGTGTATAGTTATTCTTATGCGCACGAGCACGTTGTGACATTGTTACAAAGTGACATCGCCAACTACTGGCCTGACATACATAATGCATATTGTTTTGACAACGCTGTCTTCTGACCTTTCAAACACGCAAAGGAAAAACGTTTCTGTTCTCAGTACAATTGTTTTCAAAGTAAACGTACCAGTTTTGCCAGACTTTTGACTATCTATGTTAAATCGTGACCATGATTTAACAGAATTAAAACATGGGACGAATTGATACACTGTGACCCAAATAAATAAATAAAATTAAACTAAAGAAGTAGAAGAAAAAAGGGAACGAATTAACAAGTTGTGGGAGCTAATTCTGCGCAGGGCTCCTTCGAGTAGAATAGATTAAATGAACTGAAATGTGGAGTGTGTATATGACTGTGTATTATTGTGACGTGATGAAGACATGCCAGAACAAGATGCACATAAATATGCAACAAAGCAGTACATGGTTTCAAGACGCAATTATGACTTGGTAGTATGTCCCAACACTTGCTTTCGCTTCTGCTGTCTTTTTTCTTCAAATATAATATGCTGTGTTTTAGAGACTTGCAAAAAACATAACACTAAATATGACGACTGTTTGAATGAAAGTCCCGCATTTCTTAAAAAAGCAAATGGTCTTTTTGATGGAGATATCGCTGTTTGTTCACTCTAACATTACCACGATGCCCATCAAGTGAATTAACTCTTTGTCTCAATTATTACTGATGTATTTTATGTTGTAGGATAAAAAATGTTAATTATATGTTATCTGCAGACCTTATTTCAAGCATTAAACTAAAAACCAATTGACTTGAGTGCTAAACTGCTTCCGGACTATTATTATTCCAATAGTCGATAGTATCTCCAAACCCTGACCTACATCCTAATTTTTAGCTCAGTTTGATAGCACATCCTGATAGATATTACTAATGCTACAAGCATTAATATTTGTTGCAAAGGAATCCATAACATTTCTGAACTCTCAACTTTTCTTTTATTTGTTTGAAATCGGTTGCACGTAACAAGTTGTGCATTACCAGTTTGTGGAAAAATATCAGGCATATATCTACAGAAGACCCAGGAGTATTTTTTATAATCTATAGCCTATAATATCAGCACTGAAATGGACTTCTAGGAATGAATGAAAAATCAGGGACTTAAATCACTCTGCTGTGGCTGCAAATCATTTGTTTTAAAGCTTTTATTCAATATATCTTTAGATGATCAATATATGTTCCTCTTTATTATCAAACTCATCTACTGAATGGCAAGTAGTTTTTGTAGACTGATGGTTTCAATATGAGCAATGGCGTATTGGATGACGAAGCTCAGCTGCATTAATGTCAATGCCCATCCCCACTGACCCCAGAACAGTGCTGACATCTCACAGTCTGAATGTCTACACAAGGTCAACATAAAGGGGCGCTGACGTCAGATCAGTTACGCTCTGCTGCTCAACCGTGTAGTTGTGACTTCCAGTCTGAGGTGAGAAGGTGTACAGTGTCTATTTGATTGGTCAGTAGAGGTTATCAGGTTCATTGCAGATTGTTGAAGCGTTTAGATGATTGTGGATGAAATAATTTTTGTGCGTTTCCTGTCTGTCATCGAGAGTTTTTTAAATTATTTCCCAAACTACTTCATCCCCTGTTGTACAAAAGTCTGGTGGAACAAACACTGCAGCTTTTGATTTGCGTTGTGATTCGTAATTTTTTTTTTTACATTTCATTTTACATTTAATTTTATTTGAATTTTTTTATTTAACCTAATAATAATGTTTGTGACAAGGTTCTTTGGTTATAATAACAATAAACACACTGAAGCCAAAAAATACAGTAGATGTGGAATTGTGTGTGAAAAGTTTTCTCAGGTTTCAAATAACAAAACAATTACTTCATGAAAAAAAAAAAACACAACAACAACCAACTAACCAACCAAACAAACACAAACATGGTGCTTAATTTCCCTGAAATCTTTCATGTTTGTATTTTTTAATTTTATGAAGGTTATATGTCAGTTTTCAAATAATAAAACAATTACTTCATGACAAAAAAACAACAAAAACAAAACAAAACAAAACAAACACTTGCTTGCAACATTTTCTAATTTTCTCTGAATTGTTTCCTGTATTCGTGGCAAGGTTGTATCTTGGGTTTCCAATTGATAAAATAAATACAATGAAGAAAAAAATGAAGACAAAAAAAGGGTGCTCATGTGGTCAGTATGAGTTTGAATCTGGCTTGCAACATTTTCCCTTTTTTTCAGCATTGTTTCCAGTGTTTGGCTGCATTAAAGTTTCTCAGGTGTCAATAAAACAATTAATACACGGAAGAAACAATACTCCGCTGGAAGCTGAAATTCAATTTCAAATCTGTCCTGCAACATATCTCCACTTTCTCTGAATGTTTTTCCTGTATCCCATTTTCTCTGCATTGTTTCCTGCCATCTCTGTACTAACCCAACCGTCCATCAAATCCACATATTTAATTTGTAAGGTCAAACATAAGCATTCAACCACGTGACTATACCCTCCATTCATACATAAAGCTTTGTTACTAAATTTAGAATTAATACATGATACTGTTGCAGTCAATCAGGATTATTCCTCCTCCTGAAAGGATGTGCTCTGTTTCTCTATACACTCCTCTGTGTATTTAACCTGTTAGGATTTCATAATGAGAACACAGGCTGATGCTTGCATTATAGCATGTGTTACCAAATGTAATGGTTCGGTTATAAAGGGAGTGTCAATCTTGCAGTCATTACTTTCATTAAATCAACTCTTTGATATCTGTCTTGTGCGAACATCTGGCTAACAAAAGATCCAGTGCAGTGCATAAAACATGCACATACACTCAGACTGAACCCCATCATATGTCAGAGTGTATTGTACTTCCTCCCAGTCTATTTTTAGAAGCCAGTAATCCAGTACACATTAGTCTAAATCTCATGCCATGCTCTGTGCTGCACAAGAACACAACACAGTCTGATTTGAGTTTTCATTGACCCTTTGTATTAGATTTTATTCATTAAACCTGCTTTAACTGTGGCCTGAGCTGTACATCTGTGAGTGCAGGTTAAATTGCTGTTAAGGAAGTGGATATGTGGATATCACCTTGGTAGTGTAGTGGCTTACATGACATTCCTGGGGTGCATTAGTGCATGAAAGTATTTATATGGCTGTTGTGTCACATGGAAAATAAACACTTTTCATACTAGTTTATGCTATCAGCAAAACACTTCCAGCAGCGGATATACTAATATCACAGTTCTCAACTAACTAATTTAATTTACACCACATTTCAAATTGTATTTTGTGTGTGACATTCTGTGATAAAACAAAGTGGTGGAAATGGCTTTAAACATATTTTGAATGAAATAACAAGACTGTTCGTCTTACAATGGCAAATGTAATAGAATTCTATTTATATCCCCCATAAAATACATTGAAGGATTTTTAACAATAAAAAAACAAAAAACAAAACATACATATATATATATAAACAATTTTATTATGTATTATCATATATTGAAAGGGTTAGTTAATTTTACTATTTGATTAGGCAATCTAAACAACAAATGTAAACAAAAAATGTTTATAAATTCATATGTTAAAATTGTATTCTAAACATTTGGGTCTGAGACAAGAGTAAAACACTAAAATCCAAATGTGAAACATATTAAAAAAGATAATAAATGTTGATGAATTGTAAAACATTTTTAATTTTTGAATGTGAATTTCATGGATACTTCAAGTTTGGGATTTATGTTGTTATTTTGAAAGAGATTAATATTTTTATTCTAAGCTATATATAAATTATTGTCCTGGCAGAAATGACAGATACCTGTTTTGTTTTTCTATGGATCTTTTGTTACGGTTTTCACAAAAATATTAAGCAGCACTACTGTTTTCAACGTAAGAATAGTAAATATTTAGAAAATTGAACGGTAGTGTATATAAGACACCTTATTATAAAAGTGTCTGACAGTGAGGAAGAGTCAGTGCACAGTTCAGACACCTTGCATTGTTGATCACCTGACCGGACGGAGGTATCAGCTAGCAGCAAGTCAGCAGGATGGAGGTGTGTGTGTGTGTGTGTGTGTGTGTTTATGCATGTGTTTAGGCCAGGACTAGGAGTTGTGTTTATCGGATGCCTCTGTAATCCTGCCTGTGTGACTTTTTTTTCACCTTCAGAACTGTTGCTATAATTCAGTTTGTACCCGACAGAAATGTCTAAATCACTTCCAAAATTAATATCTGAATAGTCAAGTCAAGTCACCTTTATTTATATAGCACTTTAAACAAAACATATCTATCTAAACACGTTATAATATAAAAATGCATAGAGATTATTATTATCGTGAGTACTTATTATGGAAATTATATACTTTTTGGTTAAAAATGAACAAGAATCGGTTAAATATGCCAGCACATAAGACGTCAGCGTGAGTTCATGGAAAATGAACGTCATTCGCCAGTTTCACATCATTCATCTTCATGTATTTACATCACATCCATAAACAGAAAGAGCCGGCTAGTATATGGCCTGTATGGACCGTCCACTTCAGTGAGTTGTGTATTAGGGTTAACCGAAATGTCCATAAAAATTACATTTAAGGTTAACTAAAAAATACTTCAAAGCAGCTTAATTTCTATTGAAACGTGCGTTTATTTAAATATGTTTTCAAATACACATTTGTAATTTTAAAGTTGCAATTTAGTACATTTAAAATATATTAGCTTTAAATATAATGTAAAATAACACAAAACAGTTAAAATCAAGTACTTCACATGTGCTTTATTATGTTAGTCTACACATCAAAATATGTGTATTTCTTTAAAGCATGACAAATTATTACTAAAAACATAATGATTTAAAATGTACTTTAAAGTAAACCCTTTAGTCTTGACATTTCTGCAAAGTGCTGTTTTTAAAAGTGTGTTAAGTGCATCTAAGTGTGTTAAGAAACTGCGATTCTTAAGTGGCCACTTACAGACACATTTCCCTGCCACATTTGCCCTTTGTTTTTCTGGCAGAGCATTCTGGGTAGTTGAGTTCACGTGAGGCGACGTTACATGGTGCTCGCTGGCCTCCTTCACCTGACAACAATACAGAGAGGGAAGAGGCCACAAATCTCATAATCCACCACGACTCTGAACCTGGGATGATTAAAAAACCAAGCCCCGATGATGCACTCTGCTTTAACTTTACAATCACAATCCAAATACTACTGATGGGCTCACCAGAGAGACAAAAAAAATATATATAATTCAATAAATAAAAAAATGTGATAGATAGATTCATCAAATAATTATTATTCAAGTTTCTTGAGCAGCAAATCAACATATTAGAATGATTTCTGAAGGATCGTTTGAAACTGAAGACATGCGTAATGATACTGAAAATTCAGTTTTGCATCACGGCAATAAATTACATTTTAAAATATATTCAAATAGAAAACTTAGCTATTTTAAATTCCAATATTTCACAATATTACGGGTTTTCTTTATTTTTGATCAAATAAATGCTTTTTATTTATAATTAGGATGGTTCATTTTAACTTTTAACTTTAAGTCTCCCTAAAAATAAGCTATGATAGCCTTCACTGTTTTTGGGAGCTTTGTCTATAGTCTCTGCAGCCAGAGTGCCTGTGACGCCTCATCTGTCGTGTCAGGTGATATTTTTGAATTCGTGGCTCTGCACTCCTCGTTCTTGAGGCTTAAACACATATGTGATGATAAGTCTTACTGCCCTTGAGAGTTATGCTTACCAACAATGCCTGGCATGTGCCGCTCGGTGGACCCGAAATCAGCTTAACGCGGAATAACAGACCTTTGCATTAATACTTGCTTCTCTGATCCTAGAGAGAGAGAGAGAGAGAGAGAGAGAGAGACAGACAGAGAGAGAGACAGAGTGCTTTGGGATCACTATGATCATAAGGGGAAGTGTGTCATTTCTGGACTTTAAATCATGTGTGACATATTTTAAAGCATTTGCATTTATCGTCTAAACTGATGACTTTTGGTTGCTCATAGACATATTAGGCTCCTCTGGCCAAAAATATTTTCTAGTAAGCCAATCCATATTAGACATCCATAATCCAAATTCCAGTGCTTTATATGAGTCCCGGACGTTATCTGTGTGACCTTTTAGCAGAAACTGCAAAGCCCAAACCCCACAACAGAAATAAAAACATCCAAGCCTTCGAGCAAACAACCGAGGGACAGAATGGATTCTCCCCCAGCAACTGGTGACAGGGTTATCTCCCTCCCAGTGCATGCTGGGTAACAGTTTTGGGCACATTCAGGTGTCAGCAGATCTCTGTCGTTGGACGTCAGGGCCGATATTTCATGGATTGACAGGACGTCCCTTCACGGAGCAACCTCCAAAGGCCGACGTCAGCTGGAGATGAAGAGATGTGTCACACCGCATGACCAGCACAGACTAAAGCTGGGGACAAAGCCTGCATCATAATGTTTGAGGGCACGCGGAGATGATAAACCCTGCGGTCAGGCTGCGAGTCTCAGTGCAGTCTTTTGATTGATGTGACAGTCAAAGCTGAGCTTGATAAGACTTGGCTCAGATATCCTGTGGTTGGCAATACAATTTCCACGGGGAAGGCTTTTTGGCTGCTGGTTGTTAAAGCTTTGGGCTGGTAGTTTCAGTCTGAGTTAGGCATGTGGACTGCAGAGTTACTTAGAGAAGGCTGTCATCTTCGTGCCCTTGAGCGGGGCACTTTAAAGTGAGGTAACCGCTCTTGCATGGTGAACTGTAAATGGCTCTGGATGAAAAGCTTCTGCTAAATGACAAATAATGTCTTCATGAGAGCCAGTGTGAAACCGATAAGCATGTTCATAATAAAGAAAGTTTAAAACTCATGTATAATTTTTTAGAAATGTATCTTTTGTTTTCATGTTGGTTTCATAGTAGTCTATATATCACTGAGCATTTTTATTTTTTTTCATTTTACTTTTTAAATCTCAAAAACCACTTTTTGTTGTTTTGAGTGTTGATTTGAAGTGTAGGGTTTTGCATTATTATTACCACATTCAAACCTGAACACAAAAAGCATTTTGTTACACAAAACATTACAGTTATATAAAAATGTAACAAAAAATAAACAAGAATGCTTAATCAGAGCTGAATCCTTCTGGGTCTGATCTGACTTTAACCCCTTATGTCTTCTGACTCATTTTGGCTATATTTTTATAACCATACCATTTCATTTGAGTAAGTATAATTTTGTATGTGTGTGTTTGTCAGTGTTTGTAAGTAAGTCTGTGTGAATGGATGTATCCGTTTTACAGTCTTGATGTTTCAGAGTGTAACCCCTTCCTTGCTTTCCTTGCTGTCCAATTTTATTTTTTTTACTGCAATGTAAAGTTAAATTATTCGGTGCGTGAGGTTCACTTCACATCTTCATTGGTGTGCTTTTTGTTCTGCACTGTGGGGGATTTGTATATTGTATATTGACGGTACATTGACCACTTAGCTTTTTCGAATCATGCCCTCAGTTTTATTTATTTTTTTGTGACTGTGTTCACATACCAAGTGCCATAAAAGTCACCAAGTTTCATACAATTCTGGTCAAGCTATGTTTTTGTAAATGTAAAAGCCTCTGGTCAGTAGTGACCGAAGACTGCACAAGGGGTAATGCACGTGGCTGCTGATGGATCATCCTTGTGGCACTGCATTAGTCTTCTGGCATTGCCTCTTTCAGCGGTTCTCCATGACAAACCAGCTCTGGACCTCTTCTCTCACAGAACGAGATGGCCACAGACACACACACACTACACTGTTCAAACTGTATATTCTATGGCCCTACACCTAACCCTAACCCTCACAGGAAACTTTGTGCAATTTTAATTATGTTTGATTTATAAGCGTTTTGAAAAATGGGGACATGGGTTATGTCCTCATAAGTCACCCTCTCCTTGTAATACCTGTGTCATACCCATGTCATTATACAGAGTTGTGTACACACACACACACACACACACACACACACACACACACACACGTGATGTGCATCTGTAACATTGATTGGCATAAGTGTAGCCTTTGGGTGTTTGATCAGCATCAAAACCATGCTATCCATGGTCTATATTATTTCACTAAAGTAATATTTCAGGCAAGAGATGAAAGCATCAAAAGTCTAAGGGCCCTATCTTGCACCCAGCGCAATTGACTTTGTACACCGACGCATGTGTCATTCCTATTTTGCACCCGCGCAAAGCGCGCTTTTCCCTCCACAGAAGCACGTCGCTAAACTAGTGAATGAACTTGCGCTCCCTGGGCGGTTCAGCGCAAAAAAGGAGGCGTGTTCCGGCGCAAACGATCCCTGGTGCTATTTTGCTGTTCCATTAAACAATTGCGCCACTGACCAGAAAAAACCTAGTCTAAAGTCAGTGGCGCGTTGCGCGTTGTTCATTATGCTATTTTAAGGGCGCATGCTTGACCATAATGTATAGCGTGCACAACGCGCATACACTTTGCTCATGTAATCTACACAGATGCAACAGTTATTTTTGCAAATCATAAATTGTTACACTAAAAAAATATTAACACATGAGATGACGGAAATCATTGTGGTGTGCCACGAAGATGTGAAAAAAATAGGCATAAAACTAGCTCACAAATTATTCAGGCTAATTATTCTCCCATCCCCATACAACACAACTTCTCTGTCTTTCACTGCTCTTACAAGAACATCAGTCTCATCGGCTGTGAACCGCTCCTGGCGTGCGCCTGGTAAATACGCCATAATAATAGTAATCCATAATGGAACTTGCGCACCTGCTTTTAAAGGGAATGCTGGATGACGCTCTGATTGGTTTATTTCACGATACGCCCAAACCACACCTATGAATAATGAAGCTGCTTCAGACCAACCCATTTTAGATTTGCGCCGGGCGCAAGAGCCATTTATCCCGCCGGGAAAATAGCAACAGCGCCGAGACCCGCCCACAAAGTTACTTGCGCTTCGCGCTTTGACACTTGCGTTTCAGATCGTTAAAATAGGGCCCTAAATCTAAATTAGCTCTTTGTGATCATTAATTCATCATTGTAATGCTTTACAATAAGGTTATATTCATCAATATGAGTAAATGCAATATGTATAATTAACCAAACTTTATTTTCATTCCCCATTGATTAATCTTAGTTAATGTTTATTTATGAATACATTAATGTTTATTCTTAGTCCATGTTAGCATCAAGTGATGTTAAATGATAGATTACTGAAGTACACTTTACAAGAAAATAATATTCCAGTCTTTCTGCTTCAAAATTTAATGTATAATGTGTGATTAATTGTGTACTAGCAATTTCTGTTCATACACCATTATTTGTGAGGTCCAAAACAACATCTTCCTTACTTTCCTTGTATGGTACAAGACCAAACCAAAACAAAACAAAACAAATCAAAACAAAACAAAAAGCCATACCAAACAACAACTACAAAAAACAAACAAACAAACAGATAAAATAAACAAATAAGACACAAACATAAATAATAAAGTTACTTTAAAGAGGTTTAAAACTTTAACATTTTAAGTGCTGTGCAACATATTTTTCTAAAAGTGACAGTAGTAAAACATTGTCTGTTTACAGTTTTTTTCAGTTGCTAATATCCTTTTGTCCAATCTGTAATCACATTTTCAAATCACTATACACAATTAGCATAACATCACTCTGTTGTGACCATATCTTTAACACAATTCATGTTGTTTTCACACAATATTCAGTAAATGAACACATTTCTAAAATGCTCAGATTTTATTTTCACACAAGTTTACCCCCAGAACAAAATCATAGATCTTTCTTATCTGTTTTACAAATGCTTAAACACGGCATGACAGAAATGAAGTCCTTATGTTTCAAACTTTAAATATAGTGTAAAGCCTCTACTTCTGCAACAACGGCAACTCAAAAGCATTGAAAAAATCTCTGTATAAAATATTTTAGCAACTAATAAGCATTTTTGATAAGCATTCCTCCAACTGAGACTGATTACAGTCTCAGTTGGAGGAATAGTCAGGTTTTGATGCTCTTTCCATTACAACAACATAGAGTAAAACATACTTCTTTGAATTGGTTTTGTGGATGCAGAACAACACAACGAAACAGAGAGAGAGAGAAAATAATGCCTGGGAGAGGAGTTGGATAAGGGAGAAAAAGAGGTAAGGGATAGGGTAAGAATGTGTGCTGGACTGTGCATTTTTATGTCTGTTTGTTTGTTTTTCCCTCTTACACATGTGGAACCAATGAAAGCTTATTTCTTCCATTGAATACAAAGGGTAAAGGGTAATTGTGAATTGTGAATCAGATAAAGTATGAATTATATAATTAGTATATAATTCCAAGAATAGAAGGAGAGCAATTTCAATCAAGGTTGCAATATAATTTCTGCATAGAGGACCTTATTTTTCTATTGTACATTCTATAAAGTAATGACACATTCAGTTTTAGACAGTATGTTGCCAAGAATTAACAAATTCAACACTTAAACAATTAAAATGGGTTTCAGTTGAAAGTAACTACAAAAAACAATATAATTTTATATTGTCTATGCAAGTAGAACTAAAACATCTATGCCAAACATGTAGAAGACAGTAATGCAGTTTTGACATGTTTGACATGTTCCTACTGGATACAAAAGTAGTGCTAATGTTTTGTCCAAATGAGTCGATTTTAAATTCTGTTTGCTGTTTTGATAGAGTTAGTTTAAGTAGAAAAAGGTATTCAGCATTTTGAAATGTAGAGTTTGTATTTATTTAACAAAATGTGGTTTTGGCCAGAAAATGTACTATTTGGCTTAGTGTGTGATGTAGTTGTGTTCCTGTGTTAAGAGATCAGAAAAGGTACTTTAAGTATTGGTAAAAGCTTGTTAGCAATTGAAAAAACTCTAATTTGAATGGTCAGATATAAGAAAAAGGTCATGAAATTAGATGTGAAAATTAGAAATTATATAAAGTATGTTTTGACTCCATTAAGCATCAAACTGAACCTAACTGTTTTTAGAATTTTCTACTATAGCTTGATATGAAAAATCATCATCTTAATAAAGAGGATTTTCACCATGCTTTTGCTCTGTTAGTCTGTGCCTCTAATTTTTTAGCACATGAAAATTAATTTGATGATGAGATACATGCCGATAAAATGAAGCTGCCTCAAACGCTCCTGTTTTTAGACTCACTGTCACACAGACACATTTAACACAAGTTACTGTGCCTCCATAAATCCAGTCTTGTGTGCTGGTCAGTTGCTATTATCTTATTGATTACTTATTTTCATTAGTGCTAGGTCATGGAGGGGACCAAGAAATCACCCATAAATCCTTGTATAAGAGGTTGTAATTCAAACGACTGGCAGCCCTCCGCACCCTCTGAAAGCCAGCTGTTATCTGAAGTCTGCACAAGAAAGCAAATGTGAAATTTGGTCAGTTCACTTTTTTATTTTTTCCTCTGAGATAAGGAATGATTCGAGCTGCCATTACTCCACGTTTCTTGCTTGAGAGCAAAAAACTAATCCGCGAACAATTAAAAAATATATCACATCATACAAACTCACTTTGCATTGGAAATGTTGTTCAATAAAACTTGATCAACTGTGGCTGCTTTAACCTCAGCCATCAATCAGGTCATACGTTGTAGTCTTTCTACTCCAAAGTTTCTACTCCAATTTGACCTTTCTTGGTACAATTTTTGTTCTTATTTTCTTCTTCAGTTGAACATCTTGTGTATATGACACAGTATATATATATATATATATATATATATATATATATATATATATATATATATATATATATATATATATATATATATATATGTGTGTGTGTGTGTGTGTGTGTGTGTGTGTGTGTGTATGTCACGAACGTACACGCAGACAGAGAGATCCAATAGCAGTGTTTAATAGGGTCCAAAAATCGTAGTCCAGACAGGCAAGAGGTCAATAATAACAAAAGCAGTCCAAAAACAAGAAACACGAAAAACACTAGGGAACACGAGAAAGCAGGGTGGCATAAACCAAAGACTCCATGAAACAGACCGGTTATATATGGACAGGTGAAATGATGAAAGTGGAAACAGCTGAGTGCAATTAACAGGTGTGCAATTAACAGTGATGAATGGGACAAAGGCTTGTGGGAAATGTAGGGCCTGCCGTGGGGTGACTATGGGGAATGAGACCACTAGTGGACACCCGGGATACACAGACCAGTCACTGTGACAATATACTGCCCTGGGTCTCATTTTTGAACTTGTTGTATTTGAATGGACCCTATGTGCTATACATTCTGTCCAGTCAATGTTTTGGTTCTGAAGGTTTATTATGATAATATGATGAAAATCTCTATCTCTCTTTCTCTCTCTCCCTCTATCTCACACTCACACACAAGCAAAAGCACTCATTAGCATATGCATCCAAAAGTACAAACAAACAAGCAAAGAGAGACAGTTAACCTGGGTTAATCTTGAAGAGTCTGTAGACTTACATTAAAAAAGAAAAGAGAAACCATGCAAGAGAGAACGAGGGAGTGGTTGTGAATTGTTACATATCAAGTTGTGACGTCTTAATTAATAATCCACTAAGAAGTAAGGCTCAGTTGGGATTAACCCATGCTGATTCTTTTCTTGGCATCACAGAGAGTGACTAGCTGTCCTTACACACCCAGGTGGCGCAGTGATAGTAAAGTGTGCTTGGGCACGAGACAGCTCAAGGCCTAATACGATTGGGGACCATGACAGCAACAACACTGAGTAAATCATTAAAGTCTGTCTCTTTGTTGACTTCGTAAGAGCTTTCTTTACAGCAAATCAGCCAGGATTGTCTCTGAACAGCAAAACCTCTAGCTCTTTTATCTTTTAGAGGTCAGAAAGGTCATTATGGATAACAATAGCTCACAGGAACATGATAATCAGACACCTTGCTGAAACAAAGCAGACCTTTATCTGGTAGCTAAGGTTTGGTTGCACAGAAGTCATAGTTGTAAATTTGCTTATAATAATAACTAAGAGTTTCATTGGTTTAAAGGGTTTTGTGCACCCAAACCGAGGTCTATAAATTATTCCTTTCAAAAGTGGCACTCAAAAAATATCTGCTAATCTTGCGAGAATATTATTAAACTCCAGATAACTAAATAAAAACGGTTCATACACATTTCGAAATGAAATGAGGGTCAATAAATGAAGACAGAATTGTCATTTTTTATGCATGGTGAACTGTCCCTTTGAGTAAGGACATGCTGTAGATCTGATAAATGATGAATGTTTCAGGGCATGGTTACAGATATTTTGATTAAAGCAATTACAAATGAACGAGCACTGTGAAACCTCTGATAGTATTAGGAGTGTGATAAGCGGTTTTTAATGAGCGTATGATGTTCTAATGCAGATGAGTCCCTTTCAATTCCCATTTATTGTAGATAATGCAGGCAGAGCGAGAGTGAGAGAAAATCACGTGACCAGCTGTATTATGACAGCATGTGCAGAGGATTAGAGAGGAAACAGGGTGAGCAGGGAGACAGGGTGAGCAGGCTCGAACAGCTGCAGCGGGACTGAATGACGACCGCTCCTCCAGGTCTCCCTTTAGAGATGTAGGGAGGTATGGAGCAAAAGGAAGCTCTCGCAGCGCTGCCGTTCCATTTGTTCATTTGTTCAGACACTCAGTCACTATGATGTTCCAACTATCCACTGCAGTGTAATTACAACACAAACATGGAAGTCTCCAAGGAGAATTGCTGTCACAAAGGGACTTGCAGAAATTTGAGGGGATTTAATGTGTCAGACTTTATGGAAATTAAACAGGCTTTCTCATTCCTGTGATGTGCATTTTGGATGGAAAGCCATTTCCAGAGCAAAAAAAAATTATGAGAAAAACGGAGCAACAACAAAAACAAAACTATGTTTTCTATGTATGGTTAATGATATCCAACCCACCATCTCGTATAGAATGCAATGGAGAGTACGTGATTTTGCATTTGTAATAAAATGCAATGAAGCTTAGTACACTGTACACTGAATTATGGCTCATTAAGATGGAAGAGGCTGCATGCATCCATAATATAGCACCATAATCAAGCACAGTTAGGAAGGTAGCTTCTACAAGCTTATTTTTGGCACCAAAAGTAAGCATAAACATTGTTTAATTCAAAACAAATTTTAATATCACCAGATCACTTTCCAGTGACTGAAATGCAAGCTCTGAAGCTTGCATTTCAGACTGAAAGTCTGAAGCTCTTTTAGCACATGTGGAGAACGTGTATAAATAATTGTATCATCAGGTTAGAATGTCCTTTGCAAAATAATTTATATAAATAAAAAAACTAAATATTTCCCAAAATGGAACCCTGGGGAACCCCTTTAGATATATCAAGGAAATTAGATTTGAGATCCTCCACATGAACACACTGAGTCTGATATACCAAATAATTTCTAAACCATTTCAATATCCCTGGTCCAAAACCAGCACTGCTAAGTTTGGTCAACAGCAGTTTGTGAATCAATTGAATCAAAAACCTTGGATAGATCCACAAATAAGGCTGTGCAGTGCTGTTTTCTATCCAGGCCACCAGTTAAGTCATTTATCATCACAGTTCTTAAACCAAATTGAAAAAAGTTTCAGATATTGTTATCAAATAAAAAACAGTTTTAATTTACCTGAGGTTCAAAGATTTTGGCCAAAATTTAGTTTGGAGATTGGACGATAGTTGATTATTTCGGAGTGATCACCTTCTTTAAATAATGGGAGAACATCAGCAGCTTTCTTAATTTTAGGTATAGAATTTGAAAAAAAGTACGACCCCAGTAATGTTTGTACCTTTTTTTTCCCGAGAGTGCAAGAAACTGTAGTATTTAGTTGGCAACCAGTTTAGAAACCGCCTAGTAATTAACACTAGCGCACCCAACAGAACACCCTAGCAATGCCCTAGAAACAACTCATCATTTTGCAACCAGCTAGCAAAACCAACACCTCTCTGAACTTCTAACAACCACCAGAAAACCCTATAAATGACCAATAAAGCAATCAGGTCTCCTTAGCAATCACTTCGTAACATTATAATAACAACCAGAGCACCCTAGTAATATTCTACACCCACTCAGAACAACTTATCAACCAATTAGCAATAGCAAACAAAGATCCAGTCCACTTTTGGCAACACTATGGAACCCACCATAACACATTATAATTGACAAAGAAAGCTGTCAGATGTCCTTAGAAACCATCTAAACAACTTCTAAGAACACATTGGCAACCATGCATTGCAAAATTATATTGCCAACCATATAAGCCTGTGTTAGCAACACCAACAGCTCTCTGAACTTTCTTGTATCCACCTTATAAAATCCAGAACACCCTAGCAATGCCATAGAAAGCTCCCAGGGGAACCACCTAGCAACACTAAAGTGATGTGACATTCAGCCAAGTATGGTCAACCATACTCAGAATTTGTGCTCTGCATTTAACCCATCCGAAATGCACACACACAGAACAGAGAACACACACACACACACACACACACACACTGTGAGCACACACCCGGAGCAGTGGGCAGCCATTTATGCTGCGGCGCCCGGGGAGCAGTTGGGGGTTCGATGCCTTGCTCAAGGAGAGAGAGATGTTCATGCACTACCCCCACCCACAATTCATGAAACCGTAAGAGTATTATGCTAGCATGCTATATTGAAACATATGTATTAAATCATTATTCATGAAACAAATTATTAAAGCACTCAAAATTGTCCTAACAAGCATGAATAGAACAATGAAATGATAATGTAATGTGTAAGGTGTAATGTATGAAAATTGTTCATAAAACTAAGTGTGAATGTTAATTAACTAAGTTAGTCACATTCCGACCCAGACTCTAATCCATTCTCAGGAAGAGATTAAATTAAATACCTTATTTATATTACTGAGTCAGCCTGCATATCATGCTTTACTAACAGCACCTCTAGGTTTATATAAACTAGCTAACAGATAATTACATAAGTAGATTATTGGTTAGCAGGCAAAGTGACTGTCTAACATAAAAAACCAAACAGTCAACAATCCAAAGTTTCAGTAACACATTTTCACAATCAATCAATCAACCAACCAACCAACCTACCAACCAACCAATCAATCAATCAATCAATCAATCAATCAATCAATCATTCAATTTATTTAATTGAAAATTGAAGCATTTTATTATAAACATTAGATTACAAAATTACTGAAAGTGCCTTTGAAATTATGGAATGTTCCTGCTGGATCATTCTTACCTTCCTGAGGAAAGATTACATTTTGCAATTTTGAAACATAGTAGGTGTCTTTAACAGGTTTACACTCGTGTGGTAAATCCAGCTTTGCTAGAGACTCTTAAGAGGCTCATGTGCATGTTGCCTAATGAGCACAATCCTGAACAATATAAAGGATTTCCTTTTTGATTGGTTTGGCAAATCAGCAACTGCTAGCCAATCTCTTCTTACAAAACTGAGGGCTTCAATGTCATCTCAAAGTCCCCTAAAAGAGGTAATACCTTTGATCCTTGCATCTTATACAGAAAGATTATGTTAACCCACTGTGAAAAGATGGAGTCTTAAAGGGATGTACTCTGAATGAAGGCACTGGTGTTGGAGGATGGTGTAGGTTGCAAAAGGCCCATGGGCTTAAGCCTCTACAAGACATTCTAATCCCCTTGGGCTTGTACCAGTGTTTTGGCAGGTGACTTAAGGCCCAGCTATTGTGCTCCAATGAGATTTGTGGGATTCTAATTAGAAGAGTTAACAACTGTTTGCTGGAAAGAAACCCAGTTGTCAAAGGAAATAATCTAATATGGATGGAGTAGCATTCAGTAGCATTTGTCCTCTGATTCTGCTGAATTTGCTGTATGAGTTTGCTTGTAATGACTACATACATATCTAGGGATTAGAACATCACATCCCAATATTTGAGTTCGGGCTCCTTTAGCTGCAGTAAGCAGCTGTTTAGCAAACAACCTAGGCTAGCAGTAACTCATTACACTGTAGCAACCACCTGACAACACTACAGCCACCGTCAGAATACCCTAGTAATATCATAGCATCTTTTCAGAAGACCTCAGCATTCATCTTTTAACAGTATAACACACCCTAGCAATGCCCTAGAAACCACCAAGCAAACCAACATGTCTCTGAGTTTCTCAAAGACCATGAAAATGTCCCAAAAGAGCACTCAGATCTCCTGAAGCCACCAATTATCCATGCCTGAACAATCTATGAGAACACCATGGCAATCACCTAGCAACACTAAAGCACCAACCAGAACAGCCTAGCAACACCACAGAAACCACTCAGAAAATCTTAAAAGCACCAGAGGAAGCTCAAGCAAACACATACAAAAAAGTACACCAGTATACACAATGGCACACACCAGGAACCCAAGCAGTGCCCTAGAAACCACTCTAAACAGTTAAACAGCCAACCATCAATAGCAACACCAAATAAACCAATCAGAACTTCAGCAACCCTCATATACCATCCACCAGAACTGCCTAACAGAGTCTCAAAAACATTCACCTAGCAACACCATGGCATTCACCAGAACTACCTAGCAACACTCAAGAAACCACTCAGAATACCCTAACACCAAATGGACAAACTAGCAACCACCTAAACACCACCCAGAACATCAACAGCAATGACCGGAACACCAGCACCCTTAAAAACCACCTAGCAACAGTATAGCATTCATCAGAACTGTCTAGTAACACCCCCTCCAAAAACATTCAGAAGCCCTTAGCAACCCCAAGGACACTCTAGCAACCACATAGAAACCATTTACAACCCATACAGCAATGACTAGAACATCAGCACCCTAAAAACCACTCCAAGCACCCTAATAACCAGCTAGCAACATTATAGCAACCACCAGAATGGCCTAGCAACTCCCAAGAAGCCACTCCAAACCGCGCTCTACAAATCTGTCAGAACGACTTAGCTACCACCTTTCTTCTGGAACACTCCAAACTCTTTAGCAATCCCCTAGCAATACTAAAGCAACCACAGCAACACTCATTCTTCAGATGTAAAGATCATGTTAGGATTCTTCCACTAAGACACAGCCGCCAACAGAACAACCTTTCTTAGAAGGCTTCACCTGGGGCAACCCAGGATTAAGTGCCCTGTTCAAGGACACGGTGGTGGGACAGTAGCTTATGAATTGCCCCGTCTGGTCTCCGAATCCATAACCTTTGAATTTGTATTTGGTTTCTCTTTTACTAAGCCATCCTCAGTGGAACTATTTTTACCACCGAGAAAAAAAAATGCCTTTCTTTTTTTCTCTGTCTAGTATTAAATGTGTCGCAGTGTTTTTTTTTTTTTTTAGCACATTGTTTGTTGTGGGAACTTCATGCATGTCTTGGAAGAACAAAGGTGTGTATGTTGTTTTCGCCATTGTGTTTTGGCAGCTGTTCTTGATGACTGTGACTTTGTGATTCTGATGACTTTTCCGGAAATCCCTGACTGATGGCTGATGACAGCATCTCAGATCAGACAGGCTTTTGGATGCCCCAGTCTACCCCAGTGGTTTGACATGTTAAAACTCTATCGCAGATGCCGTGAATTGTTTTGGTTATTATGCCAGTGTATTGGCATGGGCTCTTGTCTAGTAGTCTAATGAGACCCTGGCCGGGCACGGTGCCTACATCATAAGCGGGCGTCTGATGGGCTGGATGCCAATGGATGCATGAGAGGCCCAGTATTGGCAAATGACCTTATACCCAGTTGACTGTGGGACTGAACTATTACATGGCACTTTGCCTGAGCTAAGGCCGTTCACACCACAAACAATAAATAACACAAAACGGTTTTAAAAATCAATCAAAAACTCACATGTGTTATCTCCAAACGCTTTTAATGAGTTGTTACTTTTAAATGAATCTAGGGGTATGTCATAAATTGATAGAATGTACACATGTCTAGGACTCTCTATCTGTCTACTAATACTCAAGGATGCATCCATGCTTCTGTCAAGCATTGGTGCTTTTTCGCCTTAAACTTTTATTAAGCTTCATAGATGAGGAGGTGGAGGGGATCTTTGGCGGGGGGAGGTTCAAAGCATCAGAATTTCCTAACCCGCTTTAGAGAATTACAGTATATCGAGCCTGAATTATTCAAAACGCTTTCTAAGCACTGCACAGTCCTAAATCTGACTGAGAGCTTAAAATAAACCAACAACACGCGATCCTTTGAATTGCTCGAATGTTCCACATTTGAATTCTTAATGTGTTACTAATTTATTTGTTTTGGGGCATGGTTTAAATGTAGTCTAACCGAGTACAGTGTAAATAATAAATAATAATACAATTCATAAACCACAGATATATTTTAAAGTAACCTTAAAAGTGGCTGAATTTATTAGTCTTACAGTAGATACAAAATATCAAACTAAGTTGCATCTGCAAACAAATTATGCAAGAGCTTTCCTCAGAACGGATTTTTCTTAGGCCTCTTACAACTGTTTTCATGGTAAAGTCACTTCTCAAATTCACACAGGAGTCCTGCCAAAGTAACCACAGATCTTCACATTAACATGTTGCACACATTTAAGTAAGTAAACGCATTTTTAATAATTTTGTAATTGTGTTGTTTTTTTGTTAATTATATTATATTATACTATACCCATATCCCTGTGTAGGACAAGCTGTTTGAATAGTTTATATTATTTGAACATTGTCTTATTTTATTTGAAGATTGTCTGAACATCTTTTATTTGTGTGTGAAATATTTGCTTGCAATAGTTTTAAATATTAGATTCCACTTGGTTAGATATTTTGGTATCTGATGTATTTTTTAAATGTGACTTAAATGCTCGTCTACCATTAAGGTTCTTTTATTAAATATAATAATAATAATAATAATAATAATAATAATAATAATAATAATAATAATAATAATAATAATAATAATAATATGTTAGTTAATGTCAACAATAGCTCAGTATTTTTTTGTTTGTTTATTTTTGCCATATCTCTGCCATACACCGGAATTGATTTCTTTCAAATGCATCGGAGAGCAAATAATGGAGGACATTTTTAGGACTTTTGGAGAAAGTAGAAGGAAATAATGAAAGGGGAGAGGATAAAAGAACACAGACTGAAATTGTACAAGACAAACACACTCACACACACACACAACAACAGCCTCTGCTGATGTCCTGTCAGGTCGGACCTTTGCTGTTTGTGTTGTGTCAGAGAGGAATCTCAGGTCCCTGCTGAATTCCAAATTGATCTGTCAGGATGCTTGTGCCTTGATTTCCCTCCCCCTCATCTCTGCTGAAGCGTCATCTTGGCACTTTTTGTGAGTCTCAGGCCTCTCCCGGTCTGTCAGCAGAGAGAAATCCCGGTTTGAGGCCACCGGCTGCAGAGTTCAGCACTTTCTCTGTGACCTTGGCACAAGGGCCACCGCGGCTTCCACAGGGACCGGACCTCCGCATCACATAGAGATGCTGTACACAGTGCACCGGCCCGAGAGGAAGCCTCTGTCATCGTGTCAGCATGACTGAAGCTGGACAGGTAGAATTATGGTGCCCGGATCAAATTTAAGCACTCTGCTGCTGAACCAGTCAAAAAATAGAATAAAATACAAGCATGCATTTCAACTAACTGACAGGACATTGGTTCATGGGGAAGATGACAGGGACTTCAATCCCTGAGGAAAATGGCACTTTTTGCTGATGCATTAGTCTAAAATTCAAGTTTTATCATAAATGAAGCAAATCACACAGCCTTTTAATAATGAATTCCATAATTTATTATTAGTTTTTTTTTTCTCATCTCACATATTTGCTAACATTTTTTTGAGAAGTAGAAGCACCAGGGGAAGTGAATCTCAACCCCTTATATACTGATTTCTCATCAACTGTGCTTTATATGTACTTTAAATGCAATATCAACTTTTCAAAATATTGATGGATGATTTTTCGCCACTTTTCCATTCCCAAACACATTAAAGGGATAGTACATCCTTCAAATCACTCCAAACAAAGAGTTCCTGGAATTCATATCTTATGATAAGGATTACAATATACTATAATATATATATATATATATATATATATATATATATATATATATATATATATATATATATATATATATATATATATATATATATATATATATATATGTATGTACACATATGGCACTTGAATACATAAAAGCAATGTATCTGTTTTCCACAAATGAAAGCAACGGGCGCTTTGGTGTCAAAAATAAATAAATAAATCCAATACATTAATGAATAAATAAATACAAAAGATAGACATTTTGCAGCATTGGCCAGTTCACCGGCTACTGATCTGCAAGTCAGCTTAAATATATACCAGAACAATAACTCACGTTAAGGTCAGTGGTGCAAGCACAGGCAATCGAAACATTAAAGATGGCAATCTATCTAAGTCGAAAGAGAGATATGATTCATATAGTACAGATAAACACATGTGTCTGCAGTCGAACTGGTTGCGGTGAGTAAACTGAAACTATCACATGTGCGGTCTAAAACCAGAATGAGAATACAATATAATGAAACAAAAGACCTTCACAGCACAATTCGGATTTGTTTTGGCTCCTTTAAATCCATATTTAGTGCAAAACATATTTCAGGTTCCACTGATTGTGTGAACGAAGAAATAAATGTTGAAAACTCATTGCAAGCTTTCCATTCTGACCAGTAAAAAAGGTTGCATCAGTGTCCTTCAGTTGGTGATAAGAACCAAACGTTTGGTCCGTTTGTTCTGTTTGTCCATAACAGACAAATAAATACCATCGACCCCACCATGAAACAGGTGAGATGAACAACTCATAAAATAACTTTTCTTGTACATAATTGGATGCAGTGGTTTGAAGAATCGAATCCTGGTCCTGGAGTCCTCCAGAAATGCAATTTGGATGCCATTGGGACCCAAATTTGAAAATGATGTCACAGTTTACTCACCCTGATGTTATTATTTAAGCCAAAAAAGAAGATATTTGAAATACATAAGTAAAAAAATGAATCTCAGTAGGGTCCAGTATTTGACTTGGACCCCATTTACTTTCATTGCATGGACCATAAAGTTCTTCAAAATATCTTCTTTTGTGGTCCACAAAAGAAAGTCATACAGATTTGGGATGACATGCGGTTGAGTAAATAATGGCAGAACTGCCATTTTTGAGTGAAATATTCATTTAGAATAGAGGCTCCCAGACTAAAAATGAGTGTTTCATCTAAAATATGCAAGCTGTGGTCTTCCTGGACCAGGATTGAGCACCTCTGCTCTGATGAACTACATGAAGGTACATTAGACATAGGCTGAATCACTTGACTGAGTGCGGCCGAAATTCGGCATGCTCATCCGCGGGAAGTCCTTGTTTCTGATCTCGTATATGGACTTTCTCCTGGCCTGAACCCCTCTTACTGCCGTTTTAATTTTCCTCCAGCCCAGGTGATTGAGTTCTGCAAGGTTGAGCACCACGCAGAGCCCACTGACTGCAAACATGAAGACGAGGAACACAGTTTTCTCAGTGGGTCTCGAAACGTAGCATTCGACATCTTTGATGCAAGGGTAGCGATCGCACTCGTACACGGCAGGAACGTTGAATCCGTACAGGAAATACTGCCCCACCAAGAAGCCGATCTCCAGAGCGTTCCTGAAAACCACTTGAATGATGTAAAACCTTGAGATGCCCTCTTGTCGTCTCATTTTCGATTTGGCAGTTCTCATGGCTGAACTGGGGATCTCTTTCACTTCCAAACAGTCGGGCTCAGATTCTTTGGTGGAGTTTTCTGTATTCTGAAGTACTCCGTTCACAATGGTGCTTTTGAATCTTCTGCTATCTTCTCGTTTCATTGAATCATGATCTTTGTCGAGGGACAGGTAGACCATGGAGTATCTACGCTCCTTATGTTTGGCCGACTGATGCACCGAGTATGTGATGAAGCATAGACTGGGTGTGCAAACCATGATGATCTGGAACACCCAGTATCTGATGTGAGATATAGGGAACGCTTTGTCATAGCAAGCTTGGTTACAGCCCGGCTGTAAAGTGTTGCATACGAACATGGACTGCTCGTCGTCGTACACGGTCTCTCCTACTATTGCAACGATTAGAATCCGGAAGATCACCACCACTGTCAGTAGGATCCTAAACATAAAGTCAGAAATATTTTAGTTCATAGTGCATCTGATCCAGTATTCACAAAACAGTTAAGTCAAAGCAAGACAAACAATATAAAACACTTGCCAAAATGGAAAATAAATAAATGAATACATTTACTGTTAGAAATGTGGTTGCTAGAAATTCACTGCAAAAATACAGTGACAACACTTCATTTAAAGGGTTCATATTCTGCACTTTTTTTGCAGCATATATACTGTATATATATATATATATATATATATATATATATATATATATATATATATATATATATATATATATATATTGAGTCAAAAACAGAAAATACATTTAACACCTCCGCACACACATACACAATGACTGAATTAATGAATAAATTAATAAATAAATACATTAATGTAATCAATTAATTAAAAAACATTACGATTAAAGATTAATTACTTTTTTTATTCACTGTAAAAAATAGCACACGTTTTGCACATCATAACTGAATATATTTCATGAAGTGATATAATGTTAATATTCCACAGATGTACTATTTATGCTATTATCTGACAGTACTAATGTTCCAATGTACTAAGCTTTGTTGTTTGCATATACTGATACATTTTGTTAAAAATAAGACCGCATGGTGAATTCAGTTACATCAAATGTGAAGCTCCTGCGAAAATACCCAATAAGTCCAAAGTATATAAATGCGTTCAGCATACAGTGTTCATTTACATCACACAAAACACATGGCTAAATAATAATGCTATATACAGTAAACAAATAACATACAATACTCTTTGAATGTACATGACTGATAAGAAAAAAGAAACATCAGTATTTTATTGAAATGTGACGTGTCACGCGTGGATTTGCACATATGAGAACGTTAATTATAAGGTGACTTTTAATTTATTTACTGCAATAATTATAACAGTAGATTTATTATCGTGTCGAATATAACAAATACACCGTTAATTGTTATGGTAATTTATACTTCTTATACTTTCAAAAACATCACTAAAGTAAAACGATCAGTAAAATGTATTTTCAGTAAAATCACATGCAGTGTATTTTAAATCGAACTTTTCTTTTTAAATCTAACTTTTCATTTTTTTTTCTTGTTTATTGTATATGATATGGTAATTTACAGTTAACCAACTAACAGGTTTTAACTGCACGGTTTTCTGTTCTTTTGACTGTGCAGATTGACGAGGGGAGCTGTCCAGTGCTGAAACTCTCTCCACAGGCAAACGCGCGCTTCCAGCCAAGCAGGGCGCGCACATTTCTTTGAAAGCATATCAGATCTGACACGGAACAGCAGTCTTACCGATGGCACAAAATCTTTGTTGTCCAAAATGTGCTGTAACAACAATAACATCAAAAGCATTATCGTAATTCTTCGAACATCTTCCTGTCCTTTACAATGGGCACATCAAGCTCCAATAGTCAATCGCTCTCATTTAGAAGGGCCAATGCGTAACGACCTCAGCATTTTTATTTTAATGTGCAAAGCAATAAATAAACATTTTCCACTTTTTTCCTCACCTCCCGATCATAGTAGAGTGCTGTTGGACAGCCGCCTCCAGGAGACGCTCGAGAATGGTCCATTCCCCCATGGCTTTTCATTCGGAGACGATATAACACAGTGGACCGTGTAAAACCAAATGCGAGCTACTGTTCCGCTCCGAGGGCGAGTGTAGTATCGGGCGAATGCATTGATTAGTCGCTGCTGTCGCTCCGGAGCGCGCGCTCTCGTCTGAGGTCCCGATCCGTCTAAAGTCCTCCTGTTTTCTGTCGACAAGTCGCTCTGAGCCTAAACGGAGGGGAATTTAATGTTTGGCTCGTGCTAATCCCGCTTTAAGTAGACTGCCCCCCTCCTCCTCCCCCTGCGTCACGCGTAGACAGGTTGTTGGAGAGAAACCAGAACAGCAGGATCTCTCCGTTTCATTATTCTCCGAATATGCCAGAGATGCCCTGATTAATCCGTAATAAAATCATTGGTGATAAACTCAAATCACAGGGGAAGTCTGTCTCCCGCGACATGCACGCACCCGCTTGATAGGATGGGAGATTAGAGCTTACTGTAGAGTTCGCCTTCGTGTGCGCGCACGAACAGGGCGCGGATCATGGGGGGCATTTAAGGCTTGAACCCCGGCAAAGAAAGCCAAAAGGTAAGTCCAGGTTTCAAACGGGCTTTCCAACATCTTACTAATGATTTAGATACAAACTATAGCCAGAGCGCGTAAAAAAAACAAAACCACCATGAGCTGAGTTGGGAAAAAATGTGATGGCACCTTTATGCAATTCAATATGTCGTTTAACCTAACTAACTGTTGCACCAAATGAACCTCAACCAATAGTTTCTTGAAAATTACCTTATACTTTAACTCAATTTTTACTTTAGAATTTCTTGAAAACAATCGACTGCCCTGAAACGCTTTGCATTTTTACATATGTAAAAATGACACTACGTTTTCTGTTATGCAAAACAATTATTTTGTAAACAGCTGATTGACAGCTGGTTAATCTGACCTCTTCAAGTCAAGCACAGTCCCTTAACCCTCATTTGCACTCTCCTGCAGGTGATGAAGAGGTAGGCCTATTTGTGGTAACGCCTGTGGTGAACTTACACTGGTGAGTAATCGCTTTAGGACTACCCTCTAGGATGGAGAGACAAAACATGGAAAATCCCTGCTAGAATCCAACTGATAACTCAATGTTTGCACATATTTCTAGTGTAGGTAAGACAAAAATAAAATCGTCATAATCCAATGAGCTGCGTTCTCCTCTGATCTCCCTTTGCCTCCTAGAGAACCTCAGCTATTTTTAAACTAGGTGCTAATTGAAGTTGCAAATATGAATCCATCACAGATGGCTTCTGTGCAATCCTGTATTCACTGCATTAATGAACAAAGTGTTACATTTCTTGTAGTAAATGACAAAGATAAATTAAAGACAAATTAAAATAGTGACAAAAATGTACTTCTTCGCAAATTTCCTGGTCGTGTTTATTTAAAAACAAATAAATATCCACATACAAATTTATTTATGATTCAGTAAGTACCTACAAACACATTGCACTTTGGTGTAAACATACTGTACAAGGAAAAATAAAGGCAAAATCTGCCTGTATGCATAACAGGCGGAGGTAATGTTGAGAGTTTCTGTTAATTCTGTTAGAATGAATGTATAACATGGGTATCCTGGCACTTAGAAGCACTTCCTGTGGACGATGGATGGGCCAGCCTCATCGTATTCCTGCTTGCTGATCCACATTTGCTGGAAGGTGGACAGGGAAGCCAGGATGGAGCCACCGATCCAGACGGAGTATTTACGCTCAGGGGGAGCGATGATCTGTCAGAAAGAAGACATGTGATGATTACAAATCAAACGTCTTACTTAGTTGAATTAAACTTCAAAGAAGACAGGAAATCTGAATGACTGAATAAATGTTGTACCTTGATCTTCATGGTGCTGGGGGCCAGAGCAGTGATCTCCTTCTGCATTCGATCAGCTATACCTGGGTACATGGTGGTGCCACCAGACAGGACGTTGTTGGCATACAAGTCCTTACGGATGTCAATGTCGCACTTCATGATGCTGTTGTAGGTGGTCTCGTGGATACCAGCAGACTCCATACCTTTGGTGAGAAAAATACGGTGTTGTTATTGTAAGCTAAATCTAAAGCTATTAACTAATTTAAGTAAAATAGAAATAAAGTGAAATAGAAATATTGGATGTAAAAATATGAAAATTAAGAATGATTTAAAAGAAATATATAAAAAATGTTGCTTTGGTAACTAACTGAAATAAATTAAGTTGGAGTACTAAAATGACTAAAATTAAAATAAAAAATAAAGTTACTTAGAATTATACAAGTACTAAAAAACACTAAAGCACATAATAAAATTACAAAAATGGGTTAGTTAAATCTAATGTTATTGTTAATTAAAATTTGAACTAATCGCAAAATAATAATAATTATTATTCATACAACAATAAAATAAAATATAAAATGACATATATAGTTGAAATAGAATGTGGCCTTGGCAACAAAATAAGATAAATGAACTGACTAAAACTAAATAAAACTAAACTGAAATTAAATAAAGTTAAATATAAATATTACAAAAATTACACAATCAAAAGCAAATAAAAAAACAAATCTAAAACTATGTTAAATCGTGTTTGGTTAATCAAAAAAAGGCTAAATAAAATAAAAATATTAGATGAAAGAAAATGAAAATATAAAAATCAAAGCTGATTCAAAATAATAATAAATATATAATAATATACAAGAAATACTAAAACAATACTGAACCAGATTAGACAATATTTAACCAATATGCAGATACATTGTTTTATTTTTTTATTTTTTTTATGGTAGAATAATATGATATCACCCACCAATGAAGGAAGGCTGGAAGAGAGTCTCTGGGCAACGGAAACGCTCATTTCCTATGGTGATGACCTGACCATCAGGCAACTCGTAGGACTTCTCCAGAGAAGAGGAGGAAGCCGCAGTGGCCATTTCATTCTCAAAGTCCAGAGCGACGTAGCACAGCTTCTCCTTGATGTCACGGACAATCTCACGCTCAGCTGTGAGCATATATTTCCATTAAATATATTATTATAATACCTGTTTGATAACTCTAATGATACAGAATAGCTTATTCATACCAGTGGTCACAAAAGAGTAGCCACGCTCAGTTAAGATCTTCATCAGGTAGTCAGTAAGGTCACGACCAGCCAGATCCAGACGCATGATGGCGTGGGGCAGGGCATAACCTTCATAGATGGGCACATTGTGGGTCACACCATCTCCGGAGTCCAGCACGATACCTTCAAACAACAACAAATCTTTAAGGCTCCTGGGAAACCTTCAAGAAACATTTTCATGATTGTATTCACAAATACCACACTCACCGGTGGTACGGCCAGAAGCGTACAGTGACAGCACAGCCTGAATGGCCACATACATGGCGGGAACGTTGAAGGTCTCAAACATGATCTGCAAATGAATGGATGCCAGACATTTGTGAAGTCAAATGTATCTACTGTATAAAGCAGCTTTACAGCAAAGTATGTTCATGTCTATAATATTGTCATTTCTCCATGCCTTTATAGTCTAGTAAGCAGAATAAAGTTTCTAAAGTCATGTGTATGAGGAAGTTGAAGTGAGTTTACCTGTGTCATCTTCTCTCTGTTGGCCTTGGGGTTAAGAGGAGCTTCGGTGAGCAGGGTGGGATGTTCCTCGGGGGCCACACGCAGCTCATTGTAGAAGGTGTGGTGCCAGATCTTCTCCATATCATCCCAGTTAGTGATAATACCGTGCTCAATTGGGTACTTCAAAGTCAGGATACCTCTCTTGCTCTGAGCCTCGTCACCCACATAGGAGTCTTTCTGTCCCATTCCTACCATGACACCCTGTTAGAGTAGAGATTATGTCAATAGTTCAGTACAAACTGTATAATATTCCTAATTTCCCCATTTTTTTAATCGAAAACACCATTGTACCTGGTGGCGAGGACGACCAACGATGGAGGGGAAGACAGCACGAGGCGCATCATCTCCGGCAAAGCCAGCCTTCACCAGGCCAGAGCCATTGTCGCACACAAGAGCGGTGGTCTCGTCGTCGTCACACATGGTGTCAGCTGGGGCTCTAAATGAAGATCAGATACACGTACTGTACTGTGAACATCCGAGTCATTATGTTTGCATTGTTGACAAATTCACGTTTGTTCTGCAGAATAGACCACAAGACTATCTGAAATTCTTTTGATTATAAAACACCAAGAAAACAATGGCTCTTTTGAGAACTTTTCACTGAAAGGTTCTTTGGGGAACTGAGAGTGAACAGTTCAATGAAGTTGCACCTAACAAACTTTATAGTGGAAACACACACACACACACACACACACACACAAACACTCACACACAGAGAGAGAGAGAGAGAACCTTTTGGAGAACATAGTTGTGTAATTCCTGAGATGCTGACATGCTCATCTTTTATTGACTAATCCTCGAAAGTTTCAAAAGTAAAAACATTAACTTTGTTTTGTAACTCATAGTCAGCAAAGTATTAATAACTGACAACTCCAAGCCTCTGAAATGTTTGTTTAACTATATTAAATAAATATAATATCATCAGCTGACCTAGCTTAAATCCTAGCGTTCAGAAGTTCATCCCTTTAAATGAAGTCTGACATATCGGAAAGCTTTAGCTGAACTTACCAGATCAGCACCAGGAGCTGGTTCCCTTGGAGAGTGAATGGTAGACGGCGCCTTGAGGCTCAGCCGATTTATACTCCCAGAGTGGCCCGGCGCGCGCTGGACTTCCCTCTCCTTATTTGGTAGCCCGAGCGCCATCAGAGCGGAGTGGCCATGAATGGAAGGGCGCGAGAGGAGAGACCCCCGCGAGGCATTCGGTCCCGCCCATGTATGGGAAGAGACGCGGGGAAGCATCGCGGGGGGCGAGTGATGGTATTCCGCGATTTTCAGCACGTCATTATTAATCACCATAAACACTGATGAAATGTCATTTCTAAAATCAGCACGTTGCACGGTTAAAAAATGACGAAACATAAGCGATCTCTTTCTCTCCCCCTCTCTCATTCTCTCTCTATCTCTCATTCTCTCTCTCTAGGCCTAACTATATTTTAAACATCTATCTATCTATCTATCTATCTATCTATCTATCTATCTATCTATCTATCTATCTATCTATCTATCTATCTATCTATCTATCTATCTATCTATCTATCTATCTATCTATCTATCTATCTATCTATCATAAGCAGGGGAAAGCCATAATCTTTATATAATACACAGTTTAATATCACTACATTAGGAGTGAATAAGTAAATAGGAGTGAAGTAAATAGACTTTGAAATTAAATCATATGTTAGTCTTGGAAACAACATTTGAAGCGTAACGATGAATCTAAATAGAAGGGACTGACAATTGAAATCCATCGGGGAGAATGATCATTTGTGCAAATTACATTTGAGCAAAATCCTGAAACCACACTAGACGAGACATGGTGCCCGAAATGCAATTGTGCTGTTTTGTCATCCATCCCCCATTCAGGCCAGGCCTTTCATCTGACGTGTCACTGCCATTTGTTTCCATTTATATCGTAGCTAAAGTGTTTGATATTTAGGATGATGAAAGGCAGGGTGCAAAACTCGTGTAGGGTTATTTGTCTGCTTTGGGAACTTGCACTGTATATCAACGGTACTTTATAAAGCTTTATTTGATTTGAGAGTCATCAGCTGCTTAAAGGCAGTGATCAAGAGACATTTATTTATAGGGAGCCACTCTGAATTTTGAGATCACTTTGCAAACCTGAGGAAGCACATCAGCACTCTTAAAAAAAACATGACAAAGACCCACTGCCCTTAGGTTAGTATCATTATAATGACGAATAGAGGATTGTTATGGAAGTCACATCACAAACCATTGCCAGCGTGTGCTTTAATAAAATATTTAATCAACAATTGCTGAGGTGTGGTGTTATCATCCCCTCAGTTCACCTCCTCTCTCCTGTATTTTCTTTTAAGGGCAAGAGCATCTTTCCATTTAAAAATGTTAATTTGCGTTACTCTGTCTACCGATTTATGTCACTGCCGAGTGATGTGACGTGCTGTTTTTTGCATAATCCTCAACATTCTCTGTCTGAGCATCTGTCAGCCGGCAGGGCTTAAGGTTCCCTCAATCTGAACTCATTGTGGCTGTGTTAAGGGTGATTTGGCTGCTACAAAAATAACCGTGATATTTCCATGAACCGCTTGTGTGTGAATATGTCAGTGTTTGAAAATGTATTTCCAGACAATATTCCCAAAAAGGTACAAGGCTATTCTTTATATATGTGCTGCTACAGAATGAAATCTAAGCAGAAAACTTCAAGGCTTCACAACTTGCTTTTCCCTGAAATACCGTCGCTTTGAACTTACAGTAAACTTTAATCCATTTAAGCAGCAAAACAGCCTGTAAAGGGCCAGCAGTTGCGCTTAATTCTCCCGCAACTTTTCCAGTAATCCACTCACACTTCAAAACTGTTCAACATTCACGCTGAAGGCATCTCCTAACGGTTTTCCAAAATTACAGTAATCTTGTGTTCGCAGTGTTCCCAGCTAATGGTTTCCGTGACATCTCTCTTCTGAAATGTACATGCATCTCCTTTGCCCTTTAAGGACCTCTTGTGCTTCCTTAAAAAGGAAAGCTGAATGTCATAAGTCTTCAGATGAGCCTTGGTTTCCATTGAGCAGAGAACAATTATTATTCTAGGGTCACATTCTCTGGATAGTAATGCCGACTGGTCTTGTTACAGGATATGTTGCTTGCTGTCGGCAATATCTCTCTATAGCTATCTGAAACTTGATGCATTTCATCCACTGGAAAGGAATTGATTGGTGCATTCATCATACAACACATTTATGATTTCAGAAATGGCATAATCAGATATCCAATACTATGTACTGAGCAATGTTCAGCTCGTATTTTATAAATAGCTCTATGATTACATAATTATCATGTGAGCCATGCCGCTAACCTCTCTTATTGTTCATCATATGCTCTGAATGATCCACAGAACTGACGCTGTATTTATACATGTTAGACATCCAAGCTTCAACCCCATGTCAGGCAAGCCAAATAAAATAGTTTTTGAATTAGTAAATCAATCAGTAATCAATAAGCCGTTATAGTACATACAGGTCAGACTCATAGGTTGGGGATTGAGTGGTCTGTGTCAAACATAATCTTGAATAAAGGCTGGGTGAGAGCCAGACATTTCATAGTGGAGCGTGGAAAGCTGAATCCACGGCCTCTCTGTGATCTCGTTCTATGTGTGGAGAGCTGAACTCATGCCAGCTTCACAGGAATAACCTGTCACCACCCTCTCGCTTCTTCTTCTCTCTTGTATGGTAGAGACACACTCATGCAAACAGTTTATGCCAAATGTGTGTCACTGCAATTGGTAAACAAAACATAACCAGTGCTGGGTAGATTACTGTCAAATTGTAATGCATTACTGATTCCACATTACATGACAAAAGTTGTAATCGTTTGCTTAAACAGTAGTCAAAAAGTCCCCAGATGACCTTCTACTTCCAAGACTCTGGAGTTTGCATTCAATGGACACTTTACTGTCCCATGGAGCCACAAGAGAAAAGAGAATTGAAGAGAAGTGAAGCCTCAAATTAGTTTTGACCAATAAAAAGCTTCTTGATTTTTTGCTTTCCATATCGCTACAATAATCCTTTGTCTGACCCTGAAAGTTCACAGACATGTGAAGACATCTTAAGAGATATTAGTGCATGGAATATCTAAACTAAATGCTTGTCCTCCCAGGTTTGGAGACTCCAGGTGTCTTGAGAAGTTTTCTTTCTTGTGTGGTCCTGAGATCGTCTTAAAACAGTTTTGTGGCTAAAATCTTCTTTCAAGTGTTGATTCATCTGCTGTGGTTTGCAAAGGATTTAAAAAAAGGATGGAGCAACTGTTTCACAGACATCGGCTCCCTTTTGCTTTTAGTTTGACAAGATGTATATGTGTGTGTTTAGATGGAGGGTCACTTGTGGAACAGCTGCCGGGGTGTTTGACACAGCTCACACTCCCCTTCTTAACACACACACACATGCATGCACGCACACATACACACACCTGTCTTCCCAGAGCAGAGAGTACAATGCACAGTAAAACCCAAGACTTAAAAGGTGTCAAGCTTGTTGTTTGTTTCCAGGTCAGCAAACTGGTGACACATTTTCCCTAGGAAGTGTTTAGACCACACAGACAGTGGACATGCCACGCTGAAAGTCAGTTACCAAGGAAACCTTTTACAATTCACAATTGTGCTAACATTTGTATATAACTGAAGATTTTGACATTTTCTCAAGTAAATGTGAATGGTGCTTGCACACGAAGCAATGTGTTCTGGGTAATTACAAGTTGCTTAATTTCCAAAAAGCATCATTAGCTAACTATGGTTGCAAGTTCCATTGAACTCTATTGATAATGACGGAATTGCAACCATAGTTGCCATTTGGAAATGCACCCATGAGTGGTTGTTTATTTATATTGTTTGCCTCCTACGGGGCTCATGTCAATGCATTTTCTTTTTAATGCTTTGCTAATATGATCTAAGAGGTTGTTATAAAGTTGGTCTGTGGCTATTAGAATATCCTTGATTGTTTATATGGCATTGCTAAATGGTTTTAGGGTATCTGGGAATTTATCGTCAGAAGAAGCAAAACAGATGATTAATGACCCATCTCTTTAACCTGGCTTACACATAACACACTAACACATTTCTATAATTCAAATGCATTAAAGGATTGTTATGCTGCATTTATTAGGTCAACCAGAACTGGGAACACTTCCTATAATATCCAATGTACTCGCTACACCAAAGCAATCGTGATGCTTTCCTTAGCCAGCACCAGAAAATATAAAATGCCTCAAGTACTATTAAAGATCTAATAATAAATCAAGCAACAGCAACAATGCTCAGCGATCCAAACAACCGCATGACCTCCCAGCCTTGAATACCTGACCCACTATGGTCGTCAAAAAAGATGAGGAGCTGAGTCACATTAAGTCAACTCTTGTGGTGTAAGGTTTCTGTGCTTTGAGGAGGGGACGGCCTTGAAACCAGAGCCTCTGCTGCTGAAGTCAAAGACCCTGCCCCGGCCTGTCCAAAATATCCTGGCTTCCTTCCCTCAGAGATGCCTCTCATTCTCACCCCAGCTCTAGAGATTCATTCCCGCATCATCACACACTTAACCTTCGATTATTTCCACTAACAGTAACACACAGCAGTGGTCCAGCAGACGGACCCTGGGGGCTACAGCTGAGAGAGACCCCTGTGGCTTCAGATCACTGGAATACCTATGTGTGCAACTACATCCAACGCTGGGGTTATGGGAAGAGCCCCTCTATATGGTGCCAAACCAGAGTGGAGATAAGTCTCTTTGGCTGACAGCACAGGAAATGTGGCCTCATTATAACTGAATCAGGAATTGACAGATAAAGATTTGTACCAATAGTGTGATGGACATGCTTGATACCTCAGATTGTCTGAATTGCTATTACTTCTTCTGGTTTTCATGTGGCAGATGATAAAAGGGACAAAAAAGTCCAATAGTCATACTTCTATAGGACTGATAATCATGGGTCAAGATAGTCTTAATTGGTCACAGTGGGATACCAGCTGACCAAACAGCTAAAACCATTTAAACACCAGCTTGGCCAGGCTGAGTTAGTAACACTTGAAATTAGTGTACATAATATCATGCTGAAAACACTCTAGCAGCCACACATCTTACTGTAGCAAACACTCATGACATGCTAGTTAGAGCCTAGCAACACTGAACACAGCCTAGAAACATGCTATTAAAACCATACATATCTATATTGCCACCAGGCAGTCATTTAACCAGACTGAATAAAAACATGGACGTAGTCTCTGTGACGCCAGCCGTAGGATAGAAGAGCATTTTTGAAGCCTAAATTGGGCAGAGCCGGAACATTGCCATCTTGGCAGGGAATCACTCCCGGAAGATCGAAAAGGGGCAAAGAGGCGGGATGTGGGTGGAGCTGAAATCACGCCCGCCTACCTCGACAGTGGTGACGGCAGCACAGATCCACCTGTCACTCAAGTGGCCACGCCCTTAATCATGCAGAACTTTAAGGCTTAATATAATTTAAACAGAGGAGTAAAACAAATTTCACCCCCCTCACAGTTGTCATAAGGGCCAAAATTAGCTACATCAGGGTTATTCAAATCTTGCCCTGGAGGGCCAGTGCACTGCAGAGTTTAGCTCCAACACTTATCAAACCCACCTACCTGTGATTTTCTAATGATTCCAAAGACATTGATTGACAGGCTCAGGAGTGTTTGATTAGGGTTGGTGCACTGGCCCTCCAGGGTAAGATTTGTATAACCCTGAGCTACATAGACCAAAATCACTTACTGTACCAGGGTGTAAACATATTTTAGTCTGCTGTAAATTTGTGGGTATGGGATTGACTCCCTTTTGGAGCCAGTCTCTAATAGCCAGCCGATATGTGTTGGTTTCCAGAAAGAGACCGGTGGGTTGCATTTAACATTTACTTTAAATTACTTACATAATTACTATTTTATTTATTTATTATTATTATTAAAATTGTATATATTAGTTTTATGTTTTTTCTGATCTGCAAGCATCCTTGCATGACTGGGCCTACTTGACAAAAATGAAAACGTTGGACTCCTGTTGCCTGCAGGGAGTTTGACATTGTCACTGCTTCTTAAACCGAGTATGGCAGAGGCCCACTGAGAGGTGGACTCGGCTGGCATCTTTCACTGGCTCATAATAAAAACATACAGTCCTCTGCAGTCTCATTGACACTGAGCTGCCTTTGTTGGAATGAAAGAGGATATAAGGATTTGTAAGGAGTTCCTCACATCACAGAGAGAGCGCTTGAATCTGCACACAAAACTGGGCATACGCTACAGGAAAATGAGAACATCCGAGCTCAAGAGATTTTAGTTGAACAGAGCGTTTAACAAAAACGAAGTTAAGAAGCATTGAAGTTTTAAAAGTTTTAACTTCTCATTTTGAGAAGATCCAAAATGCACAGCTTCTTAATCTTTCACTGCAGACATGGATCTGCATCAAAGCATCATACCTTCAGACACTGCCTGATAAGGTCACAATTCGTAGGTTTTGGACGGCCAGGCCAGAGTGCTCAGATATAGCATGGGATAATTTACACATTGACACTTTTCAGTCATCATGATTTGCACTACAGCTGAAGAAAATTAACTCCAGTGACAAATATATATACGGTAATGATCAGAACTAAACAATGGACATATTATTTTTTTTTTCATGCTGCAGGCATTGCTCTGTCTTTAGCAGAGTGCACCAACTGCTTTCAACACAAGAGGTTCACCATATTCAGCTGCTGACTTCAATCACAGAGGAGCACAAAAGACACAGCTGGCGATCACTTGTTTCGTCATAAATGGAGTCTAACCTTTCACTCGGTTTCCACTGGTGCACAAATGGTCTTATAAGACAAGACACCCAATAGGTGTCAACATGAATGGCAAAAATAATATGTGTAATATCTATTAAAATACAGATTCTAGATGGGTCATTGTATGATTAAGTCAATAATTGGTTTTAGGTTTAAAAAACACGCTAAACATTTCAGGTTACTCATGTATCCATGGTTCCCCGAGAGGGGACGAGACTGCATCCTCTAGCGGACACTTTGGGGACTGCCGCCAGCAGGACCGGTGTCTGAAGCACGTGTGAAACATCTCTGTGGCTAACGTAGCCAGTGAAGTCACAGACAGGCACCCGGAAGTATAAGAGGGCATCTGCCAAACACTTCACTTACTTGTTTGTCTGACGGAGAATTGAAAACAGGGCAGTCCTAGGCAAGGCAAGGGGATGCAGCGTCTCGTTCCCTCTTGTGTTACATGAGTTACTTACAAGGAGGACCATACATGGGTAACCCGAGATGTTACCCTTCTAGGGAACTTGTGCTGCATCCTCTAGCATATACTTTGGGGGGCAGAATACCCACTCAGCCATGCCGCGGTGCATGCCTGTTTGCCTGTTGATAAAGCACAGAGGGAAGCTACAGACATACACCAGTCCTTACCTCAGAAAGGGGGCAAGCCATAGACACCTGAGGAAAACTGATTTTTTTTTAACCCAGTCAATCATAAGTGTCACTCCATTACCCAAGCTAGTAACACAGCTATCCTCAGAAGGCTACAATAAGCTTACAGTTACAATAAGCCAAAGCAACATACAGGGCCATCCATTTTAAAACCTTGTGGCTAACCTCAAGAGATAAGGGGAAGTGAGGGGAAGGAGACAGAGACAGTCCAGCAGTTTCAGTTTCAGAGGAAGACTTGAGGAATAAAATTCCAGACTGAATCTTCACCTTCCTGAAGCCTACGATCAGAGTCTACACTGTGCCTCGCAAGATGCCTCATCCCTCGAAAAAAGAGACAAAACGCAAGCTGAGCTTTTTCATTGGAAATGTTTCACAATGAGCGCATTCAGAGCCCTCGAGCACTAAACACGCGTGCTCCACACCAACAGATAACACACAGATCATGTGTGTCCTGGGGTGTCAGAAACCTAGGACACAGAGGCACACACTTTGTTAAATGCTCACCTGTCTTGGTTTTCTCCATGCCTTCGCACGCACTGTCAAACAGCTACTGATGACAACAAAAGTGACATGTTCGGCAGGTGCCCACATATACCTTTGGGTGCCCGTCTATGACATCAAGGGCTACATAAACCAGTGGGATTGACGATCTTTCACACATACTTTAGACACCGGTTCTGCTGGCGACAGCCCCTAAAGTGTCTGCTAAAGGACACAGCGCATGTTCCCTAGAAGGGGAATTCTGAATCAGCATAGTGAATTAGTGAAGTCATTTGTTGTTGCACTAATGACCTGCCAGCTGTGAGCTGCATGTTAAATGTTCGTCCGCTTGGCAGGACAATATCCACTCACTGGTCTGGGTCACGCATTAAAGATCATAAAAGCAATACATGACTAAATCATAGCACTTGAACAAGAATTTGTGGATATATTAGACTGGATAAACAAAATCCTTTTGTCTCACCATCAAACATCATTAGACGCCATTTAACAATGTATATGACCTAAATGACTTGATGATCCTATCAGATAGAGACTTTTCATTGGATTAATTTTTTTGTTAATCTCCTCAAGAGAAATGTAAACGATGAGAACAAAGCTTAATCTGAATACAACAAAAGTGATAAGAGTTTGAACTAACCCACAACACTTTTATGACCTGTACTGTGATATTTGAAGTATCTTTTTTTTTCTTCGTCCGAGTAAGCAATATTTCACAACTTTTGGAGAAAAAAAAAAGATGGTTTAATATACTAGTTCCAGGGGGGGGGGGGGGGGGGTCGGGGGGGTTATGTAGTGGAGGTGACATGGCTGTGTATTCTCATAATTATTTTCTGATTTTTATTAATTTTTTGACATGAGGACTAAACAAAATCCCCTATTATTCCACCATTTTTAATGAAACCAATAAGAGTTTAATACATACCATTAAACCTTGGCATAACATAGAGGTCAGTGTGTCCTGTGAGGTGAACTTGTCCCCAGGCACAGCAGACACTTATTAAAATTTAATAAAGCCTATTTCTTGTTGGCAATGAGCCATTATTATGATTGGACTTTGGTTGCTGAGGTAAAAAAAAAAAATCGAATAAATAAATGAACAAACTTCCTCATTTAAGGAAATATTTGATTAGACTGACCTAATGACATTAACAATTTCTTTTATTTATTTATTTTTGTTTCCTCGCATTACCTCTCAGCTACTGAAGGAAACTCTTAAGGACTCAAGAAGTTTACAAAAAGAAGGTCAAATTTTAAAAGTAATGTATAATATGTATTGATAAGATTATGGCTTTTGTTTAGAATATACATAAATGGTAGCCATACTAAACTATACCTGACTGGTAGCTCCGTAAAATCCATAATGATATATAATTTCAGTTATATACACTGGACCAGAAGAGTACAATTGCTAAGATTGAGAAAACAAAATACACCATCTAGTGTATATACATGGGACAACTGAAAATGACACCACACTATGACCATGCTGTAGACAACTGAATAAAATGAATGAATTATAGCAAGAGTTAGTAAGCTAAAAATTACAAATACATGGTCAAATGCCATGCAATCACTTTGGTGTTGTTGTAATGATGTACATTTCTTCCAGTGTTGCAAATGAGCTCAACAACAACAATGGAACAACCACTATGGACAACCAAATTATTTTTTTCGTTTTCTTTTCTTTTTCACGCACAAATGTATGGTTACATCACACTGTAATAGGAAATTCCAAAATGTAAAAATAAGAAAAAAAAAATTGTCATAGAACATTATTCACAATATTTACGGTTTCAAATTCTGTTTCTTTATTTGAAAATCCAAAGCATAGTATTTCAAGGAACTACATCAATCACTAATAAACTAATTTACAGTGAAATCCCTTTTGGTTTGGTCATATCTTTGGGCAACCCTAGAGTAATCCTTCTACCTGTGGGACAGCGTGTGTGTTTTCAGATAATGGGACTGTGTGAAGGACTTCTGACACTGTGTGCACTGGAACGGCCTTTGACCGGTGTGAGTAACATAGTGTCTCTTCAATTTGGATGGTGCACTGAAGAATTTTAAGCAAATGTCACACTGGTGGGATTTCTTGATATTTCCTTTAGAATATCTGTTTGCACATTTATGTGCATATAAGCTCCTTATCGAAGGGAAACACTGACTACAGTCAGGACAAATGGGAAGGTCATGTGGAGGTTTGGTAAAGCATTCACCTGGATCCTGAAAGTCCAAAAGGCCCACAACAACAATTTCTCTGAGTCCCGTCACATCAGCTTTCTGTTGATACTTACATGAACTGGACTCGTCAGAATCAGGGACACATTTAACAGTGTCCGGGTTCACGAAGACACAATCTTTAATATCATCCATGTGATGGGCCCATTTTTCTTCAATCCTTGACTCATAAGCACAGTGATGGAGAGATGACTCAGTTTTGGGTGGACAGTCACTCATCCTGCCAAAAGGCACGATGTCAGATGCCTCTTTCCCATCAAGCAAGATGTCAGTTTTATCTGTCAGAGTCCAAACTGATTCATTGCTGCACCGGGAAACAACCTCTGACTTCTCTAGAGGACTAGTAGTTTTTGAGAAATCTAAATCTGAATCATTGCAGTCACCACTCATGTTTTGAAATGGCGTATCATCTGTAATCACCATATATTGAACTTGGTGCACGGTTGACTTTTGTTTATCTGTTGAACTGGTATCATTCTGGGCAGATAGATGTTCTGGATAGGGTTTTAACCTTGACTTCGATGCTAGATCACAGGACACACTGTTGTCTCTGTAGCTCTGGAGTGATGGTGTTCTCCTCTTCACAGGGTTTGTATGAGTTTTGATGTGAATGTTTAGATGATAGCGTTCTCTGAAGGCACGGGAGCACAGGGAACACTGAAAGGGCCTCTGATTCGTGTGAATAAGACAATGCCTTTTTAGTTTGGATGGAGCACCAAATCGTTTCTTGCACACGGGGCAATCATAAACTCTTTTGCTTCCATTAGAATTACTTTTTTGTAACACGTTTGCATTTACATCCTTGTCCTCACTGTGTGTTGTGACACTGGCTTTTTGTTCCTCCATCCACTGGCCTTCTGAAGGTTTGGAAAAATATGTAGAACTCTGTTCAGTGTGAAGATCCAGACCTCCTTCATTTAGAAGATAATCTTGTAAATATACATTTGAGTGACTCCCATCACCACTCATTTTTTGAGATGCCATATCCTCTATAACCATATTTTCATCATGGTGAACTGTTGATTGTTGTTTTTCTGTTAAACTGGTATAGTTTTGGGCAGTTAGATGTTTTGGAAATGGATTTAACCTTGACTTCGATGTTTGATCACAGGACACACTGTAGCTCTGGAGTGATGGTGTTCTCCTCTTCACAGGGTTTGTATGAGTTTTGATGTGGATGTTTAGATGATAGCGTTCTCTGAAGGCACGGGAGCACAGGGAACACTGAAAGGGCCTCTGATTCGTGTGAATAAGACAATGCCTTTTTAGTTTGGATGGAGCACCAAATCGTTTCAGGCACACGGGGCAATCATAAACTCTTTTGTTTCCATTAGAATTCTTTCTTTGCAACATGTTCACATTTACATCCTTGTCCTCGTTTTGTGTTGTGACACTGGCTTTTTGTTCCTCCTCAGTTCCTTTGTTTTCCTCCATCCACTTGCTTTCTGAAGGTTTGGTAGAATATGCAGAACTCTGTCCAGTGTGAAGATCCAGACCTCCTTCATTTAGAAGAGAAAGTTGCAAATATACACTGGAGCCACAATTTATTTTTTGAGACTCTATAACCATATTTTCATCATGGTGAACTGCTGATTGTTGTTTCTCAGTTAAACTGTCATTGTTTTGGGCAGTAAGATGTTTTGGAAATGGTTTTAATCTACACCTAGATGCTCTATCACAGGACACACTGTTGTCCTTATAGCTCTGGAGTGATGGTGTTCTCCTCTTCACAGGGTTTGTATGAGTTTTGATGTGAATGTTTAGATGATAGCGTTCTCTGAAGGCACGGGAGCACAGGGAACACTGAAAGGGCCTCTGATTCGTGTGAATAAGACAATGCCTTTTTAGTTTGGATGGAGCACCAAATCGTTTCTGGCACACGGGGCAATCATAAACTCTTTTGTTTCCATTAGAATTCTTTCTTTGCAACATGTTCACATTTACATCCTTGTCCTTGTTTTGTGTTGTGACACTGGCTTTTTGTTCCTCCTTAATTTCTTTGTTTTCCTCCATCCACTGGCTTTCTGGAGGTTTGGAAGAATATCCAGGACTCTGTTCAGTGTGAAGATCCAGACCTCCTTCATTTAGTAGAGAATCTTGCAAATAAACACTTGAATCACCACTCATTTTTTGAGACTCTATAACCATATTTGGATCTTGGTGAACTGTAGCAGAGTCTTCAGCTCCATCTTTTGAGGATATTTGCACATCTTGGTCTTTAGATTTTTGTGCATTACTAAAAGAAACCGTATGATCTTGTTCCAAATGACCAGCAATTTTATTCCAACCCTTTTTTTTGTGGGTCCTCAAGTGGAGCTGCAAATGGGACTGATATCGAAATGATTTCAAGCACATGTGGCACTCAAATGGTCTGCTATCTGTATGGCTAAAAATATGTCTGGTGAGCTTAGAAGGATACGGAAAGATCTTCAGACAGATGCTGCACTGATTCACACCTTTCTGTTTGCGCTTAAGGTGACCTGGGCTGGAGGTTCTGATCTGCATTTCAGCATTGTTCAAAGCATCAGAGCTTTTAATCTCTAGGGTACTGATATTTGACTCAGTCAGTGGGACATTTTGTTTGAGCTTACTTCGGCATTCAAGTTTTCTATGCTTTTTGTTCTCTAAAGAGTCTAATATCTGAGGTAAACACACATTAACACCATCCGGTCTGCAGTTATTTGTACTTTTTAAAGCTCCGGGTTTCGGAGGTTTAGCCTCGTGCTTCTGCGGGACTCTACACAAGCTGGATTTATTGTTGCTTTTTCCTGTATGTACCTTGAGGTGTTTATGGAGATAATTGGCCTGTTTGAATGACCTTCTGCAGATTGTGCAAGTGTAAGACTTGGCGTCAAAATGAACAAACAAATGTCGAGTTAGTTTTGAGGGGTAGCTGAATTTCTTCAAGCATATTTCACACTGATTTCCACTATTCTTTTTCAGTTGAGGCATACACATGCGATCAGAAGACTTGGATACTGGAAACATCCTTTTTCCGGCAGGTGTGATTACATCTGGTAATGAACATCTAACTTGATTATCATTTGAATCATCTACTGCGGTAGACACAACGCCTTCCTCAGCGTTATACTTGACTGTGTTCCCTTTCGCTTGCCAATCACTCAAAATGGAGTTGCATTCTACCTTACACTTGTGAACTTTCAAGTGTGATTTCTCTCGAAAAGCTTTAGGGCACACAGAGCATTTAAAAGGTTTTTCCCCAGTATGAATCAGAATGTGACGTTTGAGCTTTGATGGGGCTTTAAAGCATTTAAAACATATCGGGCACCAATGTCCTTTTGTAGCACCTGAATTAGTTTTGATTACGTCTGTTGCTGCTGCCTTTTGTTTATGTGTTGAACTGGTATCGTTCTGGGTGGTTCGATTTTTTGGAAAAGGTTTTAACCTTGACTTGGATGTTTGACTACAGTTGTCCTTATAGCTCTGGAGTGATGGTGTTCTCCTCTTCACAGGGTTTGTATGAGTTTTGATGTGGATGTTTAGATGATAGCGTTCTCTGAAGGCACGGGAGCACAGGGAACACTGAAAGGGCCTCTGATTCGTGTGAATAAGACAATGCCTTTTTAGTTTGGATGGAGCACCAAATCGTTTCAGGCACACGGGGCAATCATAAACTCTTTTGTTTCCATTAGAATTCTCTCTTTGCAACACGCTCACATTTACATCCTTGTCCTCACTGTGTGTTGTGACACTGGCTTTTTGTTCCTCCTCAAATATTTGGTTTTTCTCCATCCACTGACCATCTGAAGGTTTGGAAGAATATGGAGAACTCTGTCCAGTGTGAAGATCCAAACCTCCTTCATTTAGAAGAGAAAGTTGCATCCGAGTTGACATCCTGCTTGAAATGTTAAGCATTCCTTTCACGCACTGCAAAGACAGAATAATATTAGCGAATCCATTTTCTTAAGCACTTATAATTCTTCAAATACTTTGGTTTTCAAAAGTACAAAGCCATTAGCATTTTTGTCAACATTTTTATTTATACATTTAGATGTCAGTCCTGTGACATAGTTCTCAAAGAAAGCCCCTCCATCATATGTCATGTAGGGTGTCAAAAGCATCTGTGCAGCAACCATATTGTTGTCCATTTGAAGTTATTTCAGACTTGTGCCACTATAAGCCATTCATTTGATTGGGATCAGACCAGTCATTGTGTTCTTTTTCTTTCTTTCTTTTTTAAATATAACCTGACCAAGTACGTCATATTCCCTGCAAAAATAATACACAGACACATACATACATGCAGAAGTAGAACATTTCCAGTGGGCAAATTTAACAGGAAGTGGGATCTTAAGAATGAATTTAGCAATAACTTCACCTTACCGCAGGAATTTCCCGAGGTTAAATCGACAGACGAATTACTCAGTTTGTCTTCGAAACTGACAATAAGACTTCCGACATAAATACATAAATACAATGAACAATTCTAACAACAGTTCTGTCCTCGCACGAGCCCTTATGATAACAGACGTTACTTCTTCTTCTTTCACGTTTTGTGGCGGTTGGCATCAGCTTGATGTGAAACTCCGCCACCTACTGGGATTTCATGTGAAGACCAGCTAGAGGAAAAACAAAGCACAACTAAACCAAATCACATTAATCAAACCTACGTCTCGAATATATTTTAACAGAAAGTAATACAGTATTCTTGACTGTTTCCGTCCGAAATAGATTCTTTAAAGTTATAATTAATTATACATAATTTCCATATTTCATAATTTGTGAACAAGCTAAATTATTTGTCTATTATTTGGCTCACAATGTAAGAACACATGTTCAACAGTAAATTCATGTAAATTTAGAATTAACTCACTTTTCCCATAATGTGCATAAAATAATCAGGGATGGCATGTTCAATATTAAGATATATTTTGTATATGTGCCTGTATTTTATAGCCTAATACAGACTGATATAGCCTGAGAGGGCTTTGTTTAAATAGGCATTGTATTCCATAAACCTATTATTTTATTTTATTTTATTTTATTTTATCGAAATAGACAGCTAAGTCTCACAAGCAGTGTTTGACCACTAGATGACAGTGTCAAGCTGTACGGCAGGATCAAGGCACAAACAAGAAAAGCAATGTAGTTCAGCTTTGTGTAACCTAGCATAAGGTGAGTTTAGTTAAATAAATACAGTTGTATCCATCGATATCCATCTCAGACACTAAAAACAATTGTAAAACACTTAAAACTTAAATAATAATAATAATAATAATAATAATAATAATAATAATAATAATAATAAATAAATAATAATAATAATAAAATACCCTACTTCTCTGGGCACAGTAGGCTGTCATTTCTTTGGTTTGCCCAAAATAATGTAAATCTTTAATAGAAGATTTGGGGTAGCCTATTCTTTTCAAGAAGGTTCAGAGTGTTTTAATGAGATATTGCTTTTAAATAGGCCTATGTCCTGTTTAAACCACCTTCAAAATAAGGGGGTGCATATTTCAAAGAAGTCACGCGCAAGAGAAGCACAGTTTGTGCAACCACCCCTTCACCGCGCGCTTGTCCATGCAATTAGCCCTTATCTGTAAGCAATTTAATTTTCTGCGACATGGCGCGAGCGGCTCGGGCCTGACGGATGTGACATTAACGGGAGATGAAGCTGGGGAGATTGGACGCTGCAGACACATAGTGGCATTTGTCACTGCCCCGGTCATGCAGATTGCGCCAGCACCGGCCACTGACTAAGATTAATGACGACGGCTCTCACTCTTTGTTTCTCTCTGTGCTTGTGTCGAGCTCGAGCCTAAATACCATTCACACACTTTATGAAAAGACCTCATACATACGGGCTGTACGAGAACCACTGAAACCCTGCATCATTATTTCCTGATAATTACATCAAACTGGCACAATTATGATTATTATTATTTGTATTGTTTTTAAATCACACACACACACACACACACATATAGGAATTTACTTCCACATTCAAAAAATAGTTCAAGATAAAATGAGAAAATTATTCATATAGCCACACTGAACTAAGGACCCAACATATATCTAAGGACTTGAATATCTCCGAGACTCAGATATGGGTTGGTAACCAACATAGAAACCACAAGAACACCCTAGCAACCACCCAGCCCACCCTGGTAACCACACAGCAACATAGCAACCATTCCCAAAACCACAGTATTGTGGCGGTGAATTTAGGTGAATTTACCACTTTAATTTTCTTCATACAATAGTAAAAATAATTTTGTGTGTGTGTAGTTGTTATTATTATCATGCATATTTTCTTTTGCATTTATTTAGCTGTTTTTTTTATCTCTCTTGTTTTTACCTACTCACATACACACTCACACACACACACACACACACTCACACACACACACACACACACACACAACATAGTAGCACCTGCAGACCTATATCATTTTTGAAGTGGCAAAAGTGAGCTGATAAAAAGGGGCCAAGGGATGCCTAGCGATTAAACAAAAATGCAATTCTTGGAATCTCTTACAAAAACGCTGCGTGGAATCATGAAAGGAATTCCTAAGAAGTGCACGAGACCTCCACGTATCCCCTCGGTTGTAATAAGGGAGAGAGCGGTAACCACAAACTGGCTGCACAGAAAATGGTTTTCCTTGACAAATGAGGTGATGCGGACCAGGCTCAGATGGATGGGGGTTTGGGCTGGTTGTATCAGGGCTCTTGGGATGCTGGGTATTTACTCAGTCATTCATCATCCTCTGGCACATCCACTTATACAGGATCTGCACTGCACACCCATACTGATATAATTCTCCACATGGAGGGCTGAATTACCATAGCCTATCCTATGGTGTACGGATATGCTTTTGTGAAGCATGGAACAATTTCCTTTTATGTATCTGTGAACCTCAAACTGTAGCAACACACTCTAATGGCAAATGTAACTGCTTTACATTTTGGTAAATTGGTAGCTAATGTGTATGATCTCATTCGTGTGTTTTCATGTGATGTCATAAGGCCAGTGTATTTAATCTAATATGTGCCCATGCTGGTCTAAATTGGACAAGACTGTTGTACCACTGTGACAATTTTGACTCTATGTCCTAAAACTATTACAAATAAATTAAAATCATTCTCATCATTAAAGAGTTTAAGTCATGTTTTTGCATGCTAGTTGGACCACATTATTTTGTTGGTCGCACCTTACGACAGTGATACTACTTAAAAGGATTTTTCTCATTCATACATTTTTGTAAATGCTGCTTACACTCCACTGATGGTTAGGGTTAGGGGGTGGACCTACATGCTTCCTTTTCTTTTTCTTTTCTTTTTTTTTTAAATACAATTATTTTATATGAATCATGAATTCATACAAAATCGCCAATTTAAATTTTTTCTCACAGGGTCGGTTTATTCCATGATTTCATCCTATGTTGTAAATTGGCTCAGCTGTCGTCATTTAATTTTCAAGTAGGCAAGAAAGCTGTGGAAGCTCCAAGCTCTTAATGAGCACATCCCATGCTTCTTATTTTAATTTGAACAGCTTTGACCCTGGTCTCCAGTCATCTATGAACTAGCATTGTCATTCATTCCTCAGAGCTGTTCTGAAATGACAGGAGCTCACATCGTCCAAATGTTGAGCATGGATCTGCCCACGTTGTCTTGCTGTCTGTCTGTAACTCCCTTCCATATTTTCTTATGCATATCTTGCAATGCCCAACACATTGTCCCATCATCCTCCTGATGCCAGCTCTTTCTCAGCATGGGCTCTGACCTGGGTGCTCATGCATGAGTAACATGTGCTCCAGCAGAACATTGCAGTTTCAGTCAAACCACACGGGTCTTGGGTGTAGTATGTTCTTCAATACTGTATGGAGTGAAAAGACAACATTTACCCCCACATGGAAATCCCATGTGGATTCACCCATGGCCGGTTCGTGTGTGCCAACTGTCTGCCCCGGTGCACCAGGAACAGGCTGGTAATGTAGCAGAGGGTGATGATGCAAGCCGCTCAGAGCTCCCTGGGGGACATGAATGTTGATTAAACATGTGCTCAGCCTTGGCTATTGAGCAATGGGACGTGGAACAAATGTCAAACGTTTGTTAATTTCTCTGCAGCGGAGGACTTATCAGTGGAGTGGGTGGAACCCACACAAATGAGGCATGACCCCAATGAGAAACCGATTGGCCGGCCAGACAAGATCAATCTTCTAGAATCAATTTTGAGGAAAGCAGCAGCAGTAAGTATTTCTCTGTAGTAGCTGTTGGGAAATGCAGTCATCCACATTGCAGAACAACACTTAAGACCTGCCTGTACCTGATATTAAATTTACAGGTGTTGCTATTCTTAATTGGCGCTCAGAGAAGGAAAAAATTGCAAGTGACAAGTTTTTTAATATCTTCTGCATTTTTACTTTTTGTATTGATGTTGGTTTCATTTTTTTCCTTACCATTTTCAAGAAAAGTTTACATTTAATGTCTCTAAAAATGTCATGGTGCAACTATTAGGTAGAAAGTAACAACATAGTTTCCTCACAACTGTATATGCATATATATATATTTTAAAGTTTTGAAATATATGTTTCACTGCATGCATGTAATATTCTAATACCATGATTATAATTATTAATTAATCATAATTATTTATTCATAAATATCTTTAAATAGGGGGGCTTATCACATTTTTTTACAACCTAAACCAACCTTGCCATGCTAACATATAAAAATATTAAATGAAACCATCTGATATTTGAAGAGACTTGTTTTATATTTATTTATTTAGTATGTTTCTGCATGTTTGTTGCACCACATTTTGTTTTAAATATTAATTATTTATTTTTTACTTTTTTTAAGGCATAATACAAAATTTTTTTACAAGACATTTCTGAAATAAGAAAAGAAAGTTCATGGACAGATCATGAATTAATTAATCATTATTAATCGGGCTTGTTGGATTTTGTGGCGACACAAACTAAGGCAGCTGCATATTTGTGGGGATGCTGAATTTACATGCAGTTTTGCAACCTCCACCTGTCATTCAGACTCACCTCATTGCTGGGGATACGGCTAAAATTGTATCATCACTCTGTCTCGAGGAATCTGACGTTAACCATGAACTCACAGCATTCCACAAACAACTGAAGGGCAGGCTGATGGTTAGACCTACATCGAAATACCTCCCATGATAAAAACAGATTTTAAGCAGAATGTTAGACAGAGAGGATGCAGATGAATGAAATGGAGAGAGAGAGAAATGCCTACAAGGTAAAACAAAAGAGTAAATGCGAAGAGCTAGGGTCTTCCATTTGCACGTCCTTGTATCTGTGGATTGCCAGCCGTCAGTGTTCAGACCAGCCCTCCATTTGTCTTACTGCACTGTGCTCTGACAATGAACCATCGGGTTTCCTTTATTTCCTCCAGTCCAATCTAATGAGCATCTTCTGTGCGCAGGGATGGAGGTTCTCTCCTTTGTGAGGGCCGGACAGGTGTCTAACCGAATGATGAATGTCCTTGCATCCTTTCATAATTGGCTTCTCTCTGTTTGGGCTCAGTCTGGCTGCATGTCTGCCGGGCGGCCACCTCCATCTGTCAATCAAGTTTGCCCCATTGCTGACTGCCTGGCCCTCTGATAGCTATGCTAATGCGGCCGCTGGCTTCTGATTGGCTGCTGCTTGGCTGGCCTAGGCTAATCCATTATGGCCCTGACAGTAGTAATCTCCCCCACCAACACCAGGTCCCGTGTGCTAAACGTTATTTGACCGTTCCTGTCACGTTCCTGCTGGCAAACGGACAGCGAAGGTGATGGATGACCCTGCGCAGAGCGCCCTCGTTCTTCATCACCCCCTCTGACTTGTTTGTGTGGCACAGACAAAATGAGGTACTGTGATTTTTCTCAAGATTACTTTTTCATTAAGAAATGCTTTGCCAAAACAAAGTTGGAATGCGATGCTCTACAGGATCGTCTCAGCTGATTTTCACTATTAACTAATGTCATATCAGAATCATAAAGATGATTTCGGGAGCCGACTGAATGGGATTCTGACTGGCCGTGAACCTGGGACCGTGTTTATTCGGCGGAGTAATTGCGACAGATTGTCTTGATAGAGGTAATCAGTGTCCAGCGTCTGAAGTTGACATAAGTAAATATACAGTCATGGGACTTTGGCTCTCACCCCTTAACTCCAATGGTTTGTTTTCTTACTTCACTCAGCGACTGCGGAGGGTCTTCGCACACACTCTGGTCTGAAAAGAGATTTGCTGAGAGGACCGTATTGGATGTTGCTAATACTAACATGGCTGCCGACAGCTCGAGATGTGAGGTCCATTGAAATTATCGCTGAAGCTGGCCTCAGTCTGAAAGAAAAATCACAAAAGTGATGAGATTAAATAGAGAACTGGTAGGTCACTTTCTGGTTACATTTTTCTCTTGAGATAAGATGGATGTATTAATGAACATAGCAGTCGTCATTTACTCCTGACATCTGAACTACTGAAGATGCAGTGGATTACTTTTGTTTGAGAAGGGAATGCGCCCCAGAGCTACCTAAATGTGTTTATGTTCGCGCAAATCATTCGTGATCCAGCTTAATTTACAGCAGAAGTGAGTATACTTTTTATTATTATTTTTTTTATTAAACGAATCTTTGCAATTGCTGTTCCTAACAACATGCTAGTTAGCAAATATCACTGCTAAATGCAGCTAAAGTAAACAGTCTCTCAGAGCACACTTGTCACCCCACAGAAGAGAGGGGCGTGGTCAGCAGAGCTCATTAGCATTTAATGCAACGTGCAAAAAAATGGTTGATTTCTACAGAGCTGGTTTTACACTAACAGTGAAAAATTTTAAAAATTTTAGACTTTTCATTAGGATCAAAAATAATCATATGAACTTGTGGAAAATGGGCATCCGATGACCCCTTTAACTCTTTGTCTGACATCCATAAGACAGGTGGTAAAGAGAAATCTAAATGATGAATCAAAGCTTCTCACAAGTTGCCTTTCCCCAAGCTGAAGTAATACTATAAAAAGCTACACTGTGTCATACTCAAACATACAAAATACCACCATTGTAACACACATTAGCCTACATTAAACTTATGCAACAAACTTGAATTAAACAACATAAGTTTAATGTTGTTAAACAACATATAATTAATAACGTCCATCCATCCATCCATCCATCCCTCCCTCCATCCATCATAAAATAATCTAGTTAACCAAGGCAATAGCTCTTTATGTATGTCAACATTTGTCTTTTATTCATATAATGACTTTATATAAGGATTTTATAAGCAATTTTAGGACAAAAATCTGAGACAAAATGTATTATTCAAAGAAATTAAATAAGCCTTCTGAACTACAAAAGTGCAAAATCTGAGCAATAAAATATTCCCCTCAGAGGGCTTTGGTTCTGTAATGTTATTTTAAAACCACTCATCACTGTAAATCAAATCTGCAGTGTATATGAAGAGTTTACTCTTATCGCTCACTTTCAGAAGAACTTGTTTACATCATTAATACATGTAAAGGCTCTCTCATATCTGTCTTGGCCTATATGCAAAGAGTCAGAAGTGTTTTGTGTAAAATAACTTCACATGGCCACAGGCTGCTCTACACTTCTTAATTTGATGACACTGGCACTAACATTTTATTTTTATTTTTATAACATTGTAACATTTTCATCTTTCGTTTCTCAAAAAATTGTCTTGATAAGTTTTCTGGGGAAACTCATTTGACAGTCTGTCATTTGACTAAAACCAAAGATGAAAAGAGCAATGATAAATTCATACCAAAATAGAGTGAAGAGGATCCATGCTGTCTGAAAAAATGCCTGTTTTGTCATGGCAGGTTCTATAAAAGATCTCTCCCTCTGTAGTTTCCCCCCCTGTTTTTTTAGGGGTCATGTGAGATTTATATGATGAGACTGGTCCGTGTGCACTTCCTCTCTTCTCTGGCCTTGTCAGATCTGGTTGCAGACAGAGGGCAAAACATTTGTCATCCGCGTGAGATTCTCACCACAGGCTTTTTATCTGAACTAACATAATATGGATGCATGGACATCGCTTTTTTATGCTGGCTGATGTACTGTATAAGCATTAGATTTAGCAGGAACCATATGACAAAAATGCATGTTTTTAAAATAGGCGTGTAAAACATTTTTTGAGGAATATTCGAATGTTTGTACCTAAAAAAATGCATTTGTCACAGCACTTGGCTATTTTAGTAAACTGTCAGAAATAATTCAATGGTGACCTGTTACAGGTCTTACAGATGAGCATTAAAAAAAAACAAAAAAAAAACAAAAAGAAAACTGATATGCATTTTTCAAAATACATATAATAAATTATATGGTGACCAGTTACAGTACTTTACAGTATAGTATACATTACTAAATAAACAAAACAAAACAAATACATTTTATAACATATTACACAAATTAATTTTGATAAATTTAATAGCATTTGTCATAATGCTGGGCTAAGTGAACTGTGAGATAAAAAGGTTTTAATTAAATAAATAACAATAACATCAATCAATTATTGTGTTACATGTTGACCAGTTACAGTACTTACAGATAAACACACACACACACACACACACACACACACACATGGGAATAGGTTGCCAGTTACATGACTTTTACCTGTTCATATATATATATATATATATATATATATATATATATATATAACGTTTGCAAATAAAATGTCCTTTTAACAGCAATTATAGATGTAATCTTGAAATTAAACACACGTTGAAATGCTGTTTTTACTCTGTGTTTTCCACTGGGATTTCTGGAGTTAGAGTAAAGGGTGCATGGCAACAGTAGAGTATTCCGGAAGGAAGAAAATTCCTGGAGGACGGGTCCTTCTCACTAAGAAATCTGACTCAGGTGTCAACTGGAGTCATGTCCCCCGGCCAAACCATAGCCGTCCCGTCCCTGACCCCCACCTAGGGCCCACTTTACCTCTGCCTGCCCCTCTGTCTGTCAGCTAAAGCCACTCCACTGAGGCCCGAGCGCAGAACCAGATGTGCTGGAACACTCTCTTCCCACTGACATCTTAACCTGAAAGGTGTGTGTGTGTGAGGGAGACAGAGGTCAAACTTTAACCTGAACTCTAAGAGAGTGTAGATTGCTTTCAAAGCTTGTGTTTATTGCTTCAGCACTGATTGTGTATTTGGTTGCATTTTTTTTATACTGTACAAGAAAAACTTCACAGTACAGATTTTTGATTCCACTTCATTTCAATACGGTCCTGCAATACTAATCATGAATCAAATGCCTCTAATATTCATTATTTTGATCATAATGGGATGTGCACATTTCGATTGTTTTTGTGTTTGGATGTGATCTGTATTATATATGGAGCTGTATTGGTTTTATAATAAAAGTCACATTTGAGTCATGCATCTCAGTTCACCCTTTCACCCACAATTCATCTCATTCCGACCGATATACGATATCTGATTTATTAACACATGCCTAATCTAAGCAGCCCCACACATGTGTGAGCAATTAGGCAATAGAACAGTTACTAACACAAACACCTTCTGATAGATGACAATCTAAATGTAAGGCCAAACCATGGCAGACATGACTCAAGGGACTGAAGCATCAATCAGATGAGCGGTGGCCTTCACTGATTAAACACATTGTTTAGAGTATTTGAAATGTGTTGCCATACTGAAGTCTGTAGGTTCAGAGGGGTGACAATATCTCTCACAAATGATACACTATGTCACAAAAAAAGAGCATTATGAACATATTGCCGACAGAAAAAGGGGTCACAGTCAATGGATGTCTATATTTAAACCATATGTAAAAATATTTTGTCTATAGCATCCATAAGGGATCCCCAGAACAAGCCTTTATTGCACATAGGACTTAATGGAGTTCTCAGTTGTGCTTTATTTGTGTATCAACTTTACTGTTGAGCTTTGGACATATAAGAAAGAGAGTCATGTGAGTAAGAATCATAGAGCTGTAAAATTAGCATGGCGTAGATAAATTTGTCTTCTAATGAAAAATGTTTTGAGTTCTTATTGAAATTGAAGCTATTGTATGCAGACGTGTGTAAATTTCAGCACACTGTTAAGATGGATATGGTGTGCTCTTTTTCTCAGAAGAAAAACATTTTGAAACTGAAAACTGAAGAGCAATGGTCTCGGTTTAATCTTATACTGTTATAAGATACTTCAGATAGATTGTGTGTGTGTGTGTGTGAGTCTATGTTGTGGTGTTTTGGGGACCAACAAGTATAATGAAACCAGTAAATTATGACATTTTGGGGACATTCTTTTTTGTTTGGTCCTCATGAAGAAAACTATGGAAGCCCGTTTACGCCAAAAAAAAAAAAAGCAAAAAAAAGGTAATTGCGGCAATTTGCGAGTTATAAAGTCAGAATTGCATGATATAAACTTTAAATAAAGTCTGATATTTCGCAATTCTGAGTTTTTTTCTCTCACAATTCTGACTTTATAACTCACAATCTTGACTTTAAATCTCGCAATATTGTTAAAAAGTCAGAATTGTGAGATAAAAAGTCGCAATTTGCTTTTTTTTTATTCAGGGGCGGAAATGGGCTTACGTAGAAAACAGCTTATACATAATACAAAATTATTAATATCATTATTTATTTTATTTTTTTAATCTAAAATACAGGAAGTTTTCTTTGAGGGGTAGGTGTAGGGTTAGGTAAAGGGGATAGAAAATACAGTTTGAACAACATAAATGTAACTTGTTTTTGTGACAGCAAGCCTGAGTTTGAACAGAACATGAACAGAAATGGCTGAATTAAAAGCACACCAGACACTAACTACAGTGTGTGAGGCTGTCAGATCCAAGAAAGACAAACGGAAATAAAGTTGTCAGGTGAAAAAAACCTGGACCGACATGTGTCACTTTAATTCCACCGCATCTGGTCGATGGCTGATGTCCACTGTCCAGCACGACTGTCCGAATTGAGTTCTTTCTGATCTTAATAAAAGTGAAAATCCTTCAGCTCCACAGCTGGGGACCCTCTGCATTGTGCAATCCTCAGTCTGACATTTATTTAGTCATTTATTTTTCTGGGAGACTTTTCACTTTATGGCACACTTGCCTTTGTGCAATGACTTTAATGGGGGGTTCTGATTGGTGGACATCATAGATGACATCATTTTAATGATACTTTGATATCATTTAGCCATTACTCACCAGTTCACATCTTTCAATCAGCAAAAACTTAGTCTGCTTTCCTTCTTGAACATTAGAAGACCTGCTTTTTCTCATCATATAGGGAGCGGTTTAACGTTGATCATCTTGCCGGGACTTGAAAGAGAGAATGCACAGAACTCCAGGCATGTGGAACAATCAGTGTTAAGAGCAAGATAGCTCTCCAGTTGGCCCCATTCTCAACTTTGACCCCTGACCTATTGGCACACGTGCTGCTGTAAATAAAGCTGAAGAGAGGCCTCCCTACCTAATTTCCTCTGGCCTCAAATTTAAACACCAATCCTTCTGACTGTTCTGTAACCAGGGGATAAACATCTCCTCACGTGGGCCAGGTTCTCAACATGAGCAGTCAAGAAATCCAAAAAGAGAGGAGATATACACAATAGAAATTGTGTTTGACAAGTTCGATTCAGCAGGTCCGGACAAGTCCTTGGCTGCAGTCAAAGCGAGATGTAAACTATTGTTGGAATGAGGAGGGGTGTGCAGAATTGCTACAGCCATGACAAGCCGATTTATAAAATCATTATTGCCACAATTCAGTAATAGACTGTGATTTCATGGTTTAAGAAGTTATTGCACCTATTGAACCAGTTTTTATTACATTTACGGCCGTGACGAAACACCATTAGAGACCATCGCTTTTGTTTCCTTCGTAAGATTCACTTCAGTTGAGTTTTTATAGCAGGACGTGGTTCCAAATTGATGCTTATGGAAATCAGGCAGAGAGAAAAACCCATGGAAAATCACCACAAATATGTGTGGCAAAATAAAAGAGGGAAATATTACGATCAAAAAGATAAGCCCTCGAAATTTATTTTTAAGTAAGCCATTTATAATTATTATTAAGCGAGTTATTTATTTAATTAATTCGATTTTTATTTTATTATTAGTAGGCCTATTATATTTATTTATTTGTAACAATGCCTATAATTGTATTCATTAATGTCGTTGTATTATTTTTAAGGCATGATCGCGGCACTCTTTTTTTTTTTAACACTATCATTTAATAATGGAAAGGCGTTTCCTTTTCCACCACTGTGAAAATATGTTATTAGCCGGGTGTGGAGCGTTTGCTTAATTGTATGTTGTATCTTTGTACGTTATGTTGCTCATTGTAGGAAGGATGACCCATATTTCATTACGCTGTGCTCTTGTTTCCGGCAGCTTTCACAACGAATTTATCTCTGACCAAGATACACTCAGCATCTGAGTTATCTGTATCAACACTGACTGTGCTTGAGATAGAAATACAGCTTTAAACCTCTTTCTTTCTTTCCAGATGTTAATTTTATGTTACCTTCATATTAAGCATTTTTCCTATGTTGGAATTCCAGTAAGCTATTTTCTATTTAAAAAAAAAAAAGAAAAAAAAAAAGAAGAAAAACAAAAATTCCAAAACATTTTTACATGCAGCTAGCTATTTATGCTATTTACGACATTTTAATGTTTGGTTTAATATAAATTTAAGATGACTCACGAAGTGAAATTCATTTTGTTATACACAGAAATATACTAGCCTATGTCTTGAACGAATTGTGCACTAAAACTAGCCTTTTATTTCCACAAATATATGTGGATACGTTCAGCAGTGGACATAAAATAAAAACAGAAAATAAAAAAGAAAGAAGATAAAAGAAGGAGAGACAAAACGGATTGGAAGGGTTTATTCAAATAATTCGATAATCGAAAGGAATGAGCTGGAGCGCGAGGGCAATGGCGTCGCGTGATTGCAGGTATTGTTGTGCCTTTGGCTTCTCCTCATCGATACTGCGCGAGATCGTTACGCCGCTGACATTGATAAATGACCACCAAACTACAGCATTTCCGCAACCAGTACTGCAGGCTAGAGAAACACAAACTGGAGGACGAAATAAACGTCTGCTAGGGCAGTCTTAGCTAAGATATCAAACAGCAGGAGAACAACTATTTGGAAAAGTCACCGCGAAAAGATGCTGGAGATGAAGAAGCGCGCGGGGTTTGTGTTTCTGAAAAATTACCCGCGGTACAGCCGCCTGATTTGGAAATATTGATTTCATGTGATTTATTTCTTCACATATTGCCTCAAATATTTTACAAAACACCTCTACACAAATTTGAACAGGTTACCTTCTTAAATGGTTTAGGGGGTAGCCTAGACAGTTATAAAATTATATGTTCCCTAGTATGTAAATTATCCGTTTCGTTTATGATTGTTTGATGCACACATATATTCACAAATTTAATATATATAAAAAGTTGTTAATATAAGTTGTTTATAACTGAAATTAATTTTAACTGCGTCAGTATCGATTCAGTGTATGAAATAACATTCAAAGCAAGATCTAGCATTTAAAAAATGAAGCATTTATTACAAGAATTCGACTTTTGACCGTGTAGAAATAGTGTGACGCTTTAAAAGACCCCTAAAAGAAAACAGCGGGAAGATCGATTAAACTTATGAGTACGTCAACAAACATAACATATATCGACTTTTTCCGTCGAGTGAGAACGGACCAAAATGTACAGCAATATCCCAACTTCATTTTTAAAGGATCTCGACTGAATGCCTATTTGACATTGATGTGTTTTACAAATAACATTTACATAATTATGTACAATGGGACATCTCTAGTGGTTTAAAAACTCCTCCAGGCGTATTTAGCTTTACAAGAGCACGGTTGCTCTCCAGTTCGACAAATAAACGCATAACTCATTTCCTAAGCGATGCTTTTCAAAACATCTCATGTGGGGAAGACTTTGTGGTTTCACAGACTGGTATTTGTGTGAGATGTGTGTTATAATCATCCCATCAAGTGGTTTCATTTCCTTCAAACTTTGCAGAATCATAAATGCAAGGGTCTAAAAACTAGTCAAAGACACAAACCCAAACATAGAACATTACCCAAAATAAAACTCATCATACACTCACATTTCAGTTTTTGAGGGCTTTAAGCATCTTTTACTCGATTCCATAGTTAAATGTGTTTAATGTGAGCGTGTGCACTCTCTTGTGTGTCTCTCTGTGGTTAAGCAAAAGTGCACAAATGGTGTGGTCCCCGTGCTTCAAGACAGTAAAACAAGAATAAATAAATAATTTAAAAGGAAAAGATCTCCAATTGTCTTTTGAAGAAGTCTCTCTTTTGGCACAAATGCTTCAAGTCTGTTTTTGTGATGTTGGTGCTCCTGCAGACAGTCCTTTGGCTGGAGATATGATGGCCAGATGATGAGGGGTCCGTGAGAGATCTGGGAGGTCTGGTGAAGACAGGAGGCGACCGGACAGGCGCGTGATCACGTGAGGATGAATGTGACGTGACTCCTCATGACTCTGGCCAGCACTGGGACTGTTCCTGAGGCCACCTTCAAAACCTACAACAAGGAGTGAAAAATACAAGATTAAGAGATTTATTCACTAATATCCACACTGTGAAAGCATTAAAGGAATATTTGGGGTAGGTGCCCATTACGAGATAAATGTCTTTTTTCTTAAAAATAAACAAGAATCAGGGTTACAGTAAGGCACTTACAACAGAAGTGAATTTACTTACTAGAAAAAAAAACAAAAGAAACCTTTCAGTAGTGCACTGAAAATATGTACTGAATATAAACTATTTTCACAGAAATTGCTAGGAAATCTCACAGATAATTACAAATGAATAGCATGTTACATTGCATTAAATATTAAATTTGGAAGTAGAAGGACTGATATATATATATATATATATATATATATATATATATATATATATATATATATATATATAGATAGATAGATAGATAGATAGATATAGTAAACATACTCCATTTCTATTTACAACTAAAAGAAAAGTAATAAAAATAAATAAATCAATAAATACATTATATATCAATCAACAAAACAATAAATAAATACATTTCACAGTGTATAACCAGAAAACATGATTTTAGTGTTTACAAGTTGATAACTTGTTCTGAGTAAAGTTACATCCAGTGAAAAAACTTCAGTGTCATAACATGTAATGTCTAAAACCCTACAACAACCATAAAATGACAGATGAAATAGCTTTACAGAAAATAATAATAATAATAATAATAATAATAATAATAATAATAATAATAATAATAAAATCAGTTAAAAAAAAGAGTGCTTTTATAAAATTATTTCTGCTTTTAAATTCTCCAGAAAATCGCCAAAGTCACAAGAAAGGATGGAAAATTAAGGTTTCACTGTGGACCCATTTTGGAACCATTTTGGGTTCCCAAAGAACATTTTAGTGAATAGTTCCCAAAATAACCTGACAATTTAATGAATCTTTTTCACCAATTTAAAGAAACTTTCATGCATCGGAACGATTCAGTGATGCAAATAAAGAACCATCATTTTTAAGAGTGTAAGTGCCTAACGGTATATCCTCAATTTTTCTTTTTTTAAAGAAAGCAATTGTGTGTGTGTCTGTGTGTGTGTGTGTGTGTGTGATAATCAACCACAAATGCTGTCAATTAAACTTAACTTGTAGCCAACTCAAAATATTCCTTAAATACAAAAACATACACCTGCCTTCTAAAATCATGAATGTGTCTCTATCCGCTTCACACAGGAAAGCCGATCTTCATAATGATCCCAACAGTCCACCAGCATATGGTGTTTAACCAAAGCGAATTAAGGACAGGGAAACATTCCTCTAAATGACGCAATTACAGTAACGACTCGATGATAATTCAATCAAAAAAAGGTAGGATTAAATAGTCTGGAAATGATTTGGACTGCGTGTTTCTGGAGCTCCTGATATCTCAATGTGTCTGAGGCTTCGGTGGGGGGTGTTAACCTCCGCTCACCTCCCCGCTCCTCTCCCTTCATTAGCAGAGGCTGAGGTTGTTATTTGAGAGGAAAGGGCTGTGTTGGCACGATTGGAGAACTGGATGCGGTGCCTATTTACATATAAAGAGCTCTATTAATCAAGGTAAGTGTCATTATGGAGGGGCTCATTGGGCAGCACAGTGTGGGTATTAAATAAAATTCTCCATGCCAGGCCGCCCGCGGCGAGCGATACGTCTTGATTTGTGGACTGTCAGAGACAGGCAGCGAAGATGGAGCTGGGGAAAGAAGGTCCGTGTGTGAGGGGGGTCGTCGGAGAGAGAATTGCCACCATAATCAGATTTCACACGCCGGGTGAAAGGAGAAAGAGAGGGGATGTTCAAAGTACCAAAGCGTTTCCTTACGTTTATGGTTTGGGGAGCGTGGAGGCGTTTACATGTAGTGCCACTGTCCATCCATACCCATGTTCATACCCATTCCTCCCATGGGACCTTAGAGATGGAGAAACAAAATTAAACCCATGCAAATGCTTTGAACATTTTTATAACAGCACTGAAGTGTGTAATGTAAAGATTTAAAGTGTAACTTACCGGCAGGCCGGAGACCCATGTGTTGTTGGCCGTCTAGCACAAAGCCACCCATAGGCTGACCATCGGGACTGTAAGCACTTCCTTGACTTACTAAACACACAAAAACACAATATATATATATATATATATATATATATATATATATGTGATATATGCACATGTTGTGTATATTTGGACTGTAAAGATTGTAGGAAATAAGCCATAACTTTACCTGCTCTGTTTGACTGATCAATCATGGGCTGCACGATTCTTCGTCGAGCATTGATGAACCTGTCAAAGAAAAGACGGTGGAACACCTTTACTGAATCTATTTATATTACTGAACGCCCACAGTATATTTTACTCTTATTTAAACACTCAGGACTTTTACTACTGTGAGCTTTTTGCTATGATTTACTGCTAAATATCCCTTGATGCAGTGCAATTTCTCCCGGGCCTTTGGGTTAATGGACCTGTCAGGAGTCCACAAAAAAAGCTAATGTACTGTTTTAGTGTTTTAGTCAATGTTATACTGTAAACAAGTTTTGTTAATAAACAGATTTTAACACCTTTTACAAATTGCGTCTGAGAAACATTCAACTTAATGGTGAATTTGATAGTAGACGGCGATAAAAACAGATTTATTTGATTTGGGGAGTATTTTTCTTTTCCTCAGGTCTAAAGATGACCTCTGTTTTTAAGACTTGCTTTAATTGTGCTTCTTGCTGCAATATATTAGCAAATCGAGTAAAGGGGTCATTGCTCAATAACTATTCAATTGATACAGCATTGGCCTAGAAGCCTCAGGGTATGATTAGCCTAACTGCTTTTCAGACACTAATATGCTTCAGCAGCCCATAACAGAGAGGGGATGCCCCTGACATGCTCTGGGGGAAGGAATTACTCATAGACAATGATTCTTAGCCAAATGTTTGTGAACACCTTATTTTGTTGCAGTAAATACACATTAACATGTTACAAATCTTACTTATAACTTAATTTTGAAAAAGAAAAAAAAAACTATTTTCACAATTTAAATGCATACAGAATTAAATATAGGCTAATAGATTCAAATTATATGGAAAATCTAAAAGTAAAACAAGACAAACAAACAAAAAGTATTATGATGTCTATTGGCAATATATATATAAAAACTGTCTGCTTACGTACAGTGTTGATTGTAGCAATGTGCAATTTTGCAGAATAAATCAGAATAAATCCCGTCTAAATAAACAATACAAATAGGTCTCTATATTCTCTATGCTCCATATCATACATTCAGAATCTGGCAATGAGATTATCAGATTTGTGTAATCCAATAGCATCTTTTGCAAACAAGATGGTTATTAAATGAATACATGTTCAGGAGAACTCCGGTGACTGAATGGCATTTCGGAAATACGCCAACATAACATTTGATAACTTTTCTAAAAGTCCCTCTGAGACCCCTGCGAACCTCATCATTGCTCCTATTCTTGCTTTTATTTGTCTCACTGGGGCTTTGAACAGCGTCTAATAATAGTGTGAGAAATCGGGATCACCGGACTTGAAATGGAAATGTTACAGAGATCCCTAACCCTGACTTCTAAATGCTGAGAGGTCAAGCTGGCAAGGTCAAAAGTCAAAGGTCAAAGGTTACTCACCAGTTATTCACTTGTAAGATGGTGAGGCCTGTGTCCTGCGCTAGCTGCTTCTTCTGCTCTTCGGATGGGTAGGGGTGCTGCAAGAAACAGAAACAACAAGAAAAATGATATTAAAGTGGAAGAAACTTCCGCAGTTAATAACACAGCTGTCTGATGAGCCATTAAGCGATAATGAATGGAACATGTAAATGTCTTCATTTTTTAGGGTTGTGTATTTCTCCTCGCAGTCTCCATTAATAAAGCAAATCAAGATGATCTGAATTTTTCTTAAAAACTAATCTGTTTAAATGACTAATGACCTCCATCATCAAATCTACCCGCCCCATGCAAGACTGCGGGCAAAAACATGGAATCCCATATGACTCTTTCAGGAAATGACATCATTATGTATGATAGACTTCCCATATGCATCCCAGAGTTTGAAAATGTCCCTGCATCTTATTGGCTGAGTGTTTGTGGTTTCATTTGACATTATTTGACATTACTTGACAAATGATCGAGTGGGTGTAAAGAGAGACAATGGAGAGTTTTGTTTAGGGTTGAATAGGGCTTGGCCCTTGGTGGCCCCTGGCCCCTGATCTCTCTTGCTCTCACTGTGAGTGCAGAGGGAGGGCAGCAGATGGCAGGCAGGGGTGAATGTATAGACATCGCAGGGTCGTGGGTGTGCACCAATTCTGGCACTGTCACGGCCTCGCCTCCCGTGGTCACTGGTGAGGGATGAGTCCAGTTACATGTCCTGTTCTCTCTCTCACACACTGACGGAGCTTTCCCTGCTCACCTCCTGGCTTGCTAGCTGTCATTGTGCTGATGAATGACTGTAAGCTCCGCCCCCTTTTCTACACAACCCAAGTGACAGTCGTATGCGAGCTGTGGTATGGGATCCATCTTTAAACTCTTTAACTCACAGCAGGTTGTGTCGTGATTGTTTGCTGAAGTTGTAGCGAGGGTCCTATGTATTCAAGAGATGAAGCTATCCGACAAGCTCGCCGAATCACTCATATTTGCATGAAATCCACTTAAGAAGCCTCCTCCATGTCCCGATTTGCATGCCAAAGGAGATCTCTCTATCTCGTTCTAGTGCAGCTAACAGTTATAACTGTAATGTTCCACTGAATCTTAATGTTCCACCTTTCTTTAAAATTGGCAGCACAGGGGGTCTTTATCGCGGACCTCTGAATAGGTTACAAACGATGGAGGCTTAGACCATATTTAAGAGCCCCCCCATCTCAAACGTTGCACACTGGCTCAAAGTAGAACCCAACAAAACGTAATCCTGCAGCTTTCATTCAGCCCCGAGCCCAAATGAATGCATGATCGCCTGGGTGTTGCAATGGGGGCCATTCAGAGGCCAAAGTCCCCTCTAACACTTTTTTTTTTTTTTTTGTAAGGACACATCCTGCAATGGGAAACACTTTTGCTTCACAAATCGCTCTGAAAAGGAGCTGGGAACAGAGAGAGGATAATTCAATTAGGCTCTCCTTTATTATCTCTAAACTCTAAAGGTGGGTAAAAGGGAAAGGATTACTATGTGTACAGGACCTGTGTAGCCCTTAAAAAGCGAATGAATTCTGAAAGAGAATGGAGAACAGGAAGACTCAAGAGAATGGTGGGAATTTAAGGAGGGGGACCGGTTGAAAATGTGCCGAGATTCGAGGGGGTTGAGGATGCCACAAATCAGTCCAAAACCAGCAAGTTTTGGTAGAACGTGCTCACCCCTGGGTGAATACGGCCCTGGGTTTTGACGAGTGAAATGGATGGGAGGGCCGAGAGACAGATAATAACACACCCTGTTAGTTTTAATGTGGTTTAGATGCAGGTCACTGAGCTGAGAACAGTGGAATTGAGTTAATTCACCAAGAGATGCATTGGACTCTTGCCCACTTTACAAAGTCTTCCAAATTCTGGCCAGAAGTTCCCGATTTGCGTCTTACCGTGAGATGCTGGAAGAGCCATGCCCGCATAATGTTGGTCGCTACTTTGGGGAAGATTCCTCTCTTCTTCTGCCGTTTCTTATCTTGGTCATCCTCGTCCCCTGTTCCCGGAGATGCCAAGCTGTTATCCAAGCCATCTCCTGATAAACAAGAACAACGTGGAAGCAAGGCGTGAGAGACTTTAAAGTCACTTTAATGAGATAAAACATCACCATCAGTTGTTTATTGATCACCAGTGCTGCTCACAAACACGATGTGAAAGAGCCACGCGGGGGGCTTGTTTTGATTAGCAACAGTAACACATGGACCGTGGTGAGCAGGAGTATCCATGCAGTGAGAGGGAACGCTAATCAACAGTGCGAGATCTCTCCCGCTCTCTCTCTCTCGCTGTCTCGATGTCAGAGATCTCCAGGAAAGCTCTGCACCAACCCCAGTGCTATTAATTCAATGTGAGCTCTGTATTTGACATGGGGTAATGAATGTCCAGGCTCTGTGCTTGAATGGGGAATGGAGACTTGGCACTGCAAAGAGAATATCTGATCTGAATTAGCACTCAAAATAAAATCGAAAAAAAAAACTTGGGGGAAAACGTAAATGAGGTAAAGCCTGTTAGCGGTTGTTGAGAAAAGCCTGTTAGACTTTATAAGTTTGTTACTGGTGTACAGTGCAGGGGCAGAACTAATGATGCTAATTTACCACTTACAGTCGCTATATTCCAGATGAAACTATGTTAGTTAGTGGCCACGTACACACACTACAGCTAAATACAGTCATCACTGCCCTCCCAAGCGCTTGCTAGCTTTGGGAATCAAACGTTTGACCAAAACGTTGTAATGTTGGATTTTGTATATAAATATATAGGTGTGAAAACCAAAAAAATATGTGAAATATGTTTAAAAAAAACAAAAAAAAAAACATACAAAAATATTTACACAAATAGCAAATTAAAATCTGATACTTATATCAAATACATCACCCTTTTTACACATATTCATAACAAAAATATAATACTGGCTATAACTGAATGTCATACGTGTTGAAGTGACTACTCAACTACTTTTATTAAATAAATAAATTAATTATTTTATATAATGTAAAACGAGACAATTCTAAGAAATTCTAGTAACTGTAACTGAGAGTTTGATAATACACACTTTTTTTTTTTATTCAGAAACATGTAATTACAGTAATCCCAACTTGATATGAATGAGGCATTAGACTGTAAGATCAATTGATGCTTAACAAACAATGCATTTTGAACTGTGAGCTCTCTGATAAGATCAAGCCTGCTTTCATTCCATTACCATCCAATCTAGTTTAAGATCAGAGCCAGGCAGGAGGCCGCTTTTAAACTAAGGTTTCCGTCTTGTCCTCCTCCCCACTTTCCTTTCTCTTTCTTTCTTTCCATCCCTCTCTCCTGCTTCCATTAACTGGGCATCAGGCAAGATGATTTACTTTTAACAGTCATGCTTATTTTTCTTGCCCTGAGGGTAGAGATGCCTTGAAAGCCTGCCCGGAGGGTGTGTGAATAATGTATCTGAGGGACTCCTCCCCGGAGGCGGGACAGGAACCCTACTTTTCTTAAGATCGGGCCTGCTGTGTCTCCTTGTTTTTGGGGATGCATCAATCAAAGGCAACTGCATGTGCCATATTTGTGCATTAATATTTCAGCTAACGAATAATGACATTTGAATATAAGAAGGGGGGTAGTAGATGGACTTCAGGCTGGCTGACTGATGCTATCATCAAAATGCAAGTCAAGGGCAGGGCAGTGGTCTCACACTGTCTGTCTCTACACAACACAGACCGCTGTTTCTTCTCATTGTGCTTCCAGGAGTTTGCATGTTGACCAGAGTCTTGACTGGCTCAGAGAGGTAATGGTTTCATAAAAAAAAAAAAAAAAGTATATATATATAGTAATATATATAGTAAAATAGAAAGTAGTATGTTCTGAAAGGGAATGAAAGCATAAAAACAATATAAATAGAGAGAAAATAAAATAAAATAAAAATAAAAGAAAGCATGAATTTCCAGTTTATGAAAGTCAAATATCAAAACGTTAATAAGACTTAAAAGTTATATATTATATTTGGAACAATTTAAAGGGGGACAGCGCTACTAAAAGAAAAGAAAAAAGAAAAGAAAAAGAGAACTATTGAAATGGAACAATAATTCAAATAATAATAAAGAACATTATAAGGTGATGTTTTCATCGTGTTCATTGGAATGAGTAAAAACACATTAAAGAAAAGAAAGTAAAAACTGTACATGAAACGATATAAAAGTCAATACAGGAAAGAGGAAAAATAACTTTTCAATGTGTTTATAAATATGACATCAAAAATGTGCTAGTGCAAGTGATAAAAAAGAACATTCTGGAAGTATAAAAAACGGATGACTTTTAGGATCGAAAAAGTAAAAGGTGAAACTAGAGTAAGATAATACAAAAAATAAATAAAATATAAGAAAATAACAGATAAAGAGAGCTGGGTGAGATTCTTACATCTAAGGAAGTCTGAAATACTCACTCCCCCCCGCCCCCCTTCTCCTCGAGCCTCTCTCCTCCTGTTCCAGAAAATGAAGGCCGCAGGGCTGATCCAACCCGACGCTAATCGCTTCTGACTGTTCCCTGGCAACTTGGCCCGTGCAGCCTGTGTGACTGCGCTCTCTTTAAAGGCTGCAGCTCCCTGAGCCCTGCCTCACTCCCCGAACCCACAGTCTGCACGCGCAGCGCAGAGGGAGGCCGGAGCAGAGCAGCCTGGAGGAAGGCTGGAGTAAGCCCTCGGGCTGTTTAGAGAAAAACAGCACCCCAAGACATGGAGAAGAAGAGGCTTCTACCTTCCATCTAACACCACTTTCTTTCACTTTCCCTCATACGTATAAAGCACAACTTCTGAAGGGGTTCTGCATATAAAACACATCCAGTTTAAGTAGAATTTTTGACCGGTTTCCCACATCCTTCACATCACGGTACCTTCAGCATCCGAGAGATGACACGGTCCAAAGCTGAAACGCTCTGCATTGTTCCGATGCTGATAATTAGATGAACTGAAGATAGATGAATATCCCGGAGACAAAGAAGCCTGGCGCAAACTAGCCGGGTCTGATCACTGCCACCCCACACGCATCACAGAATAAATCCTGTTTGCCTGCTTAATGAGCTCCCCATGACCTCAATCTATCACGAACTATACTTCTCCAAAGGGGCCATAATTCTGACTACTGGACGCAACAGACTGGATAATTACTGGACGAACGCAGATGATTTTGTTCTCGCTAATCGTTTCACTTAAAGCATATTGATTAGATGCTCTTATCCTCTTGTCCCCCGTGGCCATGATATGATCTGGAGGACCACGGGATTGGACCACAGTTGGGTGATATTGACGGCTAAAACGCAGAGGCATCGGCTCTTGACACTTGTTGTTGGTCCACTATACATCATGCTGGGATTTAACCTCCACTGAAGGTTCAGATATAGATGTAAACATCCTGTCTCAGCCTGTGTCTTAGCCTTCGAGCTGACCACTGAATGTCCTGCAGCTTCCCTTTGTTCCCTTTCGGCCTTTGTGATGGACATTCCTAGGCTCTGCATTCCCACCAACACGCACACGTTTAGGATAGCTGTGGAAAACCCCCCACTACCATCCCAAACTCTCAACAACAATAAAAAAAAACACCCTGAGGTGAGTCAGCAGCTCTTAAGAACATTCAGACTGTAACCGAGGAGCACTTCTCTTGCCTTCAGCCTAACCAAACATAAAGATTTCTCAGCGAGAACAACTTCTACTGATGTGCAAGCAACAAACGGACCCCCCTACAAGAGACAGGTGCTTTGAAGAGCCCCGGTAATCCTTCGGACTCGAGTTGGGTGACTGACGTAACACCCCCCATTCACTTGTAATGGAAAAGGTGTTTGCTTTACCGATCTCTTGAATGATAAAGGGAGGGACACCGATCCAAAGTGGCTCCTGGAGGAGCAGCAGGTAGATGTCCCTGATCCTAACCCAAGCTCTGCCTCTGATCACCCCAGATATTAACCCTCTATTGTGACGAGAATTTGAAGAGCTCTGTCCTTCAGGCCGGCAGGGGTCATTCCTTTTCCCCTTCTTCAATGCTTGATCTTTAGGGTCAAAAGGCCGTGGGCCTTGGATGTTCCCCCACTGTTGTTTAAAAAAAGCCCCGTGTGGGGAAAATGCCGTCACCCTGATGCTTTTCTCTCTTTTATACCGAGTAGTATTGCAGAAACACTACTAGCATTGCTGCTATGCCAAATATTTTAAAGGTGTCTTTTATACTGTGGTTCTGTTCTGCTCTTGTCTTGCAGAATATCCTGCTAGTGTGCTGCATAATGGTCAGGCTTTTGTTGTCTGATGGTTATTAAAAGGAGGTGAGAAACCCTGAAGGCTTTTTTAACTGAAGCAATTATACAAAAACAGGTCGTAAAAATAAAATAATTAAATAAATATTTCCCCAAAAGCTAAACAGCGCTAAAGGACAATAGATATGGAGTGGCAGGTCACAATATAAATTTAGAAAGAAAAAAAAAAGTGACGTGCAAATGGAAAATCTGGCAAAATAAATTAGACCCTTAACCTTTCAAGAACATTAAACACCAATTGTGTCCACAGAAAAAAAAAAGCAAAAAAAAAACACGTAAAACCAGCTCAGTGAACCATCGTGATGATGATGTGAACAATGACATGACTTTGATTAATAACCGCTGTTCACACACATTAAAAAAAATTATGAAATTAAAAGACTGAATGATGCAAAATAACAGAAAATAATTACAATATACACTGCAAAATGTGGTAACCTGTGATTGTTAGCTAATTCTATTGATTTAGCCCATTTTTATATAGATTCAGTGATTTCTTATAACATTTCTGCCTTTGAATAAAAACAATTTTATCTCAGTGCATAATGTATACGCATAATTTAAAATCCAAGTGAACAACTCAAGTGAAAATACCTTTTGAAGTTTGGAGTACAATTTAAAAGATGACGGCATAAACTGTTAGTATTTTGAACATTATGAGGTTGATTCAGTGAAATTTAATAAATGGCAACTTTTTAGGTTATCATTTTTTCAGTGTATAACGTAAAAAAAAACCCACTATATTGTAAATCCAACCTCGAGTGAAAATACTACTTGAAGCCTGGAGTACAAAAAAAGATGACAGCGTAAACTCTGTTTTCAGCAAAGCCCACGATGGTGTGATAGTAAAACTGACAGGCTTTCCTACCTAGTTCGCTGCTGTTGTCTCCGCTCTGAGAGGCATGTCCCCCGCTGGAGGGTCCTGGGGTGCCGACTGAGGGGGTAGAGTGAGCGTCATCCATGTCTCTCCAGGATGCTGGATTCTGAGGATCAGGTACATGAAAATCCAGAGATTGAAGGGTGAAAAAAGCCACATTATACCCACTAGCACATATACATGCTATTTTTTAAAAGCAGGTTTTTTAAACCTTTAGTTACCATGTCTGTGCTGATGAATGTGTCTGATAAAATTAGAGACAACTGAAATGCACAATCCAAATGAACTAGGAGTATGTAGACCTATGGAGCTAGAACCAGAGTGACTGCTTCTCCTGATGGCCACCGTAAATGCTCACAAGAAACCGGCAGCGTCCCCTTTTTATCCAAAACAGTGTACAAAGCACTAAGACGGGCCCAACATGAAGCAAACAGCAGCCGTTCCTCTTCAGGCCCTTAGCGTCAGCTGTTTGCCTGATGGTGTTCAGCTAAAGAGCTCTAAGAAAGGCTAGAATAAGCTCCTACAACAATAAAGCTGTGTGAATAAGACCCTTCACTGTTTTCTCATTAGGACACACAAAAACAGTCTGTGGGTTTGTGTGTTTATGTGTGTGTGTGCTGTTAATAACATTTCAGAAGGCCGCTGTCTCCCTTCATCACCTAATTTAAATTGTTGTGTGTCACACCGCACACTTGTAAATCGATAAGACATTACAGGAGCATCAATAAAAGATTACAGTTATCGTCAAGTGTAACAAAGGTACATATTCATCAAATAAATTTCAGCTGACCAAGTGAAGGTACTGTATGATGGTGAGACCTCGCCATCTGTGGTTCACATCTAGCCTATTTACAGGAATAGTGTGGATGGGGACAGTCATCTAATGTGTTACATGATGGAAAACAGAAGGACTGTAAAGTCGGACTATTCAGTCCAAATCACGAAACGCCAGTTTTAATCTGTTTTTAACACGGAAAATAACTCTCTTTTCCCATTTTGATCTGGAACAGAACTAAGCAGAATGTAAAAATCTGTTTTTCTTAATTCCGTGGTTTTGTTCCTGTAATAGGGTGGTGCGTTGATGATAGGAAGCACAACTGTAAAGAACACACCATTGGTCTCGGAGTAAAAAAAACTCCCCTACTGCTTGACAATAGCAATTCAATCAGTTCAAAGACAATAGTGCATTCACGTGCAAATGTAACGTTGATCATTAGGGCTAACAGAGGGCTGGACAGTGTGTGTCTGTGTGTGTGTGTGTGTGTGTGTGTGTGGAGGCGGGGGGGACCCTGACCCTTAGCAACACCTGCACCCAACACAACGGGCTTCATCAACATGATCATCATCGTCATCATCATACCTCTTCTAAAATAAGATATGTCCTGGGGCAATGCCTTAATGATTCATATCAGTGCAAAGAAAAATGGATTTAGATAATGTTGTTTAAATAAATTAGCATATGTTACTAAGTAGAAATGCCTCTTCCTAAAATATATTGTGGAGATTAATAATGGAGGAAGCTAAAAAATAAATTAAAAAAGGCACATGCATGGCTGAGGCACTACAAATGTTAAGTTAAATAAATAAAGTTATTAAAAAAAATAATAATAATGCGTTCAGTAAAGTTTTCCATGTTTGTTTGCACAATACAAAATAAATGTAATTTGGATTTTCATTTATTTCTTTGCTGGAAACTTCACTAATGATCCTCCAAAAATGTGCACCGCTACACTCTATAATTGGCTTGTTTTATGATGTCATACAAAGCCAAATAAAACTCACGTGATCTGCGAGATTTGTCGAGGATCCTGAGATGTCGTCGAAGTCGGTCTTGCATCCATCCCGTTCATCAATCACCAGGTCAATGGGCATTTTACCCTTCAAACAGCTAATATACCGATGGCAGAAGTTGTCGCAAAGCTCGTGCACCTGATTAAAAACCGGGGCACAAATCAATTAGCATATGTGTTTGTTATTAGAAAAACATTAAATTCTAAGTATGTAAAATGCTAATAAAATAAATAGACTTACATACCTTTTCGAGTTCTAAAAGATGGAATCGTAAAACTTGTATTGACTGAATCATCTAAGGAAAGAGCAAAATAATGCATGAAATATTACAGAATATAACAAAAATATACCAACAATAATATCAACCAATAATAATAGTAGTAATAAAAATAACAATTAGTGTATAATAATATCAAGTTAATATAATAATAAAAATAAAAAAAACTTCAAACTTCGTTTGGTTATACTATACGCGCGACAAATCACACTCAAATCAAAAACTTGGCAGGTCTGATACTGTGTTGACAATAGCAGAAGTGTAGATAGGTTCCTCCAGAGACGATGCTTTGAGGGAGCCCAGGGCAAAGACCCCCACGCCCTCTGATAACACGGGGCCTCACAAATCACTAAAGCTTCCATTCTTTACCTCAAAGAATCCTCACATGGACCTTTGAGGCGACTTAACCTGGAACAAAAACTGCGCGAAACAACACGTACCAAATTGTCCAACTCTGGATTAGAAGAGAATAACGGCTTCTCTGCCCGAATCTGTAAAAAAAAAAAAAAAAAAATGTCACAAGTTTGTTAGAACAAAAACAATAATAAAATAATCCCCCCTTGCTTAATTTGAATAACCGAATATTTAGGTAAATTGTTATTAAATATATAATTTTCTATCAAAACTTTACTTGTTTGGCAAACACAGCGATGTCCTCGTTGAATGAATCGGACGAGCACACATCTCCTCCGGCGACCCCGGGCTCTCTCGGTGTGCACGTGGCCAGCTCGCACTTCTCAAACACCAGCGCCAGAAGCGGGAATAACGGGTGCCTTCAAGATTCAACACAAACACTGACATAAACCTACAGATCAGAACACTATAACAATAATTGAGCAATCATTCTTTATTAGAGTTTTATTGCTACTTTCATTGCTTTGACGGCCAAATATTAGTTAAACACTCAGATAGTGACTAAAACCGCTCTATAATTTTTATATTAAAAAATATGCATCATTTTAAAGTTGAATTATTCAGCTCACTATTTGAATGGCAATTTTGTGAATTTGCAATGTGTTTAACCAATAAACATATACTTTAAGATCGTATTGCCTATGCACAGGAATTTACTGACTGTAATAAAAGTACAAATAAATTGCGATGTGTCAAATGCGGGTGTAATAATGCTGGACGGCTTTAAAATAAATAAATAAATACAGATTGTTTAAACTATCAAATTCAGCATGGCTGCAAGAAAGTACCCATAAATTTGGTCCTTGTCTCTCTTAAGTGCGTCGTTGACAGCCGAGCCCATGCTGCTGGGCATGATGCTGTGCGGGGCGTGGGCCCCGTAGTGCTGGTTGGCATGAGGCGGGGGCCCGTGGTTCAAATGGTGAACCTGCGGCAGCCGGGGCGCGTGCGGGTCCCCGTACATGGACGTCGGGACCCCAACTCCATCCATACCGCCACCATAGTGGGCAAGGTCTTCGTACTGCATCAGACAGAAACTGCATCATAGACAACTCAAAACACACACACGTTTTTACCTAATATTAAAAAGATTTATTCACATATTAAAAACAAAGTATGATTAAACTTTATGAGTTAAGTTTTTATTTTTACGCGGCGGATTTGTAAGAGAACGTACCCGTTGAGCCATCAGCATATGATATCACACTTCTGTTGAGGTTAAGTGCAAACTGTGGTTTAATCCAACGAGGAAACAATCTGATTTAATTCCTTTTGTGCATCCGGTTTAAGAGGACTGAGCTGTCGGTAATCCGTCGAGATGATAGAGTATGTCCAGTGAAGAGTTTCTGATCGATTCCTTTACAGCCACTTTCAGTTTTTGAGTAATTCGACCGGATCACCGAACGCACATTGACGGATATCCTTAAATAAAACCTTACCTTATACAGATTATAAATATTTGCTTCCAATTGGACCTTCTGACTAACTAATGCAATTTACCCGTCACAAAATTCCTGAAGTCAGAAAAAGCCTTTCCAAATTCTGGGATGTTCGTGCCTGGCATGGCAAACACTGCTATCCGGATCTCATGGTCCCTCTTTGCGACCCACGCTTTGCCTCGGCTGGGATTGTGTTGGTGATTTGGAGCAGGTCCTTCTTGAAAAGACTGAACCCCTGATGACTGAGCCTGGGAAGCGCGGTGGGTGTTACCAGCTCGACACCTCTACATCAAGCAAAGAGAAAGAAGAGCGCAATGACCACGAGCTGCCAGCGAGTGTTCACATTGGATTAGGCGCGCGGATGACGCACCACCATCCTCTGCGTTTCGTTACTAGGGGTGGAGTGTCTTTATTTTTAAAAGTGCCAAAATCAGATCAGTGCACCGAGTCGCACTGGGAATGGACCTTATTTAAACAAATCACTGAGCATCACAGCGTTTGAGCCCTCGGAAATATATTTATTTCACGGTCTACAATTTTTTTGACTGCTTCGTTGTTTAACTTTCCCTCAATACTTGCGCGTCACATAGACCTATATAAGTTATTACATGAAGTTAAATAAGTTTACGTTTCCTTCTTTTTGTTTTTAATTTTTAATGTTTTAGCTTTTTTAAGTATATTTGTTAGAAATATTTTTCTCGTTTAGTAATTAAAGAAACTGTCTAAATATGCATTCAGTTTATAGACTCACGTTTATAGCTATATATATATATATATATATATATATATATATATATATATATATATATATATATATATATATATATATATATATATTCCAAGCACTTTTGCACATAAATTCTGCACGACTGTCATCGTCATATTTAAAGGCCTATAAAGGAAACGAGATCAACCGCGATGAAAACTCAAGCTAAGCTGGTGTACATAAGCATTTAATGTGAGTTGCATTCGACAATTTAAATTGATTTCCAATGGTAATTTTTATCATATTTTTAAGTCATAATAGTTTAAAACGATTAGCCTTATATTAAAACAAAGAAAGAACAAAAACAACAACAACAACAACACATTTTATAAAACATTTATTTTATTTAAATATAACATATTATGGAGTATCACAACAAATGTTACTTTTGGCCAAATTCTAAACAGCATTCCCCTTTAGTACATCCTTAGTTTTTAACTTGTGTATTTAAAAATGTCATATTTTATGTTCCGTTCGTTTGTTATAGCCTATAAGTCTCCGTTTATTCATTCATTTAAAAAAAGAAGAAGAAGAAGAAGAAAAAATAATGCTTTAGGCATAGCAAAATGCTTACGAAAGCTACTGAAAAATAACGTTCGGTGAGTATTGTTTATGTTTTTAGATAAATTTCTACAAACACACGCCGAGAGTAACAAATACATTCCCATATAAACTTTTGCAGTGCGGCATCATAATAATCAATTATTATTTAATTTAGATTAACGGAATGATGATCAGTGTCATCTTTAATATTAATGTAAGTAATTTAAGAAACATATAAGGAATTTAAGAAATAAACAGCTTTTACAACTAAAATAAAAACTTATTTCAATTATATTATTTAATTGTAATGAGGTTGTTTTTATTGCATTTTAATTGTAACTTTTCTTTAAAAGAAAGAAAATGCTAAATTTGTCATGAACATTTTCAACACGATTTTTAAACTACCTTGAAATGTCAGCGTTCTTCGCCCATGTCGGTGTGATGATAATCCGCTTTATTTTCAAACGTATTGACCTTTGCTTGACCCGTCAGGATGTGTGCTCGAGCCGCACGATACTTTTCTTCTAGTTCTTCTGATCCAGCGAGAGTCCTGCAAACCTACAGCTGCGCTCAGTTTCACGTGTGTTGTTCTTTCCAGCACAGCAATCAATTTCAAAGTCGCTTTACCTTCTATCCCCACCTAGCGGTGCATCGAAGACCACCGTGCAAAGAAGCACGAGGAGAACGAGTTCACATTTGGATTCTCTCACCGAAGCCTAATTGTCGATGGAAAACCAAACATATTTAACAAAAATAAATAAATAAATAAATAATGAATAAATAAATAAATGAATAAATAAATAAATACATAAATAGGCTAAATAAAAAAGCAATAGGCGATATTGAATATAACAAATGCAAACGCGTGATGCATCAACAAGAAAATGCAAAACGCGATCACAAAATAATAAATAGATATCAACCACAGAAAGAAAAGCAAAATGAACATTGCGCGTACTTGAAAAGGACCTCGAAATAATTACAAATATGCACTTAAACGTTCCAAGGCAAAGGATGAGAGAGCATTTGCATGATGAGGTCGTTTATTTACTTTTCAGGAGAGATGGGAAAGTTCCTTGCTTTCATCAGTCTGTACATAATCTCGCGCGCCCCTCTTTGAAAAGCGGCGCGCGTGAATTATTAAAGGCATACATTTGAATTATAAATACGCTAATGATACCGACACGGGCTGAGCGCGCCATGCCCGAGGCTAAATTCTTGAGATGCACATTATTTCTTGGCACTCCGACTTCATTTCCTCTCTCCTTTCTCTTTCACTTCTCCTCCTTTGTATTTCGCTCCGCGCTTACACAGTATGCATGGAAGAGGCTGACTGATTCATGCTGTCACCCGACCTGCTTTAAACTGTAACGAGTTACCATAGTCTGAGCCTGTGTGCATCCTCAAAAACCTAGATGCACAATTCTCCTGCCAACCCGCCAAAGCAAGCACACGCGCGCACACACTGAGACAGAGGCCTGGCAGAAAATCAGACATCATCCTCCGCTGTCCTGAATATCATTAGCGCTGTCAGGACAGGGTGAAGCGCATGGCCCAAACTCTCCCTCTGTCTCTCTTTTGTTGCTGATGATAAATATGTATATATTCGATATATGCATGTATATATGCAGGCCATGCAGGCTTCAAAATAGGTATCTGCAGGGGATGACAATGTAGTGACCTGTATCTCACACACAGCACACGTGAAGAAAGATTTATTAAGCACTGTCACTTTGCTGGCAGGATGAGGTGTGTGTACATCCAGAGTGTCTTCTGCGAGAGAGTACAGGAGCAGGCCTGTACAAACATCACAATGTGTGCAGGACTGGGGGAGTACAACCAGTGCATTCCAGCTCAGTGACTTACAGCGCATGTGCTGACAGCCTGACCTCACCAAAAAGAGATTCTCTCCAGCCTCTCATAAAGAAGCTTTATCCTCCCTCCAAGAAAAAAAAAAAAAAAAAAAGGAAAAAATGCAGTGCTTTAATATTTTCCTCCATTCATTCAGACCGCAAGTTGTTTTCATTATGACTACAAGTGACCCAGAACATAGAAATAATCTTAAGAGTATATTAATTCACTAAGAATTCCGAACTTTGATGCAGTTTAGGTCACAGCCATGTATAATAAAGCATCCAGGAATAAGAACATCTGTGATTAAATGAACACCTTTTCACACTCCATCATCATGTTCATTAAAGGTAATTTTCTTCTATCCCTATAAATATGCCTATCCCTAAATATGGGGAGGCCATGCATAAGAAAGCCATATGTATGTTGAGCACTGAAAAGTGTAAACACTCAATGAAGAGACTTACTTTGAAACAGTTGATAGTAAATTTCACAAATAATTATAAATGGCATTTAACACATTGAATTAAACATGGCATTTTTAAGGATAAAAAAAGTATTTCCTTGTAAAGTATACTTATTATTATTATTTTATTTTTTTACACTGATGTTGGTCTGTTAATATTCATGTTTGTGTGAGCAACTACCATCAGACTCAACCAATGGTGTGAGTTCTGTTAAACCGGCCATTGGCAGAATGCTTTATGGGAAACCTGTTTGAAAACAGTAACTGTTTCATTAGCTTGTGGTAAAATAAACGGCAAAAATTAAGGCCCAACCATGTTAACATGAAAAATATATTAAACATAGCATTACACAGCATTTAAAAAAAAAATGGTTGAATGAAACATTGGTAAACCTGACGGAGAAGGACCTGCATGGTAATTTGTCTGCCATGACATTTTTATTTATTTATTTATTATTTTTGTAATTTTTTAACTGCACAAGAAATAACACACTTCTCATTAAAATTAGGAATAATAAATAAATAAATAAATAAATAAATAAATAAATAAATAAATAGAAAGAAATAATAATTTATGGAAAAGTTACTGCATTTTCTGACAGATTGTAAATAATAATAATAATAATAATAATAATAATAAAACACTTCACACAAATACACAAATAAGTAATAAAATATACACACATTAAGGAAGAAAAAAATAAAGAAATATTAAGGAAGGAAGAAAGAAAGAAAGAAAGGAACGTGGTTCATGCAATGGAAATTTAAAGGGAAGAGAAACCAGGGACGTAAAATGAATCCTTCCATCTGTAGAAATAAGGAAATGGGGAAACAAAGTAGTGAAAAAGGGCTGGATTTCCATCTGCTGAGAGAGATATGAGGGAGTGGAGACCATTACCATTATTCAGCCTCATGATCTGTGATAAATCAAATTGTTAATGAAAACCATGTACACTATTAATCATCACTCTAATCAATCCAGTGCATGTGATTAGTCCTTTCCCTCCGTCTGCCCCGCACAAAGGAGCAGAGTTCATCTCTCTCCGTCTCTCTCTTTCTCTCAGGATTGTAGGAACGCATGTGTGTGGATGAAAGGCAGAGATGTTAAAAAAAGATAAAAAGACAGAGTAGATCATGACAAATTTTAAGTCATAACAATCGCAGGGCCATTCTAAAGTAACTGTATTGTGTACCGTAAATGGTTCACACAAGAAGGTGAAATACAGTGAACCACATTATGATTCTGTGTGTGTGTGTGTGTGTGTAGTGTGTGTGTGTGTGTGTCTGGGTGGTAGCATTAATGTGTGGAGATTTCAGTTCTGAAGAGTGATTCTTTGATCGTTCATTTTGCTGAGATGTATAGTGTGTTGACTATCTGCAGCCTGCATCCCCTCTCTGGTCTTTAATAACGGGAAATTAAGACATTAATCACCCTTCAGTTCTCATCCACTGGAGGATATGAAACTACGCTGTATCAAACCTCAACCGACCAAATGCACAGTCCAGTAATTATATTTGTGTGTGTATATCTCAAGTCATTCAGGCTGCATTTATTTGATTTAAAAATGTAAAATTATTAAACTGTTTCTATATTTCTATATATTTAAGAAAGATATGTTTAATATATATATATATATATATATATATATATATACTGTGATATTGTCACATTTTAAAAAAAGTGATAAACTATTCAAAATTGAAATAATAACAATAATAATAATTACATATACATTTTGTATATAACTTGGACATATAACACACACACACAATATAATAATATATTGAAAAAAAGCCTTTGGAAAAGTACAGTTGAATCACTTTTATACATACAAAATTTATTTTTGTCTACATTTTTACATTTAAAATCATGTTTTTTTTATTTTATTTTTGCACAATCACAATACATTTTTAAATATATTAATTAAATGTATTACTTTAAATATTTAAATTGGAATAATTTTCTCTTATCCATCCTCCTTCTTCATCCCATAGGACCAGATATTAATGTGATATTAATAATGTAGTTAGTTTAAATCTCACAGTGTCACAGTATCCTGTGAAAAAAAAAAAAAAAATGTTTTACAGGATTATGTCACTTATGTACGAGTATCCTAAAAAAGCAGATGAGGAGGCTGACTGGGTCACTGAGGCTTTTGAGGACCATCCTGATCATCAACACGACACAAGTCCTGCTCAACAAAGATGGTTGCATGCTATTATGCCTTTGTCACTGGGAAAATGCTTCTTAATAATTCCATGTTAGTGTTTTTAAACCAATTTCTCTGAAGAAAGTAGGTCATTCAAGTACTCATTTGCAAGTGTGTTTGCATGCAGTAAAATAAGAGTGTGTAAGGAGAAAGGCCAGCTATGTATCTGAAAATGTCAAGTTCTTTTAATATGTCTTTTGTAAACCTTTACTTAGGTGAGGAATCAAATAAAATCAACACTAAAAAATATGACATCGTTTGCCTCAAGTGGGAAAATCCTTGGCTGATGGGTTAAACCATAAATGTCTTAAACAGTGAGGCAACATTTGAAAATGGCACTCTTAAAAAGGTTAATTGGAACATTTTGTCTCATTAAATGCTATGCCTTTGGGCACCCATTAATTTTATCCACTGACATGTGCATGGGCATAACCACATGATCAGAAATGCCATGTTCTGGTGAGCGTGTGTACTGTATGCTCTGCTTAGAGTCTTCTACAGATGGAAGTATTGCAGTCTAAATCTGTACCACCATCTAGTGGCAGCTGGCCAACGGTGGCATGCAAAGCACCTTTGGTGGTCCAATAATTTTCCAATCAATAAATGATCTCTCAAAAACACATGGATATAATGTGCTTTAAAATTTGATCTCAGTACTGCATAGCGCTATTCAATCAAAGAAACAAATATCCCAAAACCTCACACCTTGAAGATGAGGAAAGCTGGGGAACATAATTTAAGCTGCCGTCTTTAATTTCTTTTCTCCAAAACTGATTACATCACACACACACACACACACACACACACACACACACACACACACACACACACACACACACACGTTTGTTTTTGTGAAAAGTATTATATTTATTAGTATTTATACTGTACAAACTGTATATTCTACTACCCTACACCAACCCTACACCTAACCCTCACAGGAAACTTTGTGCGTTTTCACTTTCTCAAAAAAATAAAAAAAAAAAAAACTATAAATTCTGTATGATCTATGAGCGTTTTAAAAAATGGGGACATGGGTTATGTCCTCATAAATCACCTTCTCCTTGTAATAACTGTGTCAAACCCATGTCATTATACAGAGTTGTGTCCTGATATGTCACAAAAACAAGAGCACACACACACACACGCGCACACACACACACACACACACACACACACACACACACACACACACACACACATATATATATATATATATATATATATATATATATATATATATAGTCATGGGCTGAAGAATCACACGGCAGGCTGTGGTGAAAGTTTAAAGCCCCGGAGGGTGTATTTATTGGTGGTTGTGTTTGAACAGGTGCCAGTGGTGTCCGGTGCACGTCCTCTGTGCTGCGTGATCCTGTTCGCCAGCCGGCTGAGCACAAGGGGAATCGGTGTCCGGTGCGGTTCCAGCGGTTCCAGCTCGATGTCGCACCTCGAAGTGGGAGTCCTGGAGCGCCAGGAACCACCGTGTCACCCTGGCATTGGTATCGTTAGCCCGGGCTTTCCATTGCAAAGGGGCGTGAGCAGTGATGAGGGTGAATTTCCGTCCCAGGAGATAATACTTCAGCTCCAGGACTGCCCACTTGATGGCCAGCGCCTCCTTCTCCACCGCCGCGTACCGTTTTTATGTTGTGGACAGCTTTCGGCTGATGTAGACCCCCGGGTGATCCTCACCATCTTGTATTTGGGACAGCACGGCTCCCAACCCGGTGTTGGATGCGTCCGTCTGCAACAAGAAGGGACAATTAAAGTTGGGGGCGCGCAATACCGGTTCCGACGTGAGCGCCGCTTTTATCCTCTTGAACGCCTCTTCTTCCGGGGTTCCCCATCTCACTCTCTCCGGCTGTCCCTTCTTGGTGAGGTCTGTCAGGGTTGTCGCTAGGGAGGAGAAGTTAGGTATGAAGCACCTATAGTACCCTGCCAATCCCAAAAAGGCTCGTACCTGCTTCTTGGAGGTGGGCCTCGGGGCCGAGAGGATGGCTGCCACTTTTCCCTCCTGCAGACGGATCACACCCCGGCCCACCCGGAAACCGAGATATTTTGCTTCAGGTAGAGCCAGGTGGCATTTCTTGGGATTGGCGGTGAGCCCAGCCTGCCGCAGTTCGAGAAGCACCCTTCGGAGCCGCTCCAGGTGGTCCTCCCAGGTCTCCGAGTGGATGACGACATCATCAATGTAGGCCGCCGCATAAGCCTGATGGGGTCTCAGCACGATGTCCATCATCCGTTGGAAGGTGACTAGAGCCCCGTGCAGCCCGAAGGGGAGAACCCGGTACTGCCAGTGGCCACTGGGGGTGGAGAAGGCGGTCTTGGCTTTGGTGGCATCGGGTATCCATCGAACTCGGAGACCTCGTTAAGGCAGCAGAAGTCGTTACAGAACCAGAGGGTGCCGTCCGGCTTTGGGACCATGACTATGGGACTGGACCAGGGACTGCAGGAGGGCTCAATGATCCCCAACTTCAGCATCTCCTGAACCTCCCTTTCGAATGCGTGTCGCCAGGCCTCCGGGATTCGGTAGGGCCGTTTTGCACGATGGTCCCTGGAGGTGTGCGCACATCATGCTGAAGTATGTTGGTCCGCCTGGGACGTGGGGAGAACACATCAGAGAATTGACCGACCAGATGAGCTCTGTCCTCTGGGCAGCCGACAGTTGGGGGCTGATGTCAACAACCATGGGAGAGATGGCGGCGAGTGCGGCGACCTGAGTCCTCTTTGCCTCCCAGCGCTTAAGGAGATTAATGTGGTATAGTTGAATTTCCTTCCTTCGTCCAGGCTGGCGTACTCTGTAAGTCACGGGCCCCACTTTCTCCATGACGATATATGGGCCTTGCCATTTAGCGAGGAATTTACAAGCTGCTGTGGGGACGAGAACCAACACGTAATCACCTGGCTGGAACTCCCGTGGTTGGGCTGCCCAGTCGTATCGTTGACGTTGTGCTTCCTGGGCTGCTGTCAGGTGTTCCCGGATGAGGGGCATGACGCGGTCGATCCTTTCCCTCATCTCCCTCACGTGCTCGATCTTGGTCCGATGGGTGGTCGGCTGCTGCTCCCAGGCCTCTTTGGCAACATCGAGCAGGCCACGGGGCTGCCGCCCAAACAGCAGTTCGAATGGTGTGAATCCTGTGGAGGCCTGGGGAACTTCCCGGATGCCGAAGAGGACGTACGGCAGCATTTGGTCCCAATCCCGTCGGTCGTCTGCAGCCACGCGACGGAGCATCTGCATCAAGGTCTGGTTGAACCTTTCGACCACCCCATCGGTCTGAGGGCGGTAGACGGTGGTCCGGAGCTGCTTTACTTTAAGGAGGCTGCAGAGGTCAGCCATCGTCCGGGACATGAAGGGGGTGCCCTGGTCGGTCAATATCTCTCGGGGGATGCTGACCCGGCTACACAGCAGGAAGAGCTCCTGGGCGATGGCCTTGGAGGTAGCCTTGCGCAGTGGAATGGCTTTGGGGTACCGGGTCGCATAGTCCACGATGACCAATATGTGTTCGTGCCCCCAGGTGGACTTTGGCAGCGGCCCTACTAAATCCATTCCTATTCGCTCAAAGGGCACCTCGATGATGGGCAGCGGAATTAGTGGAGCTGGGGGAGGAGTATGTGGTGACGTCCGTTGGCAGTCCGGACAAGCTTGACAGAATCGTTTGATCTCCGCCTCCATGCCAGGCCAGTGGAATCTGTCTCGGATCCGTTGGGTAGTATTCTGCACCCCCAGGTGGCCAGCCATCGGATGGGAATGGACGAGCTCAATGACCATCTGTGTCCTCGTGTGTGGAACCACCAGCAGTTTCACCTCCTCCCCTCTCCGCTGCGCAACACAGTACAGCAGTCCATTCTGGACCACAAAGTGTGGGGTTGGGTGCGGTGGTGGATGGACCTCCTTTCCCTCAACCACCCTTACTTGCTTCCAGCTGTATTTCAGCCGATCATCCCCGAGCTGCTCCTCCACAAATTTTCCCCCACCCCTAACCGGTTGGAAGACATCATAAAAAAGGTTAGAAC